>NC_065588.1:15269928-15586000 GCF_024542745.1 Macaca thibetana thibetana
GAGGTGTAATTATAATGTTGTGGAGGTCAAACCAACTCCACCTTGGATGTTAATCTGCTGTATTGACTTATGATTAACTCGTTTCAGGAAGCCTCTACGATTTCCATTTACCAATTGTTCCTTGTTTAAGAGGATTTACTTACTGTAAATCCTACCCTTAAGTCAAACAACCTTTGTTATCGTAATTTGGTTTTCCTACTCTCCCTTCTGAATCACACTTTCCCTATGGTATATATGCCCTGGGTCTGGGGGATAATAGGATGGGAATCCACCATCTTGTCTTGTGTGGCAGGAGACGTAGATGGGGCTTTTGTTCATAAGTTATTATTAAATATTTATTTCTAAGAAACTGGATATGTCAGTCTCTTTTTTGGCATCACAGCTTCCTTGAACTTTGAGAGTAGGTTTGCATGGACTTGCCTACCACAAAACAAATGTTATTATTTATAAACAGATGAAAGAAGTATTTAACATTATTTAAGAACAAAAACTCCATCACAGGTTTCTGAAAGAAGGTAAATTAAAGCAAATTTCCAAAGCATCCTAGTTTTTATTAATCTTAACATACTATGTTGTAATCATATTATGTTAGACTTATGGTTTTGTTAGCCAGCATAGGTGTATGTATCTATATCATTTTGTAAATATCTATTTATATTCAACAATGACAAAATTCAACACCAAACCGGCTTTGCTTATCTGTACCTATTATTTGTTCCCAGTCCGTACAGTATGATAATCGGCCGGCTATTCTCATTCTGTTCTTTTTTGCATGATCCTTCTTGAACCAGTTGTCCTCCTTTCATCCTGCAAACTCTCACACTGCACTAGATTTGGCTTAGCCTTAAAGATGCAGTTCCAGAGTTTATTCTCTGCCGCAAAGCTCTGAGTCCCTCCCACAGCCACCCTGCTTTCTGGATCAGGTGCTTTATCTATCACCATCTCTATCAGAGCACAATATTACACCGAGGTCAATACAATGTTTTAATTCATCCATCTTCTCCAGTAGACTCAGAACTCTTGAGGATAGAAATTTGTCATACTTATCTTTGTATCTTATACAGCATTGTGGTCAACTTAACCTAATAAGAAATCTGTTAACAAAATGAATAAAAATACCAGAAATAACACTTTGGCTCAGATGGAACATCAGAATGGGGACATTGTGGGAAATGTCAAAAATTTTTATACCCCTTGTTTACGTATATAGCTGTTATTACAAAGGTACCTTAAGTGTCTTCAGACAGAAACATCTGATAAACAGCGTCATCTTCAGAAGTTTGGACCAGTTTACTTTCTTTAGCCGCCTGAGCATTTGTATATATAATTGGGATTGCTCTGCTTGAGAGAGACCCTGTGACTATTAGTCATACTATTGCTACTACATACTAGTAGCATGAACTATCTTCTCTTCTTACATGTGCATGCCATTTATGTCCAACTATGTTTTAAGATTGAGCTTCCTGATTGTGTTTTCCGGAGATACTTTTTCAACCTCTACTGTTTAAGGATAAAATAAAAGAGAATTATAACACTGTGGGTAAAATTTTGATTTAAAATTATTGGGCAGTCACGGTGGCTGATGCCTGTAATCCCAACACTTTGTGGGGGAGGGTGAGGCAGGTGAATCATTTACGTTCAGGATTTCGAGACCAGCTTGGCCAACATAATAAAACCCGCTCTCAATACTACCACAGCTGATGCTCTCTTGAAAGCACCACCTCCCAGCAGGAGGCCAACCAGCACAAAAATAGTGCACTAATTGACCAAAGCTAAGGACCCTCACAGAGTCCATTTCATCTCCTGCCACTTCCACCAGAGCACGTGCTGGTATTCACGACTGAGAGAACCACAGACGGTTCAGATCACAGGACTCTGTTCAGACAACCCCCAGTACCACCCCAGAACCTGGTAGACTTGCTGGGTGGCTAGATCCAGAAGAGAGATAACAGTCACTACAGCCTGGCTCTCAGAAAGCCATATTCCTTGGAAAAGGGGGAGAGTACTACATCAAGGAAACACCCTGTGGGACAGAAGAATCCGAACAAGAGCCTTGAGCCCTAGATCTTCCCTCTGAAGAGTCTACCCAAATGAGAAGGAACCAGAAAACCAACTCTGGTGATATGACAAAACAAGGTTCTTTGACAACCCCCAAAATCACACTAGCGCAATGAATCCAAACCAAATAGAAATCCCCGATTTACCTGAAAAAGAATTCAGAAGGTCAATTATTAAGCTAATAAGGGAGGTACCAGAGAAAGGTGAAGCCCAATGTTAGGAAATTTAAAAAAAAGATACAAGAAGTGAAGTGAGAAATATTCAACAAAACAGATAGCATGAATAAAGAACAGTCAAAACTTCAGGAAACAATGGAAGCACTTATAGAAATCAAAATGCTCTGGAAAGTCTCAGCAATAGAATTGAACAAGCCGAAGAAAGAACTTCAGAGCTTGAAGACAAGGTTTTCAAATTAACCCAATCCAACAAAGACAAAGAAAAAAGAATAAGAAAATATTAACAAAGCCTCCAAGAAGTCTGGGATTATGTTAACTGACCAAACCGAAGAATAATCAGTGTTCCTGAGGAAGGAGAGAAATCTAAAAGTTTGGAAAATATACCTGGGGGAATAATTGAGGAAAACTTACCCAGCCTTGCTAGAGAACTAGACTTCCAAATACAAGAAGCTCAAAGAACACCTGGGAAATTCATAGCAAAAAGATCATCGCCTAGGCACGTTGTCATCAGGTTATCTAAACTTCAGATGAAGGAAAGAATCTTAAGAGCTATGAGGCAAAAACACCAGGTAACCTATAAAAGAAAACATATCAAACTAACAGCAGATTTCTCAGCAGAAACCCCACAAGCTAGACGGGACTGGGGACCTATCTTTAGCCTCCTCAAACAAAACAATTATCAGCCAAGAATTTTGTACCCACTGAAACTAAGCTTCGTAAATGATGCAGTCTTTTTCAGACCAACAAATGTTGAGAGAATTTGCTACTACCAAGCCAGCACTATAAAAACTGCTAAAAGGAGCTCTAAGTCTTGACACAAATCCTAGAAGCACATCAAAACAGAACCTGTTTAAAGCATAAATCATACAGGACCTATGAAACAAAAATACAATTAAAAAAACCAAAAACAAAAAAACAAGGTATTCAGGCAACAGATAGCATGATGAATGGAATGGCACCTCACATCTCAGTAATAATGTTAAATGTAAATGGCCTAAATGCTCCACTTCAAAGATACAGAATTGCAGAATGGATAAGAAATCACTAATCAACTATCTTCTGCCCTTGAGAGACACACTTAACACATAAGAACTCACATAAACTTAAGGTAAAGGGGTAGAAAATGACATTTCATGCAAATGGACACCAAAAGAGAGCAGGAGTAGCTATTCTTATACCAGATGAATGAAACTTTAAAACCACAGCAGTTAAAGGAGACAAAGAGGGACATTATATAATGATGAAAGGCCTTATCCAACAGGAAAATATCACAATCCTGAATATATATGAACCTAACATTGGAGGTCCCATATTTATAAAACAATTACTAACAGACCTATGAAATGAGTTAGAAAACAAACAATAATAGTGGGGACTTTAATACTGCACTGACAGCACTAGACAGGTAATCGAGACAGAAAGTCAGCAAAGAAACAATGGATTTAAACTATACCCTGGAACAAATGGACTCAACAGATATATACAGAATAGAACATTCTACCCAACAACCACAGAATATACGTTCTATTCAACAGTGCGTGGAACTTTCTCCAAGACAGACCATATGATAGGCCACAAAATGAGCCTCAGTAAATTCAAGAAAATTGAAATTATATCAACCACTCTCTCAGACCACAGTGGAATAAAACTGGGAATCAACTCCAAAAGGAACCTTCAAAACCATGCAAATACATGGAAATTAAATAAACTGCTTCTGAATGAACATTGGGTCAAAAATGAAATCAAGATGGAGATTAGAAAATTCTTTGACCTGAAAGACTATAGTGTCACAACCTATCAAAACCTCTGGGACACAGCAAAGGTGGTGCTAAGAGGAAAGTTCATAGCCCCAAACGCCTACATCAAAAAGTCTGAAAGAGCACAAACAGACAATCTAAAGTCACACCTCAAGGAACTAAAGAAACAAGAACCGACCAAACACAAACCCAGGAGAAGAAAGGAAATAAGAACAGAGCAGAACTAAATGAAAGTGAAACAAAAAAATATAAAATATAAATGAAACAAAAACCTGGTTCTTTGAAAAGATAAATAAAATTGATAGAGCATTAGCAAGATTAACCAAGAAGAGAGAAAATCCAAATAAGCTCAATTAGAAATGAAAAGGGGGATATTACTACGGACGCCACAGACATACAAAAGATCATTCAAGGCTACTATGAACACCTCTACTTCCATAAAGTAGAAAACCTGGAGGAGATGGATAAATTCCTGGAAAGATACATCCTTCCTAGCTTAAATCAGGAAGAATTAGATACTCTGAACAGACCAATAACAAGCAGCGAGATTGAAATGGTAATAAAAACTTACAAGGAAAAGTCTAGGACCAGACAGACTCACAGCAAAATTCTACCAGATGTTCAACGAGTTGGTAGCAATCCTATTGACACTATTCCACAAGATAGAGAAAGAGGGACCCCTCCCTAAACCATTCTATGAAGCCAGTATCACCTTAATACCAAAACCAAGAAAGGACATAACCGAAAAAGGAAACTACAGACCAATATCCCTGATGAACATAGATGCTAAAATCCTTAACAAAATACTAGCTAAAAACAACATATCAAAAAGATAATCCATCATGATCAAGTGAGTTTCATAACAGGAGTGCAGGGATAGCTTAACATGTGCAGGTCAATAAATGTGATATACCACATAAACAGAATCAAAAACAAAAATCATGTTATCATCTCAATAGATGCAGAAAAAGCATTCAACAAAATCCAGCATCTCTTTATGATTAAAACTCTCAGCAAAATTGGCATACAAGGAGATATATCTCAATGTCATAAAAGCCATCTATCATAAACCCACAGCCAACATAAAACCGAATGATGAAAAGTTAAAAGCATTCCCTCTGAGAACTGGAACAAGACAAGAATGCCCACACTCACCACTCCTCTTCAACATAGTCCTGGAAGTCCTAGCCAGAGCAATCAGACAAGAGAAAGAAATAAAGGGCATCCAAATCGGTAAACAGGAAGTCAAACTGTTGTTGTTTGCTGATGACATGATTGTTTACCTTAAAAAAACCCTTAAAACTCTTCCAGAAATCTCCTAGAACTGATAAAAGAATGCAGCAGAGTTTCTGGATAAAAAATTAATGTACACAAATCAGTAGCTCCTCTATACACCAATAGCAACCAAGCTGAGAATCAAATCAAGAACTCAACCTCTTTTACAATAGCTGCAAAAAATAAAATACTTAGGAATATACCTAACCAAGGAGGTGAAAGATCTCTACAAGGAAAACCATAAAACGTGCTGATAGAAATCACAGATGACAAACAAATGGAAACACACTTCATGCACATGGATGGGTAGAATCAATATTGTGAAAATGGCCATACTTCCAAAAGCAATCTACAAATTCAACGCAATTCCTACGAAAATACCACCATCATTCTTCACAGAATTAGAAAAAATCCTAAAATTCATATGGAGCCAAAAAAGAGCCTGCATAGCCAAAGCAAGACTACGAGAAAAGAGCAAATCTGGAGGCATCACATTACCTAATTTCAAACTATGCTATAAGGCCATAGTCACCAAAACAGCTTGGTACTGGCACAAAAATAGGCACATAGACCAAATGGAATGGAATAGAGAACTGAGAAATAAACCCAAATACTTACAGCCAACTGATCTTCCACAAAGCAAACAAAAACATAAAGAGGGGAAACGTCACCCTATTCAACAAATGGTGCTGGGATAAGTGGCAAGTCACATGCAGGAGAATGAAACTGAATCCTCATGTCTCACCTTATACAAAAACCAGCTCAAGATGGATCAAGAACTTAAATCTAAGACCTGAAACTATAAAAATTCTAGAAGACAACATTGGAAAAACCCTCCTAGACATTGGCTTAGGCAAGGATTTCATGACCAAGAACCAAAAAGCAAATGCAATAAAGACAAAGATAAACTGCTGGGACTTAATTAAACTAAAGAGCTTTTGCACAACAAAAGGAACAGTCAGCAGAGTAAACGGTCTACCCACAGAATGGGAGAAAATCTTCACAATCTGTACATCTGACAGAGGACTAATATCCAGAATCTACAACAAACTAACAAATCAGTAAAAACAGACAATCCCATCAAAAAGTGGGCTAAGGAATAGGCAATTCTCAAAAGAAGATATACAAATGGCCAACAAACATATGAAAAATGCTCAACATCACTAATGATCAGAAAAATGCAAATCAAAATGGCAATGCAATACTACCTTACTCCTGAAATAATGGTCATAATAAAAAAAAAATACAAAAACAATATATGTTGGCATGGATTTGGTGATCAGGGAATACTTCTACACTGCTGCTGGGAATGTAAACTAGTACAGCCACTATGGAAAACAGTGTGGAGATTCCCTAAAGCACTAAAAGTAGAACTACCGTTTGATCCAACAATCCCACTACTGGATATCTACCCAGAGGAAAAGAAGTCATTATACAAAAAAGATACTTGCACATGCAAGTTTGTAGCAGCACAATTTGCAATTATGAAAATGTGGAACCAACCCAAATGCCCATCAATTGATGAGTGGATAAAGAAACTGTGGTGCATATATATATATAATGAATATGATGGAATATTACTTAGCCACAAAAAGGAATGAATTAATGGCATTCACAGTGACCTGGATGAGACTGGAGACTATTATTCTAAGTGAAGTTACTCAGGAATGGAAAACCAAACACTGTGTGTTCTCACTCTTAAGTGGAAGCTAAGCTGTGAGGATGCAAAGGCATAAGAATCACACAGTGAAATTTGGGGACTGAGGGGGAAAGGGTGGGAAGGGGGTGAGGGATAAAAGACTACAAATTGGGTGCAGTGTATACTGCTCAGGTGATGGGTGCACCAAAATCTCACAAATCACCACTAAAAAACTTACTCATTACTTACTCATGTAAACACCACATGTTCCCCAATAACCTATAGAAATATAAAGTAAAAAACAAAACAAAACAAAACTGTAACAACTCATAAAAATTTCAGAATAAAGTTCCTTAAAAAAAAATATCAATCGCTACTAAAAGGACAAAAATTAGCCAGGTATGGTGGCATGTGCCTGTAGTCCCAGCTGCTCAGGAGGCTTAGGTGGGAGAATCGCTCGAACCCAGGAGGCAAAGGTTGCAGCGAGCCAAGATCATGCCACTGCACTCCAGTCTGGGTGCCACAGCAAGATTCCATTGCAAAATAAAATAAGATTACTTGGACACCCCCACCCCCACCACCATTTTTAGCTTCAAAAATTGTGCCTTGCCAAGTGATTTGTCTTACAGAGAAAGAAAATTTTACAGCAATTTTGAGTGTATGACAAGATATCTAGAAAACAATTTTATTTCTTTAAAATTTAGTTGTCCAGAAGTATACATTATAAAAACATGCTTTTAAAAAAAGAGATTTATTATAATCTTTGCAGGTTCCTGAAGTGAGACAAATTTCCATATCAAGTAAAATCTGATTAGGAATCTTAGTTTTTGCTTCAACAAGTTTTTCTGAATGGAGTTATATTTAGTTAAATGACATACTCCTGGTTTATAGTAAAGTTTTCCTGTTAATTTCTTGGCCCATAGTCTGTTAGACTTAGATTTCAAATGTTATTCTTCATTCATAGTTCAAAACTTGATTGAGTTCCTCTTACGTGGCAGACGGTGTCCTAGTCCCTAGGTAAATTGTCACAGACAAAACAAACATGATGCTTATTTCTGTGGAGCTGATAGCAATCCGGATGGAAACCTCATGGCCCAGACATGTTTCTTTGGCCTTGTCATTTTTCTATCTGACTTTGACAAAAACTTTCAAAACACACGGCTTATCAGGACAAATATTACCGGAGAGATCTTTGTTTTTGAAGAGTGGGGATTTCTGGACTGCCCAGCACACAGGGAGAGAGGAAAAACACAGAACAGGGGGAAATTTGTGTTCTTAAAACTTTTTTGAAGATACTATACCTCTGACCCAGCAATCTCATTACTGGGTATATACTCAGAGGAACATAAATCATCCTATCATAAAGACACATGCACAGGAATGTTCATTGTAGCACTATTCACAATAGCAAAGACACGGAATCAATTGAAATGTCCATCAATGACAGACTGGATAAAGAAAATATAGTACATATATACCGTGGAATACTATGCAGCCATTAAAAAAGAACAAGATCATCTTTTGCGGGAACATGGATGGAGCTGGAAGTCATTATCTTTAGCCAAGTAATGCAGGAACAGAAAACCAAGTACTGCATGTTCTTACTTGTAAGTGGAAGTTAAATGATGAGAATTCGTGAACACAAAGAAGGGGACAACAGACAGTAGAGGCTACTTGAGGGGGGAGGTGTGGAGTAGTGAGAGGAGCAGAAAAAATAACCATTGGGTGCCTGGCTTAATACTTGGATGATGAAATGATCTGTACAACAAACTCCCATGAGATGAATTTACCTATATAACAAAACTTCACGTGTACTCCTGAACCTAAAATAAAAGTTAAAAAAAAGAAGCCTTTGAAACTTGATCTCAAAAAATACCAGTCCAGGTGTGGTAGGAAAAAAGAAAAAAGGGAAAAAGTACTACACCTATCTTTCTCTGATTAATTGTGAGGTTTTCTTTTGGTTTTTGGCTTTCAGCAATTGATTATAGAGTGCTTATGTATGGTCTTTGTATTTGTCATGTATTAGATTTAAGTGTAGTTGATGTTGTTGATCGGGTTTTTAAAATTATCTACCATTATTTCTCAAATATTCCTTCTGACTCATTCTCTCTTCTCTTCTTTTAGAACTTTAATTAAAGGTGTTAAACTTTTAGAGAATGTCCTATACGTTCTATTCTTTCCTTTTTTTCCCCCCTCAGTGCTTTAGTTTTTATAATTCCTATTAAACTGTCTTTGTATTCACTAATCCTGTCTCCTGTGCTAGTCTACTGTTAAATTTATCCAATGAGTTAATTTCAGATATATTTCAAGTTGCAGTTCTAGAACACCTATTTAATTTCTTTTTAGACTCTGTCTACATTTAAATATGCCTTTTTAAAATCTCTCTACCTGCTTCTCTATTTTTTATCACGTTAATTAATGTTACATATTAACTTCTACATGTGACTCATATCTGGCTCTCATTAATTAATCTCTTTTATCACCTTTTCCTGCTAATCACATTTTAAGATGATACATTGTTGGGCTCTACATTATGTTATCCTCCTCTAACAGGTGTTGAATTTTGTTCTGATGATCAGTTAAATTATTGACAGATCATTTGGATCATTTGGATACTTTATTTTAGGTTTTATTATGGCAGGTTAGTTTTATTTTTCCCCTACTTGTGGGATGCGACATTTGTGGGTTTGGAACCCAAAGATTAGAGTGTTCACCAAGGTCTCTGCATTCTGGCTTAGCTTAGACTCTGACCTCTACCTACCCAGTACTGTGTAGTTTTCTCTGCTTTGGAATTTTTCCCCGTGGGTATGTGACTTAAGCGTCAGCCAAGGACCTGAGGTAACTTTAATTTAAAAAATGTAATTATTATTGGTACTTAATAGTTATACATGTGATATTTTGATTCTAGCATATGATGTGTAATGGTTAAATAAGGGTACTGTAATCCCAGAACTTTGGGAGGCCGAGGCAGGCGGATCACCTGAAGTCGGGAGTTTGAGACCAGCCGGTCTCTACAAAAAAAAAAAAAAAAAAAAAAATTAGCCGGGCGTGGTAGTGCATGCCTGTAGTCCTAGCTACTCAGAGGGCTGAGGCAGGAGAATTGCTTGCACCGGGGAGGGGCGGGGGGGGAGGGGGCGGAAGGTTGCGGTGAGCCGAGATGGCGCCATTGCACTCCAGCCTGGCAAGGAGAGCAAAACTCCGTCACAAAAAAAGGGGGGGTAATTAGGGGATACATCTCATCAAGTAGTTAGCATTTCTTTGTGTTACAAACATCCCAATTCCACTCTTTTAGTTATTTTAAAATATGTACTAGATTATTGTTAACTACAGTCACCTTATTGCGCTACCCAACACTAGATCTTATCCCTGAAGGGAGTTTTAAACCCAGAGGTTTGAATTCCAATTCTGTTGTTCTCATCTCCAGGACTTTCCCTCAGATCCCACCTGCTTTGGCAGCCCCACACAATGACTGTATCTTCTTGACAACAAGACCATCATTTTTTTCTTGAACTCTGTTTTCCTGCACTGAGGTTTGGAAGATGCCGTCAGTGAGAGCAAGGAAGAATGTAAGGCTCATCTTGTCTTCTCCTTCTCTCAAGGATTATAGATATGCTCTAGGTGCTGTTCAGGGCCTACAAAAAGCGATTTCTATGTCTTGTCTATCTCTTAAATATTTGTAACAAGAGAATAAGTTCAGCACAAGTAATCCCTCTTGGCTTTAGATAATATAAATTCCTTCAAAAATTTTAAAATCAAATTAATTCTTTTCATGTGAAATCCACGGTCTTTAAGTTACTAGTCAATCAAGTTACTACCTTCTCTTCCAAGAATGTTAAAATCAAGGGTAGGGAGAACAGTCCAAATTTATTGCCTTTGAGTTTTTGTCTCCAACCCATCGTCCCCTGCCAATATGATTTTTGACATCTTTGCTTTATGGAATGTTCTGTACAAGTTCAATGACTTTTAGTTTATCTGAGACAATAGATTTATCTTGTTTTTCTACCTGCTTGACCTCTGCAGCATTTGTCATTAGTAACAATCATGCTTTTCTTAAAATCCTTCTTATATTACTCTGTTTTTATATCTCTGACTGCAATAAACTGAATACTTATGTTCCCCCAAAATTCATATGTCAAAATCCTAACCCCTAAAATGATGGTATTGGGATGTGTGGAGCCTCATAAATGAGATCAGTGTTCTTATAAATGAGACCCCAGAGAACACTTTCATTCTGTTGGCCGTGTGAGTTTATAAGGAGAAGCCTGCTGCCTGTGTGGAAGGGGTCCTCACCAGACACCGAATCCTCCAGAGCCTTAACCTTGGACTTTCTGGCCCCAAGAACACTGAGAAATATCTTTGTGTAGTTTATAAGCCACCCAGTTTATTTTGGTTATAGCTGTCCAAACAGATTAAGATGTTGACAATATTTCATTGTCATCTTGATTCAGTGTTCTCTGTAGGTGTTTATAAAGTTTCTCTCCCCAAAACATATTCTTTCTGTATTATCTTTTAGTCATTCTAATTGACTCCTGTGGCTTCGACCATCACCATTAAGCAAATGATTTCCTTGACCGTAGCCCTAAACTTTCTCTCAGAGCTCAAATATCTACCTTTTTTTTTTTTTTTTTAAACTATGGAATTAATGAAATAGCATTGGATTGAGTACTTCTGATATTATTTTGTAGAAAATTGAGAGCAATCTGCTCCACATTTGTGGGAATCCCTGTCTTCTTCCCAAATCCTTACTAGTTCATAAGCCCCATAAAGGCAAAGACAGAATCGTATTTGTCTGTGTTGATTTTGCAGTGCTTTAGAAACAGTTGATAAACATTTTGCAGAGTAAATGTTTTTTTTTTTTTTTTTTTTTTTTTTTTTTTTTTTGAGATGGAGTCTTGCTCTGTCACCCAGGCTGGAGTGCAGTGGCCGGATCTCAGCTCACTGCAGCTCCGCCTCCCGGGTTTATGCCATTCTCCTGCCTCAGCCTCCCGAGTAGCTGGGACTACAGGCGCCCGCCACCTCGCCCGGCTATTTTTTTGTATTTTTTAGTAGAGACGGGGTTTCACCGTGTTAGCCGGGATCGTCTCTCGATCTCCTGACCTCGTGATCCGCCCGTCTCGGCCTCCCAAAGTGCTGGGATTACAGGCTTGAGCCACCGCGCCCGGCCTGCAGAGTAAATGTTTATCAGTCATTTGTATTTGAAGGCTCTATTAATATTCCAAGGACAGTAATCCTGCTAGTCACCAACTAGATTTTGAGTGTGCCCTTTTTACGGCAGCCATAAAAGGTGAATATTTTAAACAACAAGAAGGAGGGAAGGATGAGATGAGAGGAGTCAGGGAATGGACGACTGGATGGATTCTGAGAGGGGTAAAGTCAGAGGGAAATTACAAAGGCATTTTGGGTACAGGAAATCCATTCCATGATTGGAATCTGTTTACCTTGCTTTAGTATAGAACCCTTTTTCAACACCCTCAATTCTCCAGTGAAAATGACTACATTCATGAATAATTTTGGCAGGTATTTTTTTTTTCTTTTTACTTCGATCCTTAGAATTAGAAGAAGATTGTGTTTCACATCCAGACCAATGGATTGAGGACCAGAGAGATCAGATATTTAGAGACAGATGTGACCACAAGAAAATTTATAGAAATTTTGGAAACATCTGTAGACTTCCATAGGCTATGAAGTTTCTATCTAGGTCTTGATATCTCAGTTAATTTCTAAATAATAGTAACATTTATAATGCACCATTTAAAAAATATTATCAAGGCCGGGTACAGTGGCTCATGCCTGTAATCCCAGCACTTTGGGAGGTGGAGGCGAGTGGATCACCTGAGGTCAGGAGTTCGAGACCAGCCTGGCCGACATGGTGAAACCCCGTCTCTACTAAAAATACCAAAAAAAATTAGCCAGGCATGGTAGCGGGCGCCTGTAATCCCAGCTGCTTGGGAGGCTGAGGCAGGAGAATTGCTCAAACCTAGGAGGTGGAGGTTGCAGTGAACCAAGATCACGTCATGACATTCCAGCCTGGGTAACAGAGCAAGACTCTGTCTCAAAAAGAAAAAAAGAGAAAAAAATACCATCAAATGTAATTTCTTATTTTTCTTGGCATACCTAAGTTCCTCAAGGACAGAATCATACCTTATTCATTTTTTGTTGTTTCTTCCTTTTCCATCCCTAAAATACAGACCAGTGAATTACTGGATGAATTATATAGTTGATCAACTTAAATTAATGAAATGAATAAGTTAATGAATTTAAGCTAATTCCTCACTGTTTACAGCCAATAAACAACCAGATTACCTGATTTCCAAGCATTTTCTTCTTAAAGAAATTGAATGAGGAGTCTTCCAAATGTTAGCAATTACACAGACTCAAGGAAACAACTAGGTTAGTAGTTCTTATACATTAATATACTTCAAAACAAGCTGGAAGGTTTGCTAAAACCATTTTGGGAGGTCCACACAGAGTTTTTGATTTTGTAGATCTGAGGTGGGTCTCAAGACTTTGTATTTCTAACAAGTTCCCAGGTGAAGCTGATGCTACTGATTTGTAGACCACACGTTACAAACCACTCATGAAGGTGACATTATTAAAACACACAGAATTCTCTCCACGGAAAACATTGTAGGAAGACTGTTCTTGAAATGCTTAAAAAATCTCATTCACTGCCCTGTGGCATAACAAAGTGGAAGGTATCCGTGTTGTACAGCCTCAGCTCTGACACCCACTCAGGATGACCTTAGGAAAGCCACATCCTGCCTTCGTACTTCAGCTTCTTATAAAGAGGTTTACCGTAATTTTTGTATTCTGCAAGCTCTTTCTAGAATGTAAACTCTGACTACAGAATTGAAAGTACATTAACCTTTTATGAAGAATGTTAACTCAGCTCTAGTGATTCTCCAGAAGCTTTGGTTATGAGATTCTGTCATTAGCCAGACCCTGGAAAAGTAACATACTAATATTGGTCATAACTAAAACCAGAAATTGACCTTGCTCATTCTTTTATACTTTCTCTAATACGAAGACATTGAATGTACCCGATTTGGACTGGGGTCTAGTTTCTCTCCTTCCATATCATGTAAGGGCTGCAGAGATAGGAGAATGGAGCAGTTGCCTTCTTTGACTGTGTGTCAGGGGAACTTTAGCTCTTCAGCAGGTGCACAGTAATTTCAACAGAACAACCACTCCAAACGAACAAAGTCTTAAAGGAAAAGCATTTCAAACTCAGTATCAAACAAGATCCATATTTTAAAATCAGCCACATAGGATAAATATATTTTTATTCTCTTCCTTTTCCAAAAAAGATTTGATTCTTCGTAACCAGAATGCCTTTTTGGATTTCTGTATGTACGGGGTTGGTCTTGTGGATTTACAATGGTCACATAATTTGAAGAAATAGGCAAAACCTAACATTAGTTTTGAGCTTCTGTATGTGGTGATAGGTACCCAAGGTAGTTAATAGTGAAGCATTGCCAATTCATTTACTTGTCTTTGGTAAATTTTCATTGTTCATTTACTTGCCAGTTCATTACTTGTTCATGCTTATTCATTTTTTAATGGTTGACATAGGTTGACACCATCTAGACCAAATAATTGATTATATTTCTCATCCTTCTGTTTGATCTTTTATTTGATAGAACATTGAAACAAGTTGCATTCCAAGTGGTACCCTTGATCTGTGAGCTACCACATGCTCTGTAGAAGAGACTCGTGCAGCATCAGGGGGTCACATTCCACTGTTAAACATCTCTAATTTTGAGTGTTCTGCTCTGTATCCCTGTAAACACCATGTGTTAGACTGATGTTTTGATTCTAGCAGAAAGAAGAAAAATGATACAGGCAAAAATAAGATGCAAAATTTATGAAAATCATGGTACTTTTTGAGCAATAACATACTTTCAGAAAACAATCGCCTTTTCTTAATATTATGTCAAAAGTGGTTTATGTGTTACGGGGGTGACAATTGACCATAGATGCCATTTGTCCAGGGACAGTCCTGGTTTATGCCTATTTACTCAGGAAACTTACTAATAATGCTCTCTTTTGTTACCACATGCTTTAGTGTGGATGATAAACATGGTCACATTATTTATTAGCAAGTGTAAACCACACTTAAAAAACTACTGTTTTGTATGTTTATTAAAGAGGTAAGCTGTAAACATTTTCCGATTACTAGTACATATACAGTTTCTAAAACATGGGGACAAAAACAGTAATTTACTTCATCATATAATTAAGCCTTGATTCAAAAAGAATATCTGATAGACACACTGAAAGTATAATGGCTATGAAACGAAAAGTAGTAGTTCTTCTTTTCCCCATTTACCCAGTCCAGAGTAGTATCTCTTTTCACACATATAATTGTCATAAAAGCTAGGAAAATTAATTTTTATTGAAGCATTCAGAATATAGTCCCTATAAAAAGGGATTCCTACATGTAGAATTTAGGTAAGAAGGGAAACTAGAAAGTTTTCATTTCCTCAGCAAAGGAAGCAAGTTGTCCTTGTTGAGAAATTCAAGAGAGGAAAGCTTGAGGTTGATGTTCAATGATTTTAGAAAGCCTATAACTAAATCTCTTTTTGTCTGAACTCTAAGAGAAGGGTAAAACACTAGAGGAAATAGCCAGAAAAGTTAAGTAGACTAGAGCTCACCAAGATGGCAGAAAAGTCAGAATTGAACCTGGATTCTAAGCATTAAGCTAGCACATTCCCTCAACATCAGATTTTTCTATAGCTCAGGTATATACACATTTTCAGTAGGAATACTTGCATGGAAATTAAGTAAAGTGCATTTCCAGCTGTCTCAAATGATAACATTACTCTCTATATTTTTCAGATGAGCATTTTGTGAATATGTTTGAATTGTTGGACATTATTTTTCTACATCTGTTAAAATACTGTTCATTTATACAGGACTAACTCTGTATTCTTCACAAACATAATTGAACTAAATTAAACCGTAAACAAAACCTGGGAAGCAAACCTCACCCAGACCAATTAAATCCATCACTGGAAAGCGGGGATGAGGTCTTATTACTGAGAGGGCATGTTTATTAGTTTTTTAGGGCTGCCATATCAAAGTACCACAAACTGGTTGGCTCAGGCAATAGAATTTTTCTTTATCTTGTAGTTCTGGAGACTAGAAATACAAGATCAAGGTGTCAGCAGGTTTGATTTTTTTCAGCGGGCTCTCTCCTTGGCTTGCAGATGGCCGCCTTCTTACTACGTCTTCAAATGGTTGGCACTCTGTATTGTCCATGTCCTGATCCCCTCTTTTCATAAATACATCAGTCAGATTGGATTAAGAGCTATCCGTATGATCTTATTTTATCTTAATTATTTCTTTAAAGGTCCTGGTTTTACACAAAGTCACATTCCTTGGTATTCAACATTAGGGCTTTAACATACTAATTCTGGGTGGAGATAATCAGCCTATAACATCATGTGTGTGTTAGAAATCCTACTTCAGAGAGTCACTGGGCCACTTACACTGCACACCTGGAAATGTTTAGAACACATTTCATGTAATTCATAATTTTGCTTATAACAGGCTGAATCTTGAAGTCAAGAGCCCTGACTTCTTGGGAAGCAATAGGGGATGTTGGAAACATATAAGCTTTGTCAACTGCAAAAGTGGCTCTTTTGACTGACAATTATATGGATTTTGTGGAGTAATTTAAGCATTCCAAGCCTTACTTTTCTTATCTGAAAAATAGGGATAATGTTTATCTCATGGATTATTGTCTAAGCTAATTATGATAATATTTAAAGTAATTAATATAGTGACTGACATCAGGACTCTAATATTAGTAAAAACAGGATCCTACTCCTTCTTCTATTTATTGACTGTGTATTTGTATTAGTTTTATTTTGCTACTATAAGAAATTGCTACAAACCCAGTGGCCTAAGACAACACTGATTTATTAGGTTACAGTTTTGGAGTTTAGAAGCCTGACATAGTTCTCACTGTTCTAAAATCAAGGTGTTGGTAGGGTTGTGTATGTGTGTGTGCATTTTTTTCTTTTTCTTTTCTTTTCTTTCCTTTTTTTTTTGAGACGGAATTTTGTTCTTGTTGCCCAGGCTGGAGTGCAATGGCACGATCTTGGCTCACCACAACCTCCACCTCTCAGGTTCAAGCAATTCTTCTGCCTCAGCCTCCCGAGTAGCTGGGATTATAGGCATGCGCCACCACGCCCGCCTACTTTTGTAATTTTAGTAGAGAGGGGTTTCTCCATGTTGGTCAGGCTGGTCTTGAACTCTTGACCTCAGGTAATCCACCTGCCTTGGCCTCCCAAAGTGCTGGCATTACAGGCATGAGCCTCTGTGCCCGGCTGGGTTGTTTTTTCTGGAGGATCTGGGAGATAATACATTTCTTTGTCTTTTCCAGTTTCTAGAAGCCACCTGCCATTTCTTGGCTCATGGTCCCCTTCCTCTATCTTCAAAGCCAACAATGGTGGATTGAGTCCTCATTTTTGTGACCCTGCTTTGGTCATTGTCACATCTCTTTCTCTGATTCTAGCCAGGAACGTTTCTTTGCTTTTAAGACCCATGTGATTAGATTGGAGCCATCTCAACAATCCAGGATAATTTTCCCATTTCAAGGTCCTCAACTTAATTACAGTTGCAAAGTCCTCTGCCAAGTAAGGTGACATAGTCACAGATTCACAATAATGGGGCTATTACTCTGCCTGCTGCAGTATCCTTGGACACATTTCCACCGAGCCAATTGTTTGACACTAACGTGGAGATACTGCTGTAACTGCCCTTACATTGAGAGGTTTATTTTGGAAAGTTAATGCATTATTTTCTTTTTGAGAATAACAATTGTGTAGTGAATAAAGTTTCTTATTTTATTCTATAGCCATATGAGAAATGAAGACTTATTATCAAAGCCATAAACAGAAATTCTATCAATTCTCCTTACATTGTGGTAAATTTCTTACCTTTTCTTTCCTTTTTTTCTTCTGTACCTGACACCTATCCCACTGATTCTCTTGTACTTTAGTGATAGCTCTTGCTTATCTTTCAAGTTCAATACAAAAGGCTACTATATAATTTAATTACTCAAAATATTTCATTTGCCAACTATTATAGAAACAAAAAAAATTGAAATTTGGATGTAGTTCTTCTCTATTGGATACTTAGCCTGATACTGAGCTTAATGCTATATTCTTTTAAACACTTATTAAAAGTTTATTTTTGTATAGATGAGGTTTTAATGTGTTGCCCAGGCTGGTCTTGAACTCCTCAGCTCAAGCAATCTACCTTGGCTTTCCAAAGTGCTAGGATTACAGGCATGAACCACTGCACCTGGCCAGTGCTATATTCTAAGATTCCTGAAAGCCATTATTTTTTGAGCTGGTTCCAAGATAAACTGATGATATAATTTGGAAGTACATGATGTTTTTCCTTGGAATGTTACTGCCTCCAGTTTGTTTGTAGAGGCTAGTCCTTTTCTGTGCATAGGGAATTAAAGGGCAGGCAACACATATTATACCTTCATCTGTTGTATTGATAGACTATAAAACAGTACTTCAGAATTGGAGTTTTATAGGCAAAGATATCAGAGTTTAACCCTTGGTCTGCCATTTTTCTAGCTGACTGACCTTGGGAAAGTTTTACCTTATTTAGACCTTTATTTTCTCATCTATTGAATGTAGTAATAGCAAATGTATAGGCTTGATTTGGGAATTAAATAAAATAATGCTTAAAATACATATTTCACAGTGTCTAGCACACAAGAAAGAAAATATTTATTAACTTTAGTTATTATATTTTGTCTTCAGCTTTCCAAATGGCTGCCATGAAGGAAATGGGAAAGGGGAGAAATTTAGATTTATAAAAATTAGTGTAAATGAGTTTTTCCTTTCCTATGGGAAGACCCAAAACACTTATAGGAAGTAAAAATGGTGAACAAATTTTAAAATGTAAACACCTTCCAGGTAGGAACTTATCTTCCCCATCAAAGTGGGTCTCAGCTTTTCTCCATCAGTTCCTTCCTGTTTACTATTCACTGAAAAAAAATTCTATCCCTTTTAGATTTGTCCTTTAGGTTAAAATCAAGGTGTCGGTGAGGCTGTGTATTTTTTCTCAAGGATCTGGGAGAGAATATGTTTCCTTGTCCTTTCCAGCTTCTAGAAGCCACCTGCCATTTCTCGGCTCATGATCTCCTTCCTCCATCTTCCAAGCCAACGAGAGTGGGTTGAGTCTTCGTTTTTGTTACCCTACTTTGGTTGTTGTCACATCTGTTTCTCTGATTGTAGTCAGGGAAGTTTTTCTGCTTTTAAGGACCCATGTGAGCCATCCCAACAATCCAGGGTAATTTTTCCATTTCCAGGTCCTCATCTTAATTACATCTATAAAGTTCTCTGCCAAGTAAGGTGACATAGTCACCTCAATACAAAGGACCTAATTCACATGATGCCGAATCTGGAGACGTGAGCAAATGGGAGAAGAAAATGGGAAAATATTTCCTGGGGGATTTGAGCAGAAATGCGCTGCAGGAGTTGTCGTAGGAGTTGTCAAAAGACAAAATTACGATAAACTTAAAAATTGAATTGACTTTTGTTTGTGATTCTGGAATAGAGCAAAACATCATTTTATAAAATAGAATGAGTTGGGCATGATAGAATGGCTGGTTTTTGTAAGGTGGGGACATGAAAACAGAAAAATAAAAAAAGTTACTGGTTAACATCAAGTCACTCCAGGTTCCTTTTTTTGTAAGTGTTAAAGCAAAGAGGACTTCCTTAAATGATGCTGACTTAGATTGACTGTGCTCTTTCTGATAGATTTCTGTGAATCTCCTCTTTCCAGGAAAAATTGGCTTAAAGCGCAGTTTGATTGTGTGGTATTTAGCATGCGTTGACCCCATTTTTATTTGTTTTGGGCTGCTGGGGCCTAGGCAGGACACTAATCCAAAACAATGGATTCCACAAATTTTAACATAGGAAAAAGAAGAAAGAGGATTCTAAAAATTATTGTTGTGGACTGTGTGTTTACTTTGAGATGTTAAAAAAATACCATAAGCAGGTGATTATCTTGAACTTAGGTTTTAGTCATGAATCCATTTATGTGCTATATAGTTCTTTAATGGGACCATGTGAATCACAGCCTCAATAGGCTTACACAAAGTGTTAAAAGAAAAACCTTAGACAAATTAAATATAACAGAGTTTAATTGAGCAGAGAAGGATTGTCGCATTGGGCAGCCTCCCAGGCCAGGGTAGAGGCAGAGAGACTCCAGCAGAGCCACGTGGTGGAAGAACATTTATGGACAGAAAAAGGGAAGCAACCTACGGAAAACAGGTGTGTGAGGTACGGATTGGTTACAGCTCCGTGTTTGCCTTATTTGAACACAGTTTGAATAGTTGGCTGCCTTTGATTGGCCAAAACTCGGTGATTGGAACAAGAACAGGTTACAGTCTGTTTATACATCCAGTTAGGTTACAGTTACTGTGCACAGAGAAAGCATGAGGCCAAATTTTGAATATATAAGGAGGCAACTTTGAGCTAAATTTAATTTAACAAAAAGGTGTACATGTTTTGAAAGGATAAGTTTACAAAATAACAGATATTGTGGGAGAGAGAAAGAAATAAATGAGAGAAAAGGAGAAGGAAAAGAGAAAGCAGGAGGGGGAAAAAGATGGATATGAATAAAAAAAGGGAGGAAGACGTAAGGCAAACTACTTATTTCAACATTCTGACTAAAGTAGAACCCTGCAATCTGAGTTGTTTGTATCCAGATTCAACCACTCAGAGTCACATTTAAAATCACATTTTAGGCAAGGCAAGACCACAGATCAATTTGCTAACCTTACATTTTAAAAGCCTTAACCACTGGTTTATTTTGGGTGCCATGTAAACAAATAACTAGCTTTACTAACCGGACACTTTTAAGCTGGTGGTTTTGGCTAGGTGTGGTCACAGCTAGAATCAGGGACCAAAACTGAGCCTCAATCTTGACTAAGCAGATGCAGAGATGTTCAATAACAAGTGACATTTTCATCTTAGACACAGATTACAGATTACACGCTCTCAAATTTCAAATTTTGGCTTTGTCATTAGACCATAATTCTACCTCTGGTATATCGTTTCATTTTTGCTCATCCTTTTCTGGAAGCAATAGCAATTTTCATGCGGAGACTGATCTCATGTCCAGGTAGCTGATGTCTCGCATTTATGAGTTAGATGCTGGTTTGATTTTTTTGTTTGTTTAGCCCCTAGCCATGTCCTCAGAAGCTCATTATAGAGAAAGCAGAAGTTATAGTAACCAAAAATTAGAGCTATAACTCTTACACTTTCAAATTCATACAACAAAGTGCAGATGAGTACCAAGGTTTTAGAAGACTCTGCTCAGGGTCACAGAAACCAAAATCAAAACAAGGCAGGACTCCTACAATTCAGTGAATGATGATCTGGTGCACAAGACTGGCAAAATCATAAATCGCCACCATGCAAGTCAGAAAGTGATCATTATAAACTAAGTAATCTCTGAGTACAAAGAAGAAAAAAGGGAAAATGCCACTGATTAGGAAGTTTATTTTTAATTCTGTAGCTTATCTTTTCTTATCCTAAGAGATTATATGTGTGCAGGTTATTGAGCAAACATCAAAACTAGTCCTCCATAATCTAGTAAATGATAATTACTCCGCCATTTTCTTCTCTTTCAATTTTTGTCCTTTTATACATAGTTTTACTTGAGATTTAGCTGTATAATTTGTATCTCACTTACCTTTTTAAAAATGTCACAGACACTTTCCCATGTTTTTAGAAACTTTGTCAATAATATTGCAAAGTCTCTATAAAATTTATGTATAATTTTTAACATCCATTATTATTGAATACATAAATGGCTCCCTTTTTTGTTTAGTTGATTTTAACATTAAGTTAATTAGGGGGATTTTGGTATTCAGGTGAATGATGGTGGCCTGAATTCTTTGTACCATTTTAACGAAACAGACATTATTATAAAATTGGTGTTAAGAAGCTTCATTTTAAATTTGGTTGCACCCCATCTCCAGGAGTTACACAAATTACCCAGGTGCTTTTGTCAAGGCTCTCAGAACTCTAAGAACGTTGAAGAACCTTAGCTCTGGTGCAGTAATGTGAAGATCTGGCATACCCCTCTGTATGGTGGCAGAAAACTGAAACAGTATAGAGCTAATTCCCTTCCCCTTGAAATTCACAGATCCTTCAGTAAATAGACATTTGATATTTGATATATTTGATATAGTTTCTTGTTCTGCCTGTCTCTTTGGCCCTACTGCAGAAATTGTCACACTTTGATGTAAAATAAATTCTTTGAAGAAAAAATAATCACTTAGGGAGCTTGTTACAATGCAGATTTCTGGGCTCCCCTGCCATACATTTAGTTTAGTAGGTCTGGAGTAGGTCTAGGATTTAAATTCCTAATGCACTTCCCAGAAAAGCTGTATTTTGAAAAACATTTCCACAGGAAATAAAGCACTGAGCTGTGCCAGGACAGCATGGGGATTCTCGTATTCCCCGCCAAGCTCAAGTTGGAGATGGGATATCATACTTTCCTATTAGTGTGCTTCCAACAGACTTGACCAAGATGGTCCCAACAGAAAGGGCCAATTATTATGGATTCAGATTTCCCCCCATGTTTTACCTTTGACTCCTTAGCAAGAACATGATTTGCAACATAGAAAAAATATCTGGCAGGTTGGCAGTCCAGTGTGTAATCTAGTTTTAGGCTAAGCAGAATTCAGACACAGCAGTAAGGTTTGTGGGCTGGTGCCCAGTAATTACAGTTGGTGAGAAGAGTTCCACTCTGTTTTACTTGCTCATGGTTTGAGGTCACAATCAGATCATTTATCAGCATCATACATTTGTCCAGCATCATTTCTCTTCTGCACTCTGAGTTGACATTTTAATGGATTGTTTATAGCCAACATGGTAGCAAGATACAGGATGTTGATTCACTGTTAATTTATTTCAATGGGGAAGATTACCAAAGCAGCATATGTCTTTGATATGGTTTGGCTGTGTCTCCACCCACATCTCACCATGAAATATAATAATCTTCCTGTGTTGTGGGAGAAACCCATTAAGAAGTAATTGAATCATAGGGATCATAAGGGCAGGTTTTTCTTCTGCAATAGTGAATAAGTCTCATGGGATCTGGTGGTTTTATAAAGGGAAGTTCCCCTGCTCATGTCCTCTTGCTTGCCGCCATGTAAGACATCCCTTTGCCTTTCCTTCATCTTCTGCCATGATTGTGAGGCCTCCCTAGCCATCTGGAACTGTGAGTCCACTAAACTTCCTTCCTTTATAAGTTACCCAGTCTTGGGTATGTCTTTATTAGCAGTAAGAAAATGAACTAATACACTCTTGTTTGTTTTTGTTTGTTTGCTTTTGTCATTGTGAGCAACCCGGATAGATGGTGCTTTCCCTCCCTTGTTCTCACCTGTCCTTTGATTGTATGACTTTTCTTCCATAAAAGCTTTCATTTAGTATAGTATTTCACTTGGGACATAATATTTATTATCAGTAAAAATTAAAGTAATAGAGCTAAGCTAGCAAACTCAAGACCCACTTTTTTTCAAAAAGTCAAACTCAATGTAAAACATCCTAATTTTCCATAGAAAAATAGCTTGATAAAGTTTGTGTAGCCAATTAAATCTCAATTTGCCTATTCAACACCTCAATTGTTTTGTATTTTTATTTTTTTCCAAGGTCCCGTAGAATCAGTTGGCTGGAAAAAAATTAGCAAACTGAATTTTAAAATACAATTTGTAAGTAATATCATCTGGCTGAGAGGTGAAAGCTGAGCAGATAAATTGAAGCTGGACACCCCTTCTCTAGAGAGAAATGGAGAAGGGCTAGCACATTACTAACTTTGCTGTGGTATCTGAGTTTATTACATGTTTGTGTTGCTGACTTAAGTACTTCATACAATGAAAATGTAGTAATAAAGAGTTGCTCTTTAATCTACCATATATGCTCTGTTTTTCAATTTGGAAAGTAGCTTCGCTGCACAGTGGATATACTCTGGAAAACGTGTTTGCAAATTGAATTTTTTAAAAAGAAATCACACGTTTTCTGGAGGTAGACAATTTTTTTTTTTTTTTTTTTTTTTTTTTTTTTTTTTTTTTTTTTGAGGCAGAGTCTCGTTCTGTCACCCAGGCTGGAGTGCAGTGGCGTGATCTCAGCTCACTGCAATCTCCGCCTCCCGGGTTCACACCATTCTCCTGCCTCAGCCTCCCGAGTAGCTGGGACTACAGGCGCCCGCCACCATGCCTGGCTAGTTTTTTGTATTTATAGTAGAGATGGGGTTTCACCATGTTAGCCAGGATGGTCTCGATCTCCTGACCTCGTGATCTGCCTGCCTCGGCCTCCCAAAGTGCCGGGATTACAGGCATGAGCCACCGCGCCCACCTGGCAATTTTTAGGAATAATTCTGTGGTGATCTTTTAAAAGGTGAAGTCAGAAATTTCTTCATAAATTCAAATTGTAATGTTTCCATTTGAGAATATTATTGGTTGGTATGTCATTTTATATAAGGGAGAAAAGAATGTAACCTAGCTATCGAGGCCTGCATTCCAATCCTGTTTCATTGTTTTGCTCTAGAGTTGAGAGATGGCATTAAATGATGTTTGAGTAGACTTTTACTTTTATAATTCCAGAATTTCAATTTCCAATTTTTAGTGACTGGCTTTGTTCAAAATAAAGCATGAGCACGCAATAGATACCAACATATTCTGATGTTGCACCATCCAGTACAGCAGCCACTAGCCACATGTGGCAACTGGGTACTTGAAAGATGGCTGGTCTAAACTAACAAGTGCTGTAAGTGTAAAGTGCATACTAGATTTCAAATATTTGATTAAAATTGTGAAATATCTCATGAATTAATACTTTTTATATTGATTATGTTACTGTGATATTATCTTGGATATACTGGATTCAATAAAACATATCAAAATGAATGCCATGTGTTTCTTATTTTAAATGTAAACATTTTATTTTATTTAACTTTTATTTTAGATTCCGGGCATACATATGTGCAGGCTTGTTACAAAGGTATGTTGTGTGATGCTGAGATTTGAGGTACAATGGAACCCATCACCCAGGTAAGTGAGCATAGTACTGAACAGGTAGCTTTTCAAACCTTGTCCCCCTCCCACCCTCCCCATTCTTGTATTCCTCAGTGTCTATTGTTCCCGTATTTATGTCTATGTGTGCCCAGTGTGCAAACATTTTACATTTAAATAATTTAAATTTAAGCAATTAATCAGAATCTGGTAAACCATCTAATAAATACAAAATTTAAACTTCCTTATGGCTTACATTATATTTTTATTGGGCAGTGCTACTCTTAAGGGACAGCACATCCTACAAAGGACCTCTCCTTAAAAGCAGAGAACTTTTCACTACTGGTGTTGTTCAAGAAAAGCCTTGATGATGTAGAAGAGAATCTTTGAAGGTAAGATGAAAACATTATTTCTCAAAGTACAGTTCACAGAACACTAGTCCCTGAGATACACCACCGCAGTCAAGCAAGTTTAGGCAACTCTATGCTACTAACCTCCTCTTTCTGATTCCCAACACTCATTAGTGTAATGAAGGCTCAGAGAAGTTACCCTGTAGTGAAACTTACTTTCCTTGAGTTAATCCACTTTTTTTTTTTCCAAATTCGTTTGAAAAAAAAAATCCTTTTAAAAATGTATTAATGATACCTAATAGCAGCCTGTAGAATCAAGAAAATCACTTTGAAAAATTCTGGTAAATTAGATCATTGCTAAGTCCCTTTTGTCTGTTGTATGTTTATATGCAATTTATAGGACCTCATCCTAGGGATTAGGTGTAACTGCTTCTGTGTATATATGCTTCTATTCAAAAGAATCCTTCCCCTGTTCTATGTAAAATGTTTTCCTTCACTTTTCTAAGCTATTTGAAATATCATCAGTCGGACGTATTTGTGTTATCAACCACCCTCTTGAAAAAATTCCTAACTTGCCCTACTCTTCAAAGAAGGTATAAAATCAAGAGTTCAAGGAGGGGCTACTGCAATGTGTGAGAGATATATAGAAGGATAGGCGAGGGGATGCTAAAAAGACACCTGCCCTTTTTGAAATGTTATGTTTAGCGTATTCCCTATCAGGAAAAGTGCTGCTGTATTATGGGTTAAATAGGTGGCTACAGACTCACTGGGGAGCCTAAAGATGATTTATAACTTTGTTATAAAGCATTCCAAAAAACCAATTTACAAGCAAATGTTAGGAGCATAAATTGTAAGTTAGACACTACCGGTGTATATATAGATTCACTCAGAACCTCAGGGAATAGAAGCGATCAATGTCCTGTGCATTGCTTCAATGCACAGTCTTGCTTTTTGCAATAAGCTCTTTGCTTCTTCAAACAGCAAGAAGATGGAGAGAAAGAACAAAAGTTTTATAACAGTATTTGAGGAGCTCATAAATTATAAAGTAACATCAAGAAGCCCTCACCAAGAATTTCCCTAGATTACAAACAATGAAACAATGAGGTTTCATTCTTTTTTTTTTTTTTTTTTTTTGAGACGGAGTTGCGCTCTTGTTGCCCAGGCTGGAGTGCAATGGCGTGACCTCGGCTCACTGCAACCTCCATCTCCCAGGTTCAAGAGATTCTCCTGCCTCAGCCTCCCAAGTAGCTGGGATTACAGGCGCCTGCCACCACGCCCGGCTCACATTTTTTTGTATTTTTAGTAGAGATGAGGTTTCGCCATGTCAGCCAGTCTGGTCTCGAACTCCTGACCTCAGATGATCTACCTGCCTTGGCCTTCGAAAGTGCTGGGATTACAGGCATGAGCCACCACATCTGGCCAAGGTTTTATTCTTAAAGATACTCTTTCATAAAATAAACCAAGTTTTTTTTTCTCATAGAATATATAAGAGTAGATAGACATAATACATATGCGAGCAGCCCAAACTTAAAAAGCCTCAAACACTCATCTGCAGTTTTTAAGGAAAAAGACATTTATTGGATTCACAAGGCATTAAATCACACGTTGACTCGTAGTGGGTGTTTATTGATTTGACATACTTCAGGTCAGAGAGCCTGAAATGGGGCAAAAACAAGGAGAATTTAAACGAAACTATTATTTTAAAATATTTATACTTTATTAAAACTGGAAAAGATATTAAATATAAACCCACGCTGAGATGTGGAACATTTGTTTTAAAGGGTTTCAGAAAGTTGCTCTTCGACCTGCCTTCTTTGCTGAATGTGCGAATGAATATGTTTTGTTTTCTAATTTGCATTATTGAGATAAGAAGTTATGAACAGTAAGTAAACCACTTTTCGATGAGTTTTAACAGATATATATGGTCATTTAACCAATTATTCCTTTGGATTCCTCTGTAGTCCATTCCTGCCCATTATCTGCAGCCTCTGGCAAACACAGATCTGCTTTTACTGTAACTTTTCCTTTTCCAGAGTTTTGTGCAAATGAAACCTTGTCTTATAATACTTGTGTAGTATCTTGTGTTTGACTTCTTTTGCTTAGCATAATGCATTGAGATTCATCCAGTAGTTTGATCTTTTTTTAAAAAAATTGTTTTGTAATATTTCTTGAATGAGTTTATTCATTCATTCATTCGTTCATTCATCTGTTTATTCATTCACCCATGATGGAAAACTGAGTTGTGGCTAGTTTTTGGTCATTATGAATAAAGTTGCTGTGAATGTCAACAGACACATCTTTACGTGGACATAGATTTTTATTTCTCTTGGAACATATTTAGGAATAGAATTGCTGGATTGTATGTGAAGTTGATATGCTTAACTTTAGAATTAACTGCCAAACCATTTTCCTCAATGACTGTTCCATTTTATATTCATACTGGCAACATATGAGAGTTCCAGGTGCAGACATCGTCACAGAGGTGTGTTGCATCTTTTTGAATATTAGGCATTATAATGGGTGCATACTGATAATATACTGTGGTCTTAATTAGCATTACATTAATGGCTAATGACGTTGAGCATCTTTTCATGTAATTATTTAGCTTTTGCATATATTTTTAGTGAATTATATATTCAAAACTTTTGCTCAAGTTTTAAACTTGTCATTTTTAAACTTTTAACCCAATTTAATTTTCCTATTACTGGGTTTTAAGAATTCTTGATGTATTCTAGAAATTTATCCCTCATAAGATAAATGTTTTCCATGTACTTTTTCCTAGTCGGGCCTACTGCTGCGTATTCTTAATGTCCTTTAAAGTAATACACTTTTAATTTTGCTTTTAAATTGTGTTCTTTGTGTTCGATGTTAAAATTTTATACCTAAGTCAAGGTCCTAAGGATTTTTTCCCTATGTTTTCTTGTGAAAGTATTCTAGTTTAGCTGTTACATGTAGGCAAATGATCCACTCAGAATTAACTTTTGTATATGGTATGAGGTATGGGTTGAGGTTTATTTATTTGTTTATTTCGCATATGGCTATTCAATTATTACAGCACCGTTTGTTGAAGAGAATATCCTTTCCCCATGGAATTACCTTGGTACATTTGTCAAAAATCAATGGGCCATCTAAATACAGTTCTGTTTTTTTTGTCTTTCTATTCTGCCTTACAGACCTGTATATCTAACCTTCCACCGGTAACAGGTTATCTTGACTAGTGTAGCTTTATAATAAGTATGAAAATCAGGTAGTATTAGCTCTCTCTTTTTTTTATTCTTTTCAAAAATTGTTTTAGCTCTTCTAGATCCTTTGAATTTAAATATTTGTTTTAGAATTAGTTTGTTAATTTTACAAAATAGCCTGCTGGGATTTTGACTGGGGGTTTATCGAATGTAAAAATCAAAGTGGGGACAGCCGACATCTTTTTTATTTTTTTTTTATTTTTAATTTATTTATTATTATTATACTTTAAGTTGTAGGGTACATGTGCATAACGTGCAGGTTTGTTACATATGTATACTTGTGCCATGTTGCTGTGCTGCACCCATCAACTCGTCATTTACATCAGGTATAACTCCCAATGCAATCCCTCCCCCCTCCCCCCTCCCCATGATAGGCCCCGGTGTGTGATGTTCCCCTTCCTGAGTCCAAGTGATCTCATTGTTCAGTTCCCACCTATGAGTGAGAACATGCGGTGTTTGGTTTTCTGTTCTTGTGATAGTTTGCTAAGAATGATGGATTCCAGCTGCATCCAAGTCCCTACAAAGGACTCAAACTCATCCTTTTTTATGGCTGCATAGTATTCCATGGTGTATATGTGCCACATTTTCTTAATCCAATCTGTCACTGATGGACATTTGGGTTGATTCCAAGTCTTTGCTATTGTGAATAGTGCTGCAATAAACATACGTGTGCATGTGTCTTTATAGCAGCATAATTTATAATCCTTTGGGTATATACCCAGTAATGGGATGGCTGGGTCATATGGTACATCTAGTTCTAGATCCTTGAGGAATCGCCATACTGTTTTCCATAATGGTTGAACTAGTTTACAATCCCACCAACAGTGTAAAAGTGTTCCTATTTCTCCACATCCTCTCCAGCACCTGTTGTTTCCTGACTTTTTAATGATCGCCATTCTAACTGGTGTGAGATGGTATCTCATTGTGGTTTTGATTTGCATTTCTCTGATGGCCAGTGATGATGAGCATTTTTTCATGTGTCTGTTGGCTGTATGAATGTCTTCTTTTGAGAAATGTCTGTTCATATCCTTTGCCCACTTTTTGATGGGGTTGTTTGTTTTTTTCTTGTAAATTTGTTTGAGTTCTTTGTAGGTTCTGGATATTAGCCCTTTGTCAGATGAGTAGATTGCAAAAATTTTCTCCCATTCTGTAGGTTGTCTGTTCACTCTGATGGTAGTTTCTTTTGCTGTGCAGAAGCTCTTTAGTTTAATGAGATCCCATTTGTCAATTTTGGCTTTTGCTGCCGTTGCTTTTGGTGTTTTAGACATGAAGTCTTTGCCCATGCCTATGTCCTGAATGGTACTACCTAGGTTTTCCTCTAGGATTTTTATGGTATTAGGTCTAACATTTAAGTCTCTAATCCATCTTGAATTAATTTTCGTATAAGGAGTAAGGAAAGGATCCAGTTTCAGCTTTCTACTTATGGCTAGCCAATTTTCCCAGCACCATTTATTAAATAGGGAATCCTTTCCCCATTTTGTGTTTCTCTCAGGTTTGTCAAAGATCAAATGGCTGTAGATGTGTGGTATTATTTCTGAGGACTCTGTTCTGTTCCATTGGTCTATATCTCTGTTTTGGTACCAGTACCATGCTGTTTTGGTTACTGTAGCCTTGTAGTATAGTTTGAAGTCAGGTAGCGTGATGCCTCCAGCTTTGTTCTTTTGACTTAGGATTGTCTTGGAGATGCGGGCTCTTTTTTGGTTCCATATGAACTTTAAAGCAGTTTTTTCCAATTCTGTGAAGAAACTCATTGGTAGCATGATGGGGATGCCATTGAATCTATAAATTACCTTGGGCAGTATGGCCATTTTCACGATATTGATTCTTCCTATCCATGAGCATGGTATGTTCTTCCATTTGTTTGTGTCCTCTTTTATTTCACTGAGCAGTGGTTTGTAGTTCTCCTTGAAGAGGTCCTTTACATCCCTTGTAAGTTGGATTCCTAGGTATTTGATTCTCTTTGAAGCAATTGTGAATGGAAGTTCATTCCTGATTTGGCTCTCTGTTTGTCTGTTACTGGTGTATAAGAATGCTTGTGATTTTTGCACATTAATTTTGTATCCTGAGACTTTGCTGAAGTTGCTTATCAGCTTAAGGAGATTTTGGGCTGAGACAATGGGGTTTTCTAAATATACAATCATGTCATCTGCAAAGAGGGACAATTTGACTTCTTCTTTTCCTAACTGAATACCCTTGATTTCTTTCTCTTGCCTGATTGCCCTAGCCAGAACTTCCAACACTATGTTGAATAGGAGTGGTGAGAGAGGGCATCCCTGTCTTGTGCCAGTTTTCAAAGGGAATTTTTCCAGTTTTTGCCCATTCAGTATGATATTGGCTGTGGGTTTGTCATAAATAGCTCTTATTATTTTGAGGTACGTTCCATCAATACCGAATTTATTGAGCGTTTTTAGCATGAAGGGCTGTTGAATTTTGTCAAAAGCCTTTTCTGCATCAATTGAGATAATCATGTGGTTCTTGTCTTTGGTTCTGTTTATATGCTGGATTATGTTTATTGATTTGCGAATGTTGAACCAGCCTTGCATCCCAGGGATGAAGCCCACTTGATCATGGTGGATAAGCTTTTTGATGTGTTGCTGAATCCGGTTTGCCAGTATTTTATTGAGGATTTTTGCATCGATGTTCATCAGGGATATTGGTCTAAAATTCTCTTTTCTTGTTGTGTCTCTGCCAGGCTTTGGTATCAGGATGATGTTGGCCTCATAAAATGAGTTAGGGAGGATTCCCTCTTTTTCTATTGATTGGAATAGTTTCAGAAGGAATGGTACCAACTCCTCCTTGTACCTCTGGTAGAATTCAGCTGTGAATCCATCTGGTCCTGGACTTTTTTTGGTTGGTAGGCTATTAATTGTTGCCTCAATTTCAGAGCCTGCTATTGGTCTATTCAGGGATTCAACTTCTTCCTGGTTTAGTCTTGGAAGAGTGTAAGTGTCCAGGAAATTATCCATTTCTTCTAGATTTTCCAGTTTATTTGCGTAGAGGTGTTTATAGTATTCTCTGATGGTAGTTTGTATTTCTGTGTGGTCGGTGGTGATATCCCCTTTATCATTTTTAATTGCGTCGATTTGATTCTTCTCTCTTTTCTTCTTTATTAGTCTGGCTAGTGGTCTGTCAATTTTGTTGATCTTTTCAAAAAACCAACTCCTGGATTCATTGATTTTTTGGAGGGTTTTTTGTGTCTCTATCTCCTTCAGTTCTGCTCTGATCTTAGTTATTTCTTGCCTTCTGCTAGCTTTCGAATGTGTTTGCTCTTGCTTCTCTAGTTCTTTTAATTGTGATGTTAGAGTGTCAATTTTAGATCTTTCCTGCTTTCTCTTGTGGGCATTTAGTGCTATAAATTTCCCTCTACACACTGCTTTAAATGTGTCCCAGAGATTCTGGTATGTTGTATCTTTGTTCTCATTGGTTTCAAAGAACATCTTTATTTCTGCCTTCATTTCGTTATGTACCCAGTAGTCATTCAGGAGCAGGTTGTTCAGTTTCCATGTAGTTGAGTGGTTTTGATTGAGTTTCTTAGTCCTGAGTTCTAGTTTGATTGCACTGTGGTCTGAGAGACAGTTTGTTATAATTTCTGTTCTTGTACATTTGCTGAGGAGTGCTTTACTTCCAATTACGTGGTCAATTTTGGAGTAAGTATGATGTGGTGCTGAGAAGAATGTATATTCTGTTGATTTGGGGTGGAGAGTTCTATAGATGTCTATTAGGTCTGCTTGCTGCAGAGATGAGTTCAATTCCTGGATATCCTTGTTAACTTTCTGTCTCGTTGATCTGTCTAATGTTGACAGTGGAGTGTTGAAGTCTCCCATTATTATTGTATGGGAGTCTAAGTCTCTTTGTAAGTCTCTAAGGACTTGCTTTATGAATCTGGGTGCTCCTGTATTGGGTGCATATATATTTAGGATAGTTAGCTCTTCCTGTTGAATTGATCCCTTTACCATTATGTAATGGCCTTCTTTGTCTCTTTTGATCTTTGATGGTTTAAAGTCTGTTTTATCAGAGACTAGTATTGCAACCCCTGCTTTTTTTTGTTCTCCATTTGCTTGGTAAATCTTCCTCCATCCCTTTATTTTGAGCCTATGTATGTCTCTGCGTGTGAGATGGGTCTCCTGAATACAGCAGACTGATGGGTCTTGACTCTTTATCCAGTTTGCCAGTCTGTGTCTTTTAATTGGAGCATTTAGTCCATTTACATTTAAGGTTAATATTGTTATGTGTGAACTTGATCCTGCCATTATGATATTAACTGGTTATTTTGCTCGTTAGTTGATGCAGTTTCTTCCTAGCCTCAATGGTCTTTACATTTTGGCATGTTTTTGCAATGGCTGGTACCGGTTGTTCCTTTCCATGTTTAGTGCTTCCTTCAGGGTCTCTTGTAAGGCAAGCCTAGTGGTGACAAAATCTCTAAGTATTTGCTTATCTGTAAAGGATTTTATTTCTCCTTCACTTATGAAACTTAGTTTGGCTGGATATGAAATTCTGGGTTTAAAATTCTTTTCTTTAAGAATGTTGAATATTGGCCCCCACTCTCTTCTGGCTTGTAGAGTTTCTGCTGAGAGATCTGCTGTTAGTCTGATGGGCTTCCCTTTGTGGGTAACCCGACCTTTCTCTCTGGCTGCCCTTAAGATTTTTTCCTTCATTTCAACTTTGGTGAATCTGGCAATTATGTGTCTTGGAGTTGCTCTTCTCGAGGAGTATCTTTGTGGCGTTCTCTGTATTTCCTGGATTTGAATGTTGGCCTGCCCTACTAGGTTGGGGAAGTTCTCCTGGATGATATCCTGAAGAGTGTTTTCCAACTTGGTTCCATTTTCCCCCTCACTTTCAGGCACCCCAATCAGACGTAGATTTGGTCTTTTTACATAATCCCATACTTCTTGCAGGCTTTGTTCATTTCTTTTTCTTCTTTGTTCTTTTGGTTTCTCTTCTCGCTTCATTTCATTCATTTGATCCTCAATCGCTGATACTCTTTCTTCCAGTTGATCGAGTTGGTTACTGAAGCTTGTGCATTTGTCACGTATTTCTCGTGTCATGGTTTTCATCTCTTTCATTTCGTTTAGGACCTTCTCTGCATTAATTACTCTAGCCATCAATTCTTCCACTTTTTTTTCAAGATTTTTAGTTTCTTTGCGCTGGGTACGTAATTCCTCCTTTAGCTCTGAGAAATTTGATGGACTGAAGCCTTCTTCTCTCATCTCGTCAAAGTCATTCTCCGTCCAGCTTTGATCCGTTGCTGGCGATGAGCTGCGCTCCTTTGCCGGGGGAGATGCGCTCTTATTTTTTGAATTTCCAGCTTTTCTGCCCTGCTTTTTCCCCATCTTTGTGGTTTTATCTGCCTCTGGTCTTTGATGATGGTGATGTACTGATGGGGTTTTGGTGTAGGTGTCCTTCCTGTTTGATAGTTTTCCTTCTAACAGTCAGGACCCTCAGCTGTAGGTCTGTTGGAGATTGCTTGAGGTCCACTCCAGACCCTGTTTGCGTGGGTATCAGCAGCAGAGGCTGCAGAAGATAGAATATTTCTGAACAGCGAGTGTACCTGTCTGATTCTTGCTTTGGAAGCTTCCTCTCGGGGGTGTACTCCTCCCTGTGAGGTGTGGGGTGTCAGACTGCCCCTAGTGGGGGATGTCTCCCAGTTAGGCTACTCAGGGATCAGGGACCCACTTGAGCAGGGAGTCTGTCCCTTCTCAGATCTCAACCTCCGTGTTGGGAGATCCACTGCTCTCTTCAAAGCTGTCAGACAGAGTCGTTTGCGTCCGCAGAGGTGTCTGCTGCGTTTGTTATTGTTTACTGTGCCCTGTCCCCAGAGGTGGAGTCTACAGAGACAGGCAGGTTTCCTTGAGCTGCTGTGAGCTCCACCCAGTTCGAGCTTCCCAGCAGCTTTGTTTACCTACTTAAGCCTCAGCAATGGCGGGTGCCCCTCCCCCAGCCTCGCTGCTGCCTTGCCGGTAGATCACAGACTGCTGCGCTAGCAATGAGGGAGGCTCCGTGGGTGTGGGACCCTCCCAGCCAGGTGTGGGATATGATCTCCTGGTGTGCCTGTTTGCTTAAAGCGCAGTATTGGGGTGGGAGTTACCCGATTTTCCAGGTGTTGTGTGTCTCAGTTCCCCTGGCTAGGAAAAGGGACTCCCTTCCCCCTTGCGCTTCCCAGGTGAGGCGATGCCTCGCCCTGCTTCAGCTCTCGCTGGTCGGGCTGCAGCAGCTGACCAGCACTGATCGTCCGGCACTCCCCAGTGAGATGAACCCAGTACCTCAGTTGAAAATGCAGAAATCACCGGTCTTCTGTGTCGCTTGCGCTGGGAGTTGGAGACTGGAGCTGCTCCTATTCGGCCATCTTGCTCCGCCCCGACAGCCGACATCTTAACAATGTTGAATCATCCTAACCATGGACACAATATGTCGCTCCATGGATTTAGAGCTTTAATTTCTCTAGGCAATGTTTCATAGTTTCCAGAATACAGGTCTTGCACATATTTTGTAAAATTTATTCCTAAATATTATATGTATATGGGTGTTACTGTAAATAGATTTTTAAAATAATTTTATAATTGTATGCTGCTAGTATGTAGAAATGCAATTGATTTTGGGGTACTACCTTTATACAACTAATTTTGCTAAACTCATTAATTAGTTCTAGTAGTTTTTCTTTAAAGATCCCTTAGGCATTATAGATGTATAGATGATTATATCTGTATAGATGATCATGTCATCCGCAAATAAAAACAATTTACTTATCCATTCCCTTGATTTGTTGTGCTGTCTAGAACCTCTGTATAATGTTGAAAAGAAGTGGTGAGAGCTTATATCCTTGTACCCTTTCTTAGGGGAAACGTTTTTGGTCTTTTACCTCTAAGTATGATGTAGAAATTTTGAAGATACACTTTTTTGGAGTCAGGAAGATCTCTTCTACTTTCAGTTTGCTGAGAGATTTTTTTGTTTTTTGAATTTCAAGATCAGGAATTGGCATTGAATTCATCAAATTATTTTTATGAATCAATTGAGATTATTATGTATTTGTTATATTTTAATCTGTTAGAATTGTGAGTTACATTGATTAATTTTTGAATATTAAATTAACCTTGCAATTCCTGGTATAAACTCTCTTGGTCATGATGTATTATGATATGTGTGTGAATGTGTGTGTTTGTGTGTGTGTGTGTGTGCATTCATCTGCTAAAACTTTGATAAAGATGTTTGTGTTCATGTTGAAGAGGAATATTAGCTGGCAGTTTTTAAAAATAATATGACTTTTCTTGCTTTGGTGTTAGAGTAATGCTGGTATCAGTATAATATGTTGATTTGTACTGGATTTTTTTTTCTTCTCTAATATAAGATGTTAGTGTAATTAATTTTATTCTAGCACAGCTTTGGCTGGGCCCCACAAATTTTGATATTTGGTGTTTCCACATTCATTTTGTTCAAAACGTTTTCTGACTTCCCAGTTGATTTCTTCTGTGATTCATGAATTATTTATATGTTATTTAATTTCCCAATATTTGGTTATTTCCCAATTATCATTTTGTTGACTATACATACTTTAATTCTTTTAACGTCAGAGAACATTCTTTAAGATGTAAATTATTTTAACTTTATTTAAACTTATTGCCCAACATGATCTAGTTTGATAAATGTGTACACCTGAAAAAAATGTACTCTGCTTTTGTTCAGTGGAATGTTCTGTAAATATCACATCAATTTGATTGATAGTTTTGTTTATGTGTTCCATAGTTTTACTTCTTCTTAAAATCTATTTGTTCTATCAATTACTGAAAGAAGACTTGAAATATTCAATCATAATCATATATTTGTCTATTTATAATTTCATTTCTATCATTTTCTTTATGTGTTTTAAGGCTGTGTTATAGGTGCATACATTTAGAAGTGTTATGTCTTTTTCAGTTGACCTCTTTATCTTCAGGAAAGGTTTCTTTTGGTTCCTGTTAATTTCCTTGCTCTGACATCTATCTTGTCCAATATTAATATGGCTACTCTGACTTGCTTTAACTAGTGTTTGTTTAGTGTATATTTCTGACTTTTGTAGTTTTAATCTATTTGTATCTTTTTGTTTAGTAAGAATTTCTTGTGGACATAATGTAGGTTGTTCTCACTTTATCCAATTAGAAAATCTATGATTTTTAATTAGAATGTTTAGACCACTCATATTTAGTAAATTCATAGATATAATGGAATTTTCTTCTTTTAATCCAATCTGTTCTTTTTTCTTTTCCTGATTTTTTATTAGAGTAATTGAGTATTTCTTATGATTCCATTTTATATACACTATTGGCTTATTAGCTACATCTCTTTGTTTTAGTTTTAAGTGGCTGCCCTAAACTTTACAACGTATACATTTACCTTATTATCACTGCCTATCTCAAAATGATATTATGATATTTCACATATAGTTTCAGAAACTTACAATCTATTCCCACCCTTCCTTGGTATTAATGTTATTATGTATTTTGCCTGAAAAATGTGCTTTAACCTTTCTGGCATTACAGACTGGCTGGTGATAAATTCTCCTGGATCCTTTATGATTATTTTACCCTTATTATTGAAAAATATTTTCACTTGGAATAGAATTGTAAGTTGACATTTCTTTTCCTTCCATTTTAAATATTTCATTCCAATGACTTCTGGCTTGCATAGTTTTGAAAGTAAAGTTGGCTAGTCATTCTTGTCTTTGTTTCGCTGTACTTAATGTGTCTGTTTTCCCCACTGGCTGCTGGGGTTTTTTTTTCTTTTTTTTCCTTTTCTTTTTTTCTTTGAGATGGAGTCTCACTCTGTCACCCAGGTTGGAGTGCAGTGGCATGATCTTGGCTCACTGCAGCCTCTGCCTCCCAGGTTTAAGTGATTCTCCTGCCTCAGCCTCCCGAATAGCTGGGATTAGAGGTGCCCACCATCACATCTGGCTAATTTTTGTACTTTTAGGAGAGACAGGGTTTCACCATGTTGGTCATGCTAATCTCAAACTCCTGACCTCAGGTAATCTTCCCACCTTGGCCTCCCAAAAGGCTGGGATTACAGGCATGAGCCATTGTGCCCAGCCCCTACTGACTGCTTTTAAGATTTTCTCTTTATCATAGTTTTGTAGTAATTTGATTTTGATGTATCATGATATTGTTTTCTTTGTTTTTTACTCCTTAGGGTCTTTTGAGTTTCTTGGATTTGAGAGTTTATAATATGAATTTTTTCAGCTATCATTTGTTCATTTTTTTTTCAGTCCCACCATCCTCTTCTCTACTTCTGGGAGTCCAATTATATGCATATATGTTAGACTGCTTGGTCTTATCCCAGAAATCACTGATGATGTGTTCATTTTTATCTCTTTTACCTCTTTTTTCTCCCTTTTCTTCATTTGGATTGTTTCTATCATTATGTCATCAAGTTGGTCAATTTTTCAGAGTCTAATCTGATGTAAATGCTACACAGTGTATTATTATTTCAGATATTGTATTTTCTATCTCTAGAGATTACATTTGGGTCTCATTTATAACTTTTACTTCTGTCTTCACTCACTATGTTTGTATCTTTCCCCACCTTCTTGAACATATGGAGCATATACATATAATGGCTGTATTAATTTTTGTTGTTTGCTAATGCTAGCATTTGTCATGTTTTTGTCTGTTTCTGTTGATTGATTGATTTTTCTTCTATTTATGGATTATATTTTACTGCTTCTTTTGCTGCGTAGTAATTTTTGACTGGATGCCAGTCACTGTAATTTTTATCTTATTGGGCACAAGATTTTAGTATTTTTTTTACAGTGTGTTGGATTTTTTTCCAGCATAAAATCAAGTTACTGGACTCAATTCGATCAATTTCAGGCTGCCTTTTATGCTGTGTTAGAGGTGTCACTTAGCATCCTGGTCTAGCACAAATTTAGACTCACAATTCACACAATGTCCTAATGTCCTGTGTGTAAACACAATGTCTAAGATCCTGTGTATTACTTGTATATTACATGGTCTTTTCAATGTGGCTGGAGGGTATACAAACTATTCTCAACCTTATTTATGCTCCCCCCAAATTATGACCTACTGCTTTTCTGCACTTCTTGCTTCATCCATGGGTAGCATCCTCTTACCATATGATCCATACTAAGCCAAAGACCAGAAGGAACTCTTTTGTGCATCTATGGAATTTTCTTTCTGTTAAGTTTCCTTTTTTCAGACATTCTATCCCACAGATTCTTATAAACTTGACATCCCCCAATTCTGATTTTTGTCTCTTCAGCTCAATGAGATGACCAAGTTCTGTGGTGTTTTTGTTTGTTTGTTTGTTTGACAGAGTCTCACTCTGTCACCCAGGCTGGAGTGTAGTGGCATGATTTGGGCTAACTGCAACCTCAGCCTCCTGGGCTCAAGCGATTCTCCTGGCTCAGCCTCAGCAGTAGCTGGGATTAAAGGCATGCACCACCATGCCCAGCTAATTTTTGTGTTTTTAGTAGAGATGGGGTTTTGTCATGTTGCCCAGGCTAGTGTCAAACTCTTGGACTCAAGTGATTCACCTGCCTTGTCTTCCCAAAGTGCTGATTACAGCCACCATGCCCAGCTTTTTCTTTTTTTTTTTCTTTTCTTTCTTCTTTCTTGCTTACTTGCTTCTTTCTTTCTCTTTCTTTCTTTCTTTCTTTTTCTTTCTTTCTTTTTCTTTCTCTTTCTTTCTTTCTTTTTCTTTCTTTCCTTTCCTTTCCTTTTCTTTCTTTTTTTGTCTCCTTTTTCTTTCTTTCCTTCCTTTTTCTCTGTTTTTCTTTTTTCTCTTTCATTTTTTTTTCTCTCTCTTTCTTTCCTTTTTATTTTTAACTGTACTGCTTCTTGGAACCTGTCACTTGGCAGTAAGCTGAAGCATTCGTAGGGTTTACATCATTTCTTTCCCTCCTTTTGGGGATCAATGCACTGTATTGCTTGTTATTCAATATCTGAAAACCATTGTTCTGTACATTTTATCTGACTTTTTTTCTAGTTGTTTAATATGTGAGAGTAAATCTGGTCCCTGTTATTCTATAATGGCCAAGTGAATATTACGCTTCTCATGCAGAAAATAGAACACTGTCTCTACTTTTTACAAAGGGAATCTTGTTTCCTCAGCATTCATAAAAATGAAGCTCAGCTTCTAAACAACTAGTAATATTAACTTATTTATAATCTTATATTTGGCGAGAAGGCTGGGGCATGAGAGAAATAACCAATTTATATTTGTACAATCTCATGCTCTTCTGTAATTAGTGGTTGAAACTTACGCCAATGGTTGTTTGCTTTTTAATGTCCAGATTTGTATTCACACATCTAGGGTAGTTTCTGATGTTGGTGACTGTGTGTTTAACTTAGTTTTTTGACTCAAGAATGACATCCAAGTATTTCACTATGCTTCCTTATGAGCTTATTTTTAATAGGAATTGGCTGAACTATATTTCCAAGTATAGATATAAGAGAATCAAAGTGACTAATTCTAGAAAATAATGAAATTTCAAAAACAATTTTTATCTGCTTCCATTTCCCCTACATTGTCTAAAAGGACTTTACTGAAAATGCATCATAGCTAAGTTTCCCAATTTGATTCTTTAGTAGGTAGTTGCTTGCAGAAATAGGAATTTTTGACTTTCTTTCTTCCCTCCTGCCCCTTCATTTAAAAAAGAAAATTCCCTTTTGTTCTCTTTCCCTTTTTCCTCTAAAAATGATATATGTGGTCCTCTAAACTCCTTCTCATTACCACATTTACCATCATTGTTCATGTCTCTATATTTTGATTCCATGCTATTTCCTTTGCCTAGAATATCTTTACCATATTTCTTTCTTGGATGACTCTCATGGATACTTTAAGGCTCAGATTAGACACCATCAAATAGACTAATTTGTATCAAGTTATGTGTCCAACATGTATAAATATTTGTAATCAGTAAACGAAAACATAAATAAAGTGAATTATCTGCTTTGGTATCTTCCCCGCTACAGCTCAAGGATAAGAAGTATATAACTGATAATAATGCGGAGTCTAGAATCCAACCTTTTTACTCTTTGGGTTCAAATCCTGGTTCTACCCACTAAATAGCTATGCAAAATTGGCTTTACTACATTTTTCCGCTTGTGACTCAATATCTTTATCTCTATAATGGTGCTTACAGTACTAGTCTTGCACAGAGTGATTGTGAAGATTTGATAATATATAAAGCACCTAAAATAGCACCTAAAGACTCCAAAAGCAGCTATTCTAATCAACAGGAGCTAATTTTTTTTATATCAGGTTCACTGATTTGTCAATTTTGCAATTCAGTTGTCTCCTCGCGTCTCCCTTCAAATTATAAATGTTTCATGTTATCACAAGAAAGATTACCCAAATATGACAGAATGAGAAAATTATGCTTTTTATTATAGTCACATAAAATAAAGTCAGTTACACCAAGTTGTCCAAATGCATTGGTGAATTAATGCCTCCAACTCTTACAAATTTTATACATATATCTATGCATTTATAAATACATACATATGTAAAAGATATATATTTTCTACTAAAATAAAGTACCCAAATCTTGGTATATAGGGGCATAATGGGGGAGAAAAGAATCACAAAGTTTTACCAGTTGTAGACTGTACTTTCAGAATACAAGAATCTGTTTTAGACACATTTATTCAGCTGTAATGAACTTTAATCACCCATTGTTTTCTGAATTTTCCTAAGTGAGTTAATGTATCCAAAATATCAAAACAAGTTATGTGGCAGACTTAATGAATCAGAGGCTAATTTTTCTTACTGTACCTGACTCAAAGCCTAGACTTCCCAATGGAGGCATGGTTAAGCTCCATTCTTAATTTTCTTGTTTTTTGGACTATGGTTTTGCTGCTAAAGTGATAAACAAATAAGATGTCTCTAATTCTACATCTTCTACTAGCATTCGATAAAGTCAGGGTTTGGTGAAAAGATTTCCAATGTTTTTACATCACCCTGACTTGATGAAAAAAGGCCCAGCAGGGTCTGAATTTCCTGCTGCCTTTGTTACAGCAAAAATACTGTTTGAGCCACGGAAGGAGAATTAGGGTGTAATGATGAATAGATCGTTGAGAGAACCAACTCAAATTGAAACGAATTCTCTGTTATAGTGAAAAACATTAGTGAGAAGATGCTTGAACTTAAGAACAAAATAAAATGTTAAAGAAAACCTAGATGATATTAGATAATTCAGAAAATCTTCACTTCAGACAGAAACTAGAGTTCTTTCTATTTCCTGTTCCAATAGCTCAGCTTCTTCTCCTGTGTTTTTACTGCATTTTCTGCTATCTTAGACTTTTAAGACAATTATTTGTAGTATCTGACAAGAAATTGAATTTTTAAATGCCTTTGAAAAAACTTCAACCTACTTAAGCAAGGTGAAGATGCCTAAAAACAGCTTAATATAAACCAGTCATTTCGGAATCTCTGCTGATTACATGTTCAAATGCCATTAGAGTGTATCTTTATTCAAGCAGGAAAGGAAGAAGTTGTTAGCACTGAAATTGCATAAAACACGCTAAAACTTCCCAACCTACGGGAGGCTGGGAACAATGGGAAGCCCAGACATTTCCCAGAATCAAAACAAAGAATGCAATATTTCGTTTTATTTTTGAAAGGGGAACAGAAGGGGAAGAGTGTTTCCAATTATGTGGTCCACCTCAGCTGGGCTGCCTAACTACTGATTTTGGTGAGCATCTTGTTAATGGCTTGCTTGACGTGCGTGGTGGAGCTGCGTCGCCTCGTCTTGCCCTGCACCATCCTCCGGCGACGCACCTCTCGACACAGCTCATAGAATATCTCTGTGATATTCCCTTCTCCAGTGCAGGCAGAACACTCGTAAAAAGCACAAGCCAACTCTGTGGCCAGCTTCTCTCCTTCTTCTGTGCTAACCTGCCTGGAGTGGTCCAAGTCAGCTTTGTTTCCAACCAAGATGAGAGTCACATTCTTGGGCTTTTTGATCTCATCTAGGATGTTCTTAAGTGGCAGCACTTCCTCAAAACTTCCTCGGTCAGTAATGTCATAGACCAGCACAAAGCCTTCCCCCCATCGCATGTGTCCTTCCCTCTGAATGGTATCTTCCTGTTGGCAAAGAAAAATGGCCGTCAAGAGACCTGGAAATAATCAAAATAGATGGATGCTGGTAATACTGACAGTAATCCCTTAATTACTATTCTTTATATCCAAAGTCATTAAAATGTCGTGGTACTCTAATTGTACAAACTTTCTAAATAAGTTTTAAATACAGTCATTACTTATTCATCTCAACATATTTCAGGGAACTGAATATTTTCTAATTCAATAGATTTTACCTTTCTGCTTTTATTTTTTTCTTGCCATATCATTAAATCTGTAATCATAAGAACCAAAAAGAAATTATAACCTTAGTTAAGCACATCACTTTTGAGACTTTTCATCACGATTAAGGAATTAGCAATTTTTTAACAGACAAGTAGCCCCTATCCCACCTTTTAAGTATCATAATTAGAGTCAAAGTTTAACAAGATGCCATTTTGGTTTGTTTATTACTTTTTTGGTTTGTTGTTTGTTTTAATTTTCTCTTTCTTCAGATTATAGACAATTAACTTCCAGTAAAACTGTGACAAACTATTTAGAGAATCCAACTCTATGCTAAAGGATTTGACTTTTTTCCTTTTCCTATCTCAGAGCCCCCAAAATGTCATGTAGTACCAATGACAGAAACTCTATTATAGAACTGATTCTCAAAGTGGGTTATCATTCCTTCATAGGAAAGTGGCATGTATGATTTGAAAAAGCATTGCCTTCCCAGGTTCAAATGACTTCTGGAGGCATGCACTTCCCTGCTGCCTCTCTTCAGAATCAGTGCTCTGTGAAGGTCAGAGAATAAGTAGGTGGTAATGAGATGGAAAAGTGGGTAATTCATTTCGAGAACATTTATTGGTTTAAACACTTTGATTCAAGTCTTTTTGGGCATCACAGGTCATTGATAAAGTACCATGGAAAACTTCAGCTTTCTGTCATTCCAGTGGCCATTTCTTTTTTCTTTTTTTTTTTGAGACGGAGTCCTGCTCAGTTGCCCAGGCTGGAGTGCAGTGGTGCGATCTGGGCTCACTGCAAGCTTTGCCTCCCGGGTTCACGCCATTCTCCTGCCTCAGCCTCCCGAGTAGCTGGGACTACAGGTGCCCACCACCACGCCTGGCTAATTTTTTGTATTTTTAGTAGAGATGGGATTTCACTGTGTTAGCCAGGATGGTCTCGATCTCCTGACCTCATGATCCTCCTGCCTCAGCCTCCCAAAGTGCTGGGATTACAGGTGGGAGCCACTGCGTCCCGCCGGTGACCATTTCTATACCTGAAAACTAAACCTACCTATGAACCCTTTTGTAATCTCAGAAGTGACTGACCTAATACCAAATACTATAAGAAAGACACCTAAAATAAAGTATTCTGAAACAAACAAACTTATATGACATCATGTAAGTTTAGAATACAATATATACTAAATCTCTTTCTTAAAGACTCACACATACGCATGTTAGAGGTTTTGAGAATTCTTTCAGTAAACACACCTGTTTAACTTCAGTTGAGCATTTCAAAACACATTTGACCATGAAAACTTATTAATATCTTGGTATGCCACAAAATATAGGTGAGTGAGTCTAACCTAGATGATATGTGAATATTATAGTATGTTCAAAACCCTCTTGAAACACTGGGCAGTTTACATAAGGATACGTATACAGATATTTACAAATACATTAATATATAAAATGACTAGTTAATTAGAGAAAAAGGTTTTAGGCATGCAAAATTTAGTTGAAGAAAAGTGCCTTATTTTTATTCATAGCATAGATTTCTCAGTTTTATTTGATCCAGAAAAAATATTTTAGCTGAACTCTTTATTCACCTGACCAGCAGTGTCTAGTATCTCCATGGAAACAACTTCATCATCGATGGTTGCTTGGTGTCGGTAGGTTGATTCTAAGGGAACGAGCAAATAAAAAAAGCAAAAAGGTAAATACATGCAAGATTTAATTTGATCGTTAAAACTGAAAATGGGCATGGGAAAAGTATTCCTGATTTTACAGCATAAGGAACTGTGTAGTCTAGGAAGGAGAGGATGGATGTGCAAAAATGTAGAATCTTCATACTTAGCTCCCGGGCATACCAAGTTCTAACATGGGTGCCGCCAACTTTCAGAATATAGAATAGGGGGAATCTCTTTGCATCTTTGCTACCCTATCCTTTCCTCTTTTTTTTTTTTTTTTTTTGACAGGGCTCTGTTGCAAAAAAAAAAAGCTCTGTTGCAAAATAAAAGCTCTGTTGCACAGGCTGGAGTGCAGTAGTGCGATATCAGCTCACTGAAACCCGGGTTTCAAGCAACTCTCTTGTCTCAGCCTCCCAAGTACCTGGGATTACAGGTGCCTGCCGCAACACCCAGTTAATTTTTGTATCTTTAGTGGAGACGAGGTTTCACCATGTTGGCCAGGCTGGTCTTGAACTCCTGTCCTCAAGTGATCCTCCCGCCTTGGCCTCCCAAAGTGCTGGGATTAAGGCCTCAGCCACCGTGCCTGGCCCTATCCTTTCCTCTGAAGATTCCATTTTATTTTTCTGAAAAGACAGGTCCCTGGTGCTCTTTTCCTTCTATAATGAGACCTCCACAATGTAAATTGAGAAGGTGATCTTCACAAAATGCCTTGGTACTTCTAAAAATCTAGTTTCTGGAAACTGCTGTTTCTAACAAGATAACATACCAAGAGAAGCTACCAATTTCCTTTCAAACCTCAACTCTGGAAATGTAACAGATATTACCAGGAGGTGAATGGTTCTTGCCAAATGATGTAAAACTATAAGAAACTCAAGGGGTAGTAAAAGGTGGTCAGACCCCAGATTGGTGAGGAACGGTAATCCAAAGTAGGGGAGGGTTGGGCAGCATGGAGGGGAGGTGGAACTATATGGAGTCCTCTTGCTCATGCTGCCTCTTCAAAGCAGAAAAATGGCAGATGCTCAGTACCAGCTGGAGGCTGGTGGATCAACAGCAGAGTGGTCACCAAGCTATGTGAGGGGAAGGAGAAGTTAGCAGGTGCAAGAAGACTGGGCGGCCCTGCGTATGCCCCTCATCACATAAAATGGAAACCACAGGTCAAAAATAAGTGCCAACTGGTGCTTCTCTGTATGAAAACTAGAATAATAGAAAGAAAGAACCAAATGAATGACCTGATGAGATTCAGGTTGAGGAACTCTCTCAGAAGTGTCAGTAAGTATAAATAAGTAAAACAAAGGAACATGTAAAAGTAAAATTTAATAAGAGGTATGGATAATAGAACAAGAAATCTTAGTATCCTTTATAAAATGAGCCTCAAAGGAGAGAATAAAATACATACAGGAGTGGAAATTATTGAGGTTGTAATGGCTGAGAATTTCCCTACGTGAGAGAACAATGAAAGATTTAAGATTAAAGGAACTAGCAGGACACATGAGGAAAAAGTTCCATATTTAAACCTATTACAACAAAATTTAAGGATATCAATGACAAAAAATGTCTAAAGGGATTTAGGGAATAAAACACATCACCTACAAAAAGATACGACTCAGATCGATGTAGAACTTTTTGCCAGTGAAACTGAATTCAAGATGTCCATGAAAACAATAAAACTACATCAAAGTCAATCTGGCATTAGAATTCTAGATGATTCTATCAGTATATCAGGGTGAAGATGGGGGAAAAGGCCAGAAACAAGTATGTGTGAACTAATGTACTTGTCTGATTCCAGAAGATGATATAACTCTTAAAAATCTAGAAAAAGTCAACTCAATAAATTAGAAGAGAAGAAACAGAATACATTCAAGACAACATAAGAAAAGAAAATAAAAAACATCCTGAAAAAGAAATCAAAAGCAAAGCATGGTATTTGAAAAGATATAAAAAGAGGGCAGAGCTGTAAAGATCTGACGATATTGCCATTAAATTAGGAAAGACAATGCAATTAAAATTTAGCATAAAAAGAGGAAAGTGTACGTTCTGCTGAAATAAAAACAAAATAATATGAAGTTTATAAGCAATAATTTCAAGCTCATGAATTCTGGGAGAAAAATACAGTATCACTAGCATTATTCTGTATCAGCAAAAGCCATGTAGGAGAGGTGAGAGAAAACAGGAAGCTACTCCCAATAGTAGTAAAATAAATAATATTTAGGAAGTAATAAAAATATACAAAACCCTTCAAAACCCTCCAAAAACAAAAACAAAAATTTTCTAGAATAGAAAATTTTAGAACTTTATAACAGTAAATAAAGACTTGAATAAATAAGAAAATCCTCGGAAAATGGAGAAACAACATTTTTAAAACATGTCAGTTTTCCCCAAAATTAATCTAGAATTTAACGCAATTCAAATGAAATGTCCAGGTAGACTTTTTGAGAAGCTCAAGAAATTTATTTAAGATTATATAATACTATATAACATTACTTGAAACAGTGTGGTACTAATATCAGAATGCACAAATTTACCAAGGCCTTAACAATAGACTCATATTTATATAGGAACTTAGTATATGACTGAGGTGGCACTACAAGTCCCTTAGGGAAATAATAAATGGTTCAAACAGTAGCATTCGGATTAGAACCAATAAGAAAGAACTGGCCACTAAATGCACAAAATAAAGCTGGGCTTCTAGGGCGTATATTAAAAGTAAATCTGGATGAATTAGAGATCTAAACTCACCTAGATTTGAAGAGCGAAACCTAAAGTTAAAAAAATTAAAAGTAAGAAAATATAAAAGCTCATGCACAGACCAAAAAAAAAAAAAAAAAAAGAGAGACAAAAAATAAATGGGTTGACTACATTAAAATTAAGAATTTTGTGCAATATTAAATAGGCTAAAGACTGGAGAATATATTTGTAATATCTTAAGCAAAAAGTTGATTAATATCTAAGGTATGAAAGAAATTTTAGAAATTAAAAAGATAAGTGAACAGGAAAGAAATACGGCCAAAGTATACAAAGAGGAAATTCACAGAGGAGGATGCCCAATTAGTGAAAACATATATCAAATGATGTTTTACCTGCTTACTTACCAGAGAGAAGCTTATAAAATGATTTTATGACAAAAAGATTGGCAAAAATTATAAAACTAGGTAATATAATGCCTGACTAGGTTACAGGCAGCTTCTCTACACCGGCAATGAGAGCGTAGACTGGTACATCGTTTTGAAGAGCAATTCATTAGAACTTGATGTGGGCATACCTTATGATTCAGCAATCTCCCTCTCAGGTACATGCACTAGAAAAAACCTGGTCCAGGTTCTTACAGCACTGGGCCTCCAAGTGTAGTGCCTGAACCAGTAACATCCAGCTCACCTAGGAACTTGTTAGAAATGCAAATTCTCAGGCTCCACCCCAGACCTATGGGCAATCTGTGTTCTAACAAGTCCCCCAGGTGATTACGGTGCATGCTAAAGTTTGAGAACCACCGATTTAAAGGTATGTTTTCCCTAGTGACATTAGCAGTAGCTCATATTGGAGGCAACTTAGGTGTTTATCATTGGGGAGATTAGTTAAATGTGGCATAGCAAAGAATACCATGTAGAAAACTAGAAGTAAATAGAGAAAAATGCATGGATCTTAAAAATATCAGATTTGGTTCTAATGATTAGAAGTGTATGTATATATAAATATATAAAATTTATATAAATTTTAAAAATATATATACAGAACACTATTTTCCCTAAGTAAACATATAATAATAGCTAGCACATACTGCTTCTATTTGAACAACTGTTCTAAACACTTTACTTATGTTAACTCATTAATCCTCACAAATATCCAATGAAGTATATACTGCTATCAGCTCCATTTTACAAGAAGAAGCTAAGCCATAACAAGATTAAATAACTTGCCCAAAGTCACACTGACAATAAATGGTAGAGGTGAGACTTGAGTCAGGGAAGATCAGCTTTGGAGCTCCGGCTTTTAAATATCATGCTTAGTTTCAAACACACTAGACTCTGCACTTAAGGCAAAGAGGAGGGCAGTGGGTGTCAAAATAAGGGATGAAGGGGAAGAGAAAGTGGAATAATATAAGGCCTCCCATACACTAATAATAGCATAACACCATGAAAAAGAGTAGTATGATTAACATAATTATTAACTCAATTCTTTGTACCCAAACTACCCAAATCATTAACCAACCAACCAACCCAATAAACTCGGAAGTTTCTGCTCCCATGGGGGTAGCCTGTAAGCCAATGGTTTTATAATTATTTTTTCTATCTACCTCATGTTTCTGACTTTCATTTCATCAACTATTTTGTAGTCCTTTTTTGATCACTGTTTTCTCTTACTTTACTGTAAATATAATCTGTCCAAAACACAAACTGTAGAATGCAGCTTCGCCAGCCATATCCTTGCCTTCTACTTCCATCAGCACTGTGTAGTGATCATTGGCCACAGGCATGGCACATTGCTCAAGTATTTTCCAAAAAGTAAAATTTTAAAATTAGATTATGTTCAATATTTTAATAAGTGTATTTTACGTTATTGTCATTCTCCTAGAATATGTAATCCATACATGGCATATCATAGTGATTCGCAATTTCAGAATATTCCGTCCCCCCTACTCTTTTACGTTAAATGGGAGATTATAGTTTTGTATGATTTAATGCTCTAAAATACTATTTACAGCAGCCACTTGTCTCCAAGTGTTCTCTCAATAATTTTCTTTTTGTATCTTCAGTGCCCCAGCGTGAGGAAGAGCAGCCCAGACGGCATCACACATGCTGGGGGGCCATGCCCTTTGGCTTCTCCCTCTGCTGTTCTTTAGTGTCCTTTGTACTGACTTCCCTTTTAGAAAGACTGGCATCAGCCCCAGAGACTGGAAAACAGAGTTCTGGGCTCTATTCCATCTCTTTGCACTAAAAGTTGTCTGAGAGACAGGGACATTTTTCTCTGCTGCTTCCATGATAAATAGGATATGTATTTCAATCACAGAATGCCACAGTAGGGGGGAAATGGAATACAATAAAAATTGTATGAAGTTGTGTGATTCTTTGGTTATTCGTTAACTGAAACAAAAAGGATAAAATGCAGGATATGAGAGAATGTCTGCCCCAGACATAGCAGCGGGTGGTAGCAGTGATTTTGTCTACGCTGAATACTGGTTTCATACCATTTTAAGAAATTTTTCTTTCAGCTTCTCTCTCTCATTAGAAGCCCACTTTCTCTATGTGTAAAACAATGGAGGTATTGCCCCAAAAGGCAAAGTGCCTATGTGCTAACTCTTCCAGAGTTAACTGTAAAAAAATGTACTAAGTAGTTTTTGAAATTAGACTCCGCTATGCATCTTAACACATAAAAGAAAATGTGTATGTATTTGTTTGGTGGATATTCTTTTGATTTTGTTCATACTAAACAAAAATAATAAATCGAGCCTTTTTTGTGAAGGGTGGGGGGATGATTATTTAGGAGACAGATCCAAATGAACCAAAATATTGTATACTGTAAGACAAATATGAGTTTCAAAATGGAATGAGGCATTAAAAGTTACACTTGAATTTCACTGTATATGAGAGATGTATAATTTAAAATCTGCACTCACTAGTAGTCTAATAACTAGAAGTATATTTTATGTACTCTAACAGGAGTTGATGCTCAAAGGGATGTTGCATGTGGTTAATCTTTTTACTGATTTAGCTTTTGTTTTTGCAAATTTCAACACGTTAGTATGGACACTTAGCCAGCACAGTAACAACAGCAGTTAGTCACGTTGATTTATGCCAGAATGGAAATTGTACTGAGTTGAGTTCTATTCCCAGTCTAACCACAACTGGACACGTAATTTTGATTAAATTTACTTCTTTGTACCTGTTTCCTTATTTGTCAAATGACAATCTCCAAGTTCCCTGCAGTGCCAATATTAAATAACTAAACAATTCTATGAGTTGGCTAAGCACTTCTGCTTTAGAATCTGGTTAAGATCATTTGTTCTGGGTGTATCTATTTTCGTATGAACCATCCAAGCAGCAGGAGTTGTAAGGCAGGCGAGAAGAACCAATCACAGAACCAAAGAACGAGTGGGTCTGATGTCTCCTGATGCCCATCCTCACTTCTATCTGAGCCTTTTCTAAGCTGATTCAAACAGTGCCTCCAATGTACCAGTCACAGTAGTGATAAGGCTGAAATACAGTCTCTCTCTCCCTCTCCAAATGCCTCCATCACACACACACACACACACACACACACACACACACACACACAGAGAGTCACAGGCACACACATTCTAAGCCTCTATCTGTATTCTCTGCGGTGACCAGCATTCTTAGAGGGTAATATGTCTCTTGGAGGTAGGGATTCAGTTCTTGGTTGGGATCCATTCAGAACATGGATCCTGTTGTTCTACAATCAGATCATTGCTGCCACCACCATCAGGGGTTTTTCATGGTTAGATGGTCCAACTCCCACATCTTATGAGCTTCAGTGGTGGTTTTCAAATGTGGTTCATAGACATCCGTGTGCTGGTGTGCTGGCCACCCCCAAAGATTTCACTGATCCACAGTATAATAAGGAAAATTAAATAAAGCTAAAATTGTTCCATGTAAAGAACTGATTTTTTTTACATTGTATCCTTCAAAACACTCGGATGTTAAAGCAATTTCTTTCTTTTCTGAAGTGCAAGTACAAGTAGAGCGTAGGTTTAGTTCCCCCTGTCTTTCTTTCCCTTGCCTGCACTCCTAATTGAATTATATAGGCTTTCTCCATAAAAATCAAATAAAAAAACACTGGGTCTGAAACCGAAAAGTTTAGGAGTCATTTGCTACTATAGTAGCAGGCATTTTCTTCATTGAATTATTTCAAAGCAGTAAATATTCTAATTGTGTTAATATGTAGAACGATGTTCACAGTCTTCAGCTTCTCGAGGAGTAACAATTCTGTTCCAGGTTGAAAAAAACTGCCCCATGTTTCGCAGCAAAGCACTGACTTCAGAATTCAAGACTGCTTCTTGTATATGAGCCACTTGGCTTTTTAATGTAGTTATCTCTTCTGGTGGTGGTTTTGAAACTTTTAAAGTAGCTGATATGGTTTGGATCTGTGTCTCCATCCAAATCTCATGTTCATTTGTTATCCCCAATGTTGGAGGTGGGGTCTGGTGGGAGGAGATTGGATCATGAGGTGGTTTCTCATGGTTTAACACCATCCCTCGTGGTGCTGTCATCACAATAGTGAGTTCTAGTGAGATCTGGTGCTTTTAAAGTGTGTGGCATGCCCCCCCCCCACCCTCAGTCATGGTCCTGCCATGTAAGATGCCTGCTCCCACTTTCCCTTCTGCCACGAGTAAAAGCTCCCTGAGGCCTCCCCAGAAGTAAATGCTGCCATGCTTCCTGCACAGCCTGCAGAGCCATGAGCCAATTAAACCTCTTTTCTTTGTAAACTACTCAGTCTCAGGTATTTCTTTATAGCATTATGAGAACGGACTAATGCAGTAGCCATGTATTCAACAAAGAATCCTATCTTCCCCAAGGTAGTATGAAGTTAAACTCAGGAAATGCTAATTTCCCTTGAATCAAATGCATTGAGAACCCCTTTCTGCTGGAACAAAAGTGACCTCTTGCACACATGCATATAGACACACAAATCCAGCCTCCGGTGTGAGAGAATTAATGAAGCCCTCACCAGGGAGTGAGTCATATATCCATGACTCCTGAAGACTGATGAGGCAGTGCTTGTTGCTTAGCAGCTGCCATCCTCTTTGAGAAGTACCATACAAGGTCACTCAATAAAGTTTCTTTATTCTTACTGAAGGAAGCCTGCACTATACATAACTGATGCAGGCAGATTACTATTAATAGCAGTTGTTTTTCAGAATGAATAAAACAGAAGGGAAAATGGTTCGACTAAGACTAATTAAGAATAATAAGATTAGGTACTGGAACACATTCAGGGAGAGTTCATTTTATGAGATCGTTTTTTCTAAGCTTCATCTTTCATTGAGATATATGGATACAGCAATAAAAAAAATCTGTATTTTTAAAACTAAACTCCCATAAATCATTAAGATTCTCAGATAATCTCCATAAATCCTATGTAAGTAATAAAAATATAAGAGCAGAATAAGTATTCACTTGGTGGGTGAAATAATAAAGAATAATTTTTTTTTTGAATCCGGTGCATTTTTAGATCCAAATATATCATCTTAAAATTAGTGTGGCTACATTTAAAAATATGTTGAAAAATTTGGATGTGAAAACTCTGACCTATTTAAAAGCAAAAACAGAATAATAAATAATAAATGTAGAGACATGCTAGTCTCCTAGATTAAAAGGTGGAATAACATAAATATATGAATCTTCTCAAAGTAATTTATAGTTCTAGTACAATTCCAATCAAAATCATGTCATACTATTACAGAGTTTCTAAACTTGATCTGGAAAAATCAACTGAACAGAGTAGCCAAAATAATTTTGTAAAAAGTAATAAGGAAAGACGTTCTCTACAAAGTATCAAAATGTTCTGTACAGCATACAATTAATGAAAAAGTGTGCCTCTTCTGTTTGGTGTGAAAAGCAAATCTAGAATGGTGTCCTGGTATAAACAATTCAACATATGAAAAGATTGCATTGGAAGTAGTGGAGAAAGGTAGAGAGTATTTAATAAATAATAGGAGGAAAACTGGTTAAAGATTTGGACAAAAACGTTGGGTTTTCACCTTGTACTTCTTACTAAAATAAATTTCAGAAGTATTAGTCAAATACTAAGTAAACTATAAGATCATTCTATATTCCCTTCCTTATTGTTTTCCTTCACAGCCCTTATCGCTATCTCACATATATTTGTTTGTTTATTGACTCTTCTGTCTTTCCTAGACTGTGCACTCAAAAAAGCCAAGGCCTTCTCTTGCTGTATACTGATTTATCCTTAGCACCCAGAACACTTTGACACACAGGAGGCGCTTGATAAATATTTGTAGAATGAATGAATAAAAACAATGAAAGAAGCCTTGCTCCCTTTTAAACTGAAAATCTTGGAGTGACAAAAATAAAACAGAACAAAGAAATAAAAAAAAAAAAAAAACCAGGAAGAGTGTTTGCCTACATTTTATACATCAACATTATTGCTACTTTTAAGATCCACAGACATCATATTTTGCTGCTTCTTCTCTCCTTCTCTCTCTGCAGCAGACTTTAGTCAGATGTATTGGAGAGAAGAAAAGAGAGAAACATATTTTATTTTTCCCTAAAATCCATATTCAATTGTTTTATTTTTCTGTTACTCTTCTCAGGATGCCATTCTATTACGCACCAAATTTTCCATCTCCATTTTATCCTCTTTCTCCCATTAGAATGATACTGCATTTTTCTGATGTGACGGCAGCGTGTTGTACCCACTTCCTTTCTTTGTGGCTGAGGCTTGACCTAACTTCTTCATCTATGCGTTAAAATCCTGCAGGGTTCCAAGCACAGACAGCATGAAACACACATCTAGCCTCACAGAGGGCTTCTTTGCATGATTTGAAAAGCACTTCCAAATCAGCTAAAAGGAGTTTAAAAATGTTGCAATAGAAAATATTATTCTTTCTCTGGGACCATAAATTTTTATTGAAGAGGAGAAGGAAACAAAATTTGACCTACCGAGGGTGGGATCATATTCCCAGATGAACCGTTTGGTCAGAAATCTCACTACAAGAGCTGTGGAAGAAAAGAGCAACATTTCAAAAAGTAATTTGTTAATTTGCTTAGCGCACCTATCTTTTTAAAGAAAGCGAAATGCTCCACACAACCCTATAAATGCTTTATATTTCCTTGGTATGTCAACCGAATAAATTTTTTATGTTTATTCAAGTAATTTTCCTATTTCATATTATGGCCTAAAAACCACTGTAATGTTTGAATGGGTTTATTGTGCATTAGTCAACAATTAGATTTGTTGCTTTAGTCACAGGTTAAAAACAAAACAAACGTATAACGTCAAAATGCTCATATATAAAATTTTTAGCAAAATGATGAATTCAGATATAAAAGGTCACAATACAGGTATCCGAAGTTTGCATATTGATAAGGATTGGCAAAGGCAAGTTTTAAATGTGATAATTTTTAGTGTAATGAAAGATCACTAGCAGGTCATTTGCATTTTTAAAAAATAGATATTCAAAATTAAGACTATTAGAGATCTGTGAAAGCTCATCAAAAGCAGCACTGACAGAATACAGTCAGAATCAGGTTCTGGAACTACACTATGCAGTTTGCTTTCATGATCTCCTCAATCCTCACTTCATCTTTATGAGGCAGGTACTATGATAATTCCCATTTTTCAGATCAGGAAACTGAGGCGCTGAGGGGTTAACTCATTTAATTAAGCTTATCTAGTTAGTTAGTGGCCTGGTAAGGATTTGAATCCAGGAAGTCTGTAACTTATCCATTGTACCAAACCGAATTTAAGTCCTACGCCATCTGGATAATATTTAACTGGAAGATGGGCTGGAGAAAAGCACTGAAATATATGGACTCTATTGTCCTTATAAATTGATGAGACATATGCCAAACATTTTCTTACACTTGTAGTATACTTGAAAACAGTGGTTTTAAATTAAAACAAAAGGCCGGGCGCGGTGGCTCAAGCCTGTAATCCCAGCACTTTGGGAGGCCGAGACGGGCGGATCACAAGGTCAGGAGATCGAGACCATCCTGGCTAACACGGCGAAAAACTAAAAACACAAAAAATTAGCCGGGCGAGGTGGCGGCGCCTGTGGTCCCAGCTACTCGGGAGGCTGAGGCAGGAGAATGGCGGGAACCCGGGAGGCGGAGCTTGCAGTGAGCTGAGATCTGGCCACTGCACTCCAGCCTGGGCGACAGAGCGAGACTCCGTCTCAAAAAAAAAAAAAAAAAAAAAAAAAAAAAAAAAAAAAAATTGGAGCGGGATGTCAAAGGCACTTAAAAAATGGAATGAAAGCATTGGATCCTTTTCCTGAAAAAATATGCATACACACATTTGGCATATAATTTAGCAGGCTCATGAGCCCTCCATAGACCCCTGATGGTCTCCCTGGGATCCCACTGACCTTAATGAAAGATTCATTGTCTATCATATTTTACAGTTTTAAAATACCCATTATAATGTGTATTTTTATTTTTATTGAAATGCCCTTAATGTAGCAGCCAAAAGATACTCCTTGAAGAAATAAAACTAGTTAGGGGAAGGTCACTGTCATTCTTTGCCTATTCTCACTTTTAGCAACAACAGAGGTATAACCTTCCTCCTGTAAAGTTTTATATGAGAGATGGCAGTGTAAACTGCACGAGGACTTCACAAAACAGAGGACAACGTGGCTTCATGACGGGAGGCTGGAGACGGAAAGTACCAATGATCTTTGTAATTACAGAGTGTGAGGCTGAATTTGAGCCAAAATATTTGCAGTGCCTAAAGTAGCAAGGCCACTGACCCCATAATACTTCCCACAGTGACTGTACTTGTGGTTTTATCTGCAGTCTTCAGAGTCTGTCACTGTTCACTCTCTTGAGACTGAAACTTTTATTTTTACACACAGGATGCAGTAAGCAGTAAACATATTTTTTCTTTTTTACAATTAGCAACGTTAATAAACACTCAACAGCTCGCACGATTTAAAGAGTTCCATCTTTTGTTACACTAGGTAGTGTTTTTTTTTTTGTTTTTTTGTTTTTGTTTTTTGAGACGGTATCTCCCTCTGTTGGCCAGGCTGGAGTGCAGTGGCGCCATCTCAGCTCACTGCAATCTCCACCTTCCGGGTTCAAGCGATTCTCCTGCCTCAGCCTCCCAAGTAGCTGGGATTACAGGCGCGTGCCACCACACCCAGCTAATTTTCGTATTTTTAGTAGAGACGGGGTTTCACCATGTTGGCCAGGGTGGTCTCACCATGTTGGCCAGGGTGGTCTCAATCTCCTGACCTTGTGATCTGCCCGCCTCGGCCTTCCAAAGTGCTGGGATTACAGGCGTGAGCCACTGCGCCCGGCCAGACTATGTGGTTTTAACACTAAAGGCTGCAACCTAGAAAACTTAATTATCTGCCATCATGAAAAAATGAGCTTTATTTTTTACGTAAGTGCGGTTTACAGTTCTTCAATTCCAAAACCATTTAAATTTGAATCATTTCTCAAAATCTTTAAAAAATGTATTAGACACTCCATCGGCTTTCAAAACCAAGTATACTGAACATAATTGAATCATTTGTAAATGCCTGGATCTCAGTTAAGAACCTTGGTTAGTGCCTGTGCAGTTATGCAGCAATACTTTCTGAAGCTGTAGGGTGGATGGGGCAAAACAGCTCTAGAGTGCTAGAGGTTTTGAGCATATATATGTATACGAATGTTCAAAAACTCAAAAAAGTTATATATATTGACTATTCTATATCAATATATTCACAACAGTTGTATAACTTATTACATTTAAATAATAAATATATTCAAAATAGTTATATAATTTATTAAATTTAAATAATAAAATTTAATCCCAAACAGTTCATTTATTGTTTATACAATAGATATTAAAATGTATTAAATTTTAATAAATTTCTAAATTATTAATAAATTAATAATCTAATTTAACTATAATTAATGAAAACAGGTACTATAAAGATTGATCTAATTTCCTTTTGACTCCCTACCCTCTCCATCCCGACTATCTTGAGCAAAGTTTGTCTTTGGAAGTAAAATGGTGGTACTGATTTTTACTGCTACCGGAATTCTGATTTAAGGCCTTGTTGCTCCAGAAGTTTTAAGGTTTGACATATTTGATTAGTAGTTACTCTTGAGTCTCTGCCTTCTGAAATATTTTATTTTCTTCCCATTGCCTTGACAACCCATACCTTTCCATTAAACAAGCCAAACATGTCCAATGGCTAATGTAGGGAAGACTGTTTTCCTCCTTTTGCCTAATTTACAACCTACTTGGCTAATTCTTCATCATCTGTGGTTCCATTTTAGTATTACTGGTACTATGAATTTTATGATTATTAATGAAAGTTGGTTTCTAACAAAATGGAAAATTTGGTAACAAAAATTTAATCAAATAAAATATTTTTAAAAGCCACTTAATGTAATCATTCAGTGGCATGCTATTCCATATATAAGTAAGAGCTAAAGGTAAATCCATTACATTAAAATAGTCATGTTATTTCTAAAAATTAACCAATGTATGCTGTTTCCTCGAAATAATTCCTGACAACATTATCATCAGAAGTGCCAGATTTAGTGTCAGAATAATATTTTAAAATGAAAATTAATTAGGTATGATCTGTACAGTAAATCAGCTTCAGCAAGAAATCAACTCTTCAAGGTAAATGTAAACTAACACACATGCTATTCCTTATTTAAGAGTCATATTCAAGAGAGATTCAGGTAAGACTTTCAAATGTTACCTTTCAGTATCATACTTGAAAAATATGTCATTACTTTTCTTTATAGAATTCAGGAAGTAACTTGATTGACAATGTATATAATGCTTTTTTAAAAGATACTTAAGCATATGTAACCTCCTACACAATTGTGATTGTTCTTTTCTATAGGTCTCCAGGCATAGAGCTATTGCCATATAACAAATCCACCCCCAAAACTCTGTAGCATACCACAATAAGTATTTATTATGGAAAAATATTGGAAAACTTTTCCAGCTGGAAAAAGCATTATGTATTTATGGGACTGGTGAGTTGATTGCATTGGAAAAATATAACTAAAAGAGTTTAAAATGGCCAGGACAGATTTTTTTTAGGTTAGGAAAAGAATTTCTGCTCCAATTAAAAGTGCTTCAAGGAATACTACTCATCACCTTCACATCATGAATACCTTTTGAATTTTGTCTATGATCCCAGTAACACACCCCATGAAGACTCTTGATTTAATATACACTCTACAATAGTACAACATTCATATAATAATGAAAACTTACTAGGGATGTATATTAAGTGATTTATATCATTTTCATTTGTAACCTGTAGTGCCTTCACAAAAAATACATACTTTTAAGTTGTAGGATCAAGTAACTTTAAAATACTTTTTAAGGGATTTCTACAGGAGTTTGCCAACTTTGGGACAATTCCGTCACAAAGAGTTTCAAATATTTTTGAAAAACAAAAATTTGTGTTATATAAAGAGAAGGCAAATGCGGATAATACTAGCACAACGTTAGTCCATTATAGGTTGTGATATGTATATTTATCACTTGTTACCTGAATTATTTTTCCCACGTTGATTTATAATAAAAAAGTTAGAAATGTTAAAGCTTAAAAACTACATGAATAAATTATAATAAACTTACATAGTATCCTAAATATGAAACTTTTCAAAGTTGGGATGCCTCCAGGAGATAGAGTAGCTCTCTTCATTTCTCCTCCATTTTCATTTCATTATAGTACTTACAGCATAACTACTTGACCTTATCTTGACCAGCAAAAACCAGGAGGCAATGATATACATTACCAAGTCCACAAGGGTTGTAAAATCAACACTAAATTGTTTTCAGTTTGATTTTTATGATCTACAGTTAAAATGTCATAATAAATAAAGCAAGTGTTTAAAAAATAATGGAAGAGAGAAGAATGAGAGGATTTGATGCAATGTGGGAACTGTTTTCTCATTTCATTAAGCATGACCTCAATTTAAATAATATTATAAAAATTATAATGGAAAAAGTTTAACAGTAATGCAGTAGTGTTATTATTATTCATCTTCAGTTAGCGTGTGCTCTATTAGGTTAGGCATTATGGTAAATATTTACACATGTATCTTTACTCTTCACTTCCTTATAGTATAGAATATATGGACATGGACATGAATATGATGTATGTATATTGATGAAGAAACTGAAGCTCAAATTGTTTACATTTCTTCCTACAATGTGGGCTTACTCTTTCCTGGCCTCAGGATCTACATTCTCTTTTTACAGATGAGGACTTTGCTACCAGGGAGCTTAAGAGTCTTACTGGGGTATTCCTCTATTGTCTAAACCCTTAATCTGAAAAATTCCATGGAGAATGTTGTATATGCCTTATACATATATATATATTTTTACACATACAAACTTTCTTCCACTTGAAAAAAATGCATAATCTAGTCCCAATCTTCTTTTGTTACAAAAGAAAAGACTAAAAACCCTGGTGAAAATGAAACCTGAAATGTCTATTAAAATCTGATATTTTAGACATAAACTTCTGAACATTTATTATCCTCTTTTATTGCCTCAGTTTGGAGCACCAACACTATTCCCTTAATTCTAACAAACATGGTGTGCTAACACACACACAACGTAATTATCCTCATGATACCATTTTGCTTCATCATCTTAATTTACTTGACTGTACATTTCTTACAGGGTTTATTGCTATTATTTTAAATATAGTGCAGGGATCATTACATATTTGGAATGTTCCATAAATACTTACAAGTCGATGTTAGTTTAGCTTAGCGCCCTTAAAAGCCCAAATGAACTAATAGCTTGTCAGTATTTTAAGCAGGTAACCCAGACTGGAATTAAGTCAAAGAAAGGGGAACAGAAACACATATTTAAAATGTACTAACTCATATCCAGATAGCATTTCTACCTGTGGTATCTAATGAAGCATCCCATCCCCTCCTCTTTAAAGTCTTCCCTGGCCTTCCCAAGCCATTAATCACTCATATGTGGCATGAAATACCTTGTAAACATTTATTTATATTCTTGTATGTCTTAGAAATGGTGAATGATCTGAAGTCACAGATTAAGCCTTGTTCATCTTTATGTCCCATGGCTGGCACGGCACTTGATACATATGTGCCCAGTAGGTATTTGAGAACTGAATGAGAGAAAACAAGGAACATTTCTTTAAGCTATGTGGCTCACTATTGCTATTGTGCTTGGCTGTGTACTCTATTATGTTTTTGTTACTTGAAAGACATGTTCTTTAAAGTGGGACTTTCATTTTTTGAAAATATATTGACCACGTCTCTGGTCAGATGTCCATCTGGTCAACCTACTTTGCACACCTGATTGAGAAAGGCAAGACCCAGCACTCTTACTCTCCTAGGCCAGAGTGGAACTGCTACCCCTGACCTCACACCACTATCAGCCCTAAATTTAACACAAACCCTTACGTGGTCAAAAGCCTTCAGAGAAGTAAAAATGAGTGTGACTCACAAAAACAGGAAGACTCTACCCTAGATTTGCGGAGATAGTTTCTTATTGAATGAATTAATTTTGTAGAACTAAGTATCCATTTATTGATCATGTAGTTGTTGGATTAAAGTGTATATGCTTTTAGAAAATGCCATTAGGTAAGTTTTAGCTAATAATAAAAAAAAATACACTAAAAAAAATAAAAACACTACTGGGATCTCTCGAAGGTTAAATATCAAAAGGGGGCTTACGTATATATTAAATACTGACTATATGCTGATTTTAATTCATAAAAACTCTTAAAAGTAGAAATTAATGTTCCCACTTTATGTATAAGAAATCTAACCAGAAAAGTGAATAAATTGTCTAATTTACAAAGTGTTTAAGTGATAAAACTGATATGAACCCAACTTTGTTTACCTTAAAACCCATACTTTTTCCAATATACAGTACTTCCCACTATATTTTAATATTTCTATGTATATGACATAATTCTACATGCTTGATTTTTTTTAATGTAAGCATACATCTTATGGAAAAGCATGCTTTGAAAAGGGAATATTTTGTTCGTGATTAGATTTATTCTTCCTTAGTAGAGAAAATATCCATGACCAGAAACCATGGCAACACAGAAAGAGAATGTGAATTTCGAGAAGCAAGAAGAAAACTTTTAGATAAATAAGATTTTTGTTTTTCTCTTGAAAACATCTTTAAGAATGCTGCAGATGAGGAAAACAAGTATCTGAAGATGTAGGCGATGAAGCAGTATGTGAAAAGCAAATTTTTTTTATGAGTTTCCTCAGTCATTAACAATAAAAATTAGCATACCAGGAACCATTTTAGGCAGTGAGGAAGTCAGCAAAGAAAATAAGATACAGTTTCTATTCATAAAGCGTTGAAAGTTTGCACCTTTGCATATCCCAGGAAAAATATAAAGATATGTGGCTAATTTTGAATATTATCCAATTGAAGTCCTGTTATGACACCTATTCTTATTGCAAGGACTGAGTAAAAGGGAGGCCAGACTGAGGTGAGCTGGATTCACTTGAGTGCCTCACAGGGAGCAAACTTGTGTTTTCCAGAAAAACTTTAGTAGATGAAATAGGAGTAATGTGTATGGTGTGTCAGCCTTATAATGGCTTGTCTTCCAGCTTAATGACAGCAACGCAGTGGGTCTCCCTAAATAAGAGGCAATTCAGCTCCTTCTTCTTCCCTCCCTCACCTGCACCTCGAGCAACCTCCTGTCAAATCAAGCCTCCAAATCGAATTTTCCAATTCCTTGTCCCCTGGGTCCAACACTTTTGGTTCTTCATACCTTGTTCCTGGGTCTTTCTTCTATCACCAACCCTCAAGTGTATGTTCTTTTTTACAGCAGTCCTTCCTCTCTTTTCTGTGACTGTTCTGGTCTCCTCCAAGAAACATGGGTCATTGTGCCTCAGATGGAGGTGTGAAGCATGAGATCCCAGCACTGAGTGAGTCCCGGCCTAGAAGGCCACCTGGGGACCATGGCAGCTAATTGAAGCTTCACTTTCACAGCTATTGGTGATGGCTGAGACCAAGATTATGCCAGTTTGGAATATTGGACCCCTTAGTCAAAGGAGATGAAAAACTATTTCTGAAGTGAGGAGCTGTTCTGGAAGGCAATGGAAATGAGTTGGATTGGAAATAAGATGCCAAAAAAAAAAAAAAAAAACTCAGAAAATTGTGTGATTTGAAATGTTAGATCTTTTAAAAAAAAGGGGCTCAGAGCAAAGATGTGTACACAAAAACTAGATTTCAGATACATTTGCTGATAATTGAATGCAATAATTTTTCAAATGCTTATCCATTTTGATCTCCTATGAAATCTATCTTTCTCCACATATGTGACTTTCACACACATTCATTTAGTCAATAAATATTTATTGACCACTGTGCAAAGCACCAAAGAAAGCAAGACTGAGAGGATGCCTAGGCACAATATTAGAAATGACTTTATATTAAAGCTAAGCCATAAGCTGAGTCTTAGAAGACTGAAGCTCACTATTTTAGGAAGAGCATTTCAAGCAGAGAGAAAGTCCCAAGACATAAGAGAACTAGTTCAGTTAGGAATCACACATGGTTCAGGGTGGGAAGAGTGGCATGTAGGGGGAGCTATGTTGGTGGGGGGTTCAGGTTGTGACATTCTTTAGAGCCCAGACTATGAAGGAGCTCCTAGGTCACATGAAGGAGCTTGGATTTTACTCTGAAGTTTTTGAGCATACAGGGGTTCTGAGTAAGGGAATGGCTCGATTTGATCTGGTCATCTTGGGGACTGTTCATTGATTAGAGGTGGACAGTGAGGGAGAGGGATTAGTGCAAAGACTCCATATGAAATGAAAGTCTGGGGGTAGCATTATTCTTTGAGAATATAATGGGGAATATAATGGGGAAACAAATTAAAAATGATGTTGGACTTGAACATGTTGAATATAAGACATTAATGAAAACATCATGTAGAGAATTACCATCCATCCATTCGTCCATCCTTTATCCTGCCATTCATCTGCCTATTTATCATACATACACAATTATTGAATGTTTATCAGGCCCCAGGTACTGTGCTAGGCACTGTCCCATAAGCAGTGGACATCAAAGCCTGAAGCTGGAGGGAGTGATCCTTGCCAGAGTGCCACCTTCTGGTGGGTGGTGGCATGCAGTGGGCGTGGTTAACATGGTCCAGGTAGACAGTTTAAGTAGAAGACGACTTAACTTAGAATTCTATTTTCAGATTCATCTCATGGTGGCATCTCTTGCTTTTTATGTTCTCCTCCACCTAAACTCCTCAGATGTTTTAGCCAAACTAAAAAAGTTAACAGATCAAGCCAGGGGACAAATATCTCTTCATATAGTGATTGTTTCTGAAGGAACCCTCTCCCTTACCCCTTATTTCACCTGTCCCCTTTTTCTATTCCCTGTGAAGGTCAAAATAAATTGACATTGAAAAAAACAACCATTTGGCTTTATAAAAAATAAAATTGAGCAATTTAATGGAAATTTAAAATGAATGCTATATAAAATGCATGCTTTATAATGCCAGAAGTTAAAATGAGAAGTAAATTAGTTCCAGATGGGGGTCTAGGGATTGCTTTTAAATTACTGTGTTTGCTTAAGCCTGAAAATTTTGACTACTCTTGCATTCTCACAAAAATATCACTGAGAACACATCAGTTCTCTGTATAAATCATTTCTTAAGGCTAAGTGGTGTAATCTCCAAGAATTATTAGGGAAACACTTTTGTTTTTGAAAATCTAGCCTGGGAGTCTAGCTTCAGTGCACCTCAAGTTCTGAAAATTGGCTTTTATTTTTTAAACTTGGAAATGGTAAGGTAAAGGTTAATCTGGTCCTGGTAATTTGGTTTTGGGCTGACACACGATGAGAGGAAAAATGGCAGAATCATTGCTTTTAATTCCTAACAAGTTTGAAAAGCAGTGGCAATATTGGAATGCTTAAAAATAATGCAAAATCAAGAAGAATGTTAGTTTTCTATAGAAAATTAACCTGTATGATTAAATGATAATATTTTCTTGAATAATTTAAATTGAAAGTAAAAACAAGAGAAAATAAATTTGGAATACGGTAATCAACTGATTTGGTTTTATCTTTTTGTTTGTGTCTTGAAGGTTAATAAATCAAAAGGGTTTTGTGTCCAAGATTTCAAAGCAATTTTATATAAGTTGAAAATTTTTATTTATGTTAATTTAAAAAGCGATGGTTAATAAATAAATTACTAAATTTCCCAAGGCAGTGTTTTCAATTTAATAACTTATATTTCATTCCAAACCATCATGTTTAAACAGAATTATTTGTAAGGTATTAAGCATTTTGTTAAGTTGTCAAGGGATTTGGATATAAAATTGAGATTTTTAATTTTTACTTCTTCTTGGAAAAAGAAATACATATGATGTTAGTGCCTAAATTTTTTTCCTACACTTATGTTACTAGGGCACATAAGAAATTGACAACTGAAAACATTTGGACTTTAATGTGGACATAAAAGTGACTCAGAGTGACTAAGTATCCCAGAGAAGCAGAGGAGTATCTGGCATAATCCTCACTGGATGACCTCCTTATACGGATCCAAGGATCTTACAAGTTACTCTCTTCCTCATGTCCTTTTCTTTAGACTGATCTGGGTTCCTGTTCAGATGGACACATACAGTTCATTTGCAGTTCCTAAATAGGCTGTGCCTATGGATTCTAGTCCAGGGGGAAAACCTCTAACAGTAGGGTGTCTCCATTTGCAGCCCAAACACCACTCCCATGACTACCTTTATACCCCATAAGAAGACAGGAAGCCTTAAACATATGGAGAACCAGGGCCTGGTGAAATAAGGGTGTGAGTGGAAGGAATTATGGGTGTTTGAGCTGGAAAAGCACCCCAATTCTGAAAAGCTTATAAGCCAGCCTAAGAAATTTCCAATTATGTTTAGGATGCTGGGAAGCCATTAACGTATTGTAAACCAAAATATGACATGAACATATTTTTGTTTTATAAAGGTCACAGCTGTTTCAATGCCAAGATGAACTAGGAGGATGAAGGTAATCATGGACACAAAAGGCCTAGTTAGGAGTCATTTCCAGTACTACAAAGGGAAAGAAAGTAGCACTGAAAGGTTTCCCTTTCACTCCCACCATTAGTAAACGTGTCTAATAATAATTGGAAATATACAGTATGTGACCTATTCAGACTGGCTTCTTTTACTCTGCAATGCACACTTAAGGTTCATCCATGCCATTACCTGGATTGATCACTTATTTCCTTTCATTGCTGAATATTCTATTGTATGGATATACCACAGTTTGCTTACCCAGTAACTAAATGAAGAACATCTTGGTTGCTCCCAGTTTTTGGCAATTATGTTTTGGCAATAAAGATGTGCATGCAGGTAACTGTGTAGACATAAGTCATCAAGTCAGTTGGGCAAATATTTAGATGCATGATGGCTGGATTATGGTAAGACTTTGTTTAGCTTTGTAAGAAACTGCGAAACTCTTTTAAAACTGCCTGTACCACTTTGCATTCCCACCAGTAACGAATGAGAGCCCCTGTTGTTCTACATCCTTCTCAGCATTAGAATATCGCTTTGTCAGGCTTTTGGCTTTGGATTTTAGCCATTCTAATAGGTGTATTGGTATCTTGTTGTTTTAACTTGTAAGTCTCTAATTACACATGATACTGGGAATATTTTCATGTGATATTTTTGCTATCCATATATCTTGTTTGATGGGGTGTCTGTTAGATCTTTTGCCCATATTTTATAAATGAGACTTGATTTTTTAGAGCAATTTTATGTTCACAGCAAAATTGAGCAGAAAGCACACAGAGCTTCCATATACTCCCTGCCCTACCCACCCCTCTCCCCGCCACACACAGCCTCCCCCATTATTCATATCCCATACTAGTGTGGTAACTTTTTTTTTTTTTAACAGTTGATGAATCTACATTGATACATTATTACTACTAAAAGTCTATAGCTTTTGCTATGGTTCACTCTTGGGGTTGTATATTCTGTGGGTTTTGATATGTGTGTGTGTGTGTGTATGTGTGCGTGTATATATATATATAAAATATATATATATATAATGACATGCAACTACTATTATAGTATCATACAGAATAGTTTCACTGTCTAAAGTCCTCTGTGTTCTGCCTATTCATCCCTCTCTTTCCCCTAAATCTTAACAACCTCTGATCTTTTTACTGTCTCCATAGTGCTGCCTTTTCCAGAATGTCATATAGTTGGATCATGTAGTGTGAAGCCTTTTCAGATTGCCTTCTTTCACTTAGAAATATGCATTTAAGTTTCCTCCATGTTTTTTTCATGGCTTGATAGCTCCTTTCTGTTTAGTGCTGAATAACATTCCATTGTTTGATGTACCACAGTTTATTTATCTATTCATTTACTGAAGAATATCTTAGTTGCTTCCAAGATTGGCAATTATGAATAAAAGTTCTACAAATATCCATGGGCAGGTTTTTGCAGGGATATACATTTTCAGACTATTTGGGTAAACATCAAGGAATTTGATTCCTGAATCATATAGCAAGAGTACCTTTAGCTTTTAGTAAGAAACTGTCAAATGTCTTCCAAAGTAGCTACACTCGTTTTGATCTCCACCATCAATGACTGAGAGGTTTTTTTGCTCCACATCCTCACCAGCATTTGGTGTTAGTGTTTTCGATTTTGCACAATCTAATAGGTGCGTAGTTGTATCTCACTGTTGTTTTCATTTGCAGTTCCTAAATGATACACGATGTTGATAATCTTTCCATATGTTTATTTGATATCTGTATATCTTTTACGATGAGATGTCTTTTCAGATGTTTTACCCATTATTTTAGTTGAGTTGTTTTCATTGTTGAGTTTTAGAAGTTCTTTACATATTTTAGATCACAGTCCTTTATCAATTATGTCTTCGGCCAATATTTTCTCCCAGTCTGTGGCTTGTCTTATGATTCTCTAGACAGTGTTTTCTCACAGAGAAGTTCTTAATTTTAATGATCTGTTTAGAAATTATTTCTTTCATGCATCATGCCTTTGTGTTGTATAAATAAGTCATCACCATACCCAAGGTCACACAGATTTTCTCCTATGTTGTCTTCCAGGAGTTTCATAGTTTTACAATTTACATGAAAGTCTGTGTCTCATTTTGAGTTAATTTCTGTGATTGGTGTAATATCTATATCCAGGTTCATTTCTTTCTTCCTTTTTTTTTTTTTTTGCATGTGGATGTCCAGTTTTTCCAACATCATTTGGTTAAAAGACTGTATTTTCTCCATTCTGTTGTCTTTGCTTCTTTAGCAAAGTTGACATTATTTGTGTGGGTCTATTTCTGATGTCTCTATTCTGTTCCATTGATCTATTTATCTATTTTTTCACCAGTATGATACAGTCTTCTGATTACTGTAGCTTTATAAAACTTGAAGTCAGTCCTCGAATGTCCTTCTCATTTAATATGGTGTTACCTATTCTGAATCTTTGGCTTTTCCATATAAACTTCAAAAAAAATTTTTATTTTAATATATATTTTTTGAGATGGAGTCTCGCTCTGCTGCCCAGGCTGGAGTGCAGTGGTGTGATCTCGGCTCAGTGCATCCTCCACTTCCCAGGTTCAAGTGATCCTCCTGCCTCAGCCTCCCAAGTAGCTGGGATTACAAGCATGTGCCACCATGCCCTAATTTTTGTATTTTTGGTAGAGATGGAGTTTCACTATGTTGATCAGGCTGGTCTCAAACTCCTGACCTCAAGTGATCTGCCCGCCTCAGTTTCCCAAAGTGCTGGGATTATAGGCATGAGTCACGGTGCCCAGCCTCCATATAAACTCTAGAATCAATTTGTTGATATCCACAATACAATTTGCTGAAATTTTGATTTCAATTGCATTGAATTTGTAGACCAAATTGGGAGGAACTGACATCTTGACAATACTGATTTGTTCTATACATGAATATGAAATATTTCACGACTTACTTAGTTTTTCTCTAATTTCTCTTATCAGAATTTTGCAGTTTTCCCCATAGAGGTCTTGCACATATTTTTGTTAGATTTGTGGCTAAATACTTCATCTTGTGATAACATAAATGGTAGAATGTTTTAAATTTCAACATTTTTTCCACTTGTTCATTGCTGGTATATGGGAAAGTGATTGACATGTATCCTGTAATCTTTCTGTAATTGCTTATCTGATCTGGGAGTTTTTTGTCTATTCTTTTTAAATTTTCTACATAGATGATCACATAATTTGTGAACAAAGACAATTATATTTTTTCTTCCCAATTTGTATTTTCCTTTTTTTGTCTTATTCCACCAGCTAGGACAGCATTATGATGTCAAAAAGGACTGGTCAAAGGAGTTATTCTTGCTTTGTTACTGATCTTAGAGAGAAAGCACTTGGTTTCTCACCATTAAATGTAATGTTAGCTATGAGTTTTTTGAAAAACGTACCTTATCAAGTTGAGAAAGTTCTCCTCTATTCCTAGTTTGCTGAAAGTTTTTATCATTAATGGGTGTTAGATTTTGTCAAATGCTTTTTCTGTATCAGTTGGTATGATCATGTGATTTTTCATTCTTTAGCCTTGATTTGATACATTTCATTAATTAATTTTTGAAAGTCAACCAGTCATTCCCATTTATTTGGAATAAATTCCACTTGGTCATGGCATATACACCTTTTTATTCATTGCTGGATTCAACTTGTGAATATTTTGTTCAAGATTTTTGCATTTATGTTCATGTGCGATATTGGTCTATAGTTTCCTTTTCCCTTAATACCTTTGCCTGCTTTGGGGATTAGGATAATACTGGCCTCATAGAATGAGTTAGGACATATTCCCTTTGCTTCTATTTTCTGGAAGAAATTATAGAGAATTGCTATGTTTTTTGCTTAAATGTCTGATAGAACTCACCAGTGAACCCATCTGGGCATGGAACTTTCTGTTTTGGGAGGTTATTAATTATTGATTTAACTTCTTTAATAGGTACGTGCCTGTTCCGGTTGTCTATTTCTTCTTGTGTGAGTTTTGTAGATTGTGTCTTTCAAGGAATTTGTTTATTTCATCTAGGTTATAAAATTTGTGGGCTGAAATATTTGCCCATATAGTATTCCTTTATTATCCTTTTAATGTCCATGAACTCTGTCATGGTATCTATCCCCTCTCTCATTTCTGCCATTAGTAATTTGTATCTTCTTTTTCTTGGCCTGGCTAGACCGAGGCTTGTCAATTTTATTGCTCTTTTCAAAGAATTAATTTTTAGTTTTGTTAATTTTTCTACAGACTTTCTATTTTTAATTACATTGATTTCTGCTCTAGTTGTTATTATTTCTTATCTTCTGTTTATTTTGTGTTTAATTCACTCTTGTATTTCTAGTTTCCTAAGGTGGAAGCTTATGTTATGATTTTAGATCTTTATTCCTTTTTAATACATGAATTCAATGCTACAAATTTTTCTTTAGTCACTGCTTTTGCTGTATGACACAAATTTTGATAAGTTGTATTTTTACTTTCATTTAGTTCAAATTATTTTAAATTTCTCAAGATTTCTTCTTTCACCCATATGTTATTTAGAAGTGTGTTGTTGAGTCTTCAAGTATGTCGGGATCTTTCCAACAATCTTTCTGTTGTTGATTTCTAGCTTAATTCCATTGTGGTCTGAGAACATTCTTTGTATGATTTATATTCTATTAAATTTTTTGAGGTGTTTTTTATGACCTAGAATGTGGTCTATCTTATGAATGTTCTCTGTTAGCTGAAGAAGAAAAAAATGTGTATTTTGCTGTCATTGGATGAAGTAGTCTATAGATGTCAATTATATGCAGTTTATTTATGGTGCTATTGAGTTGAACTGTGTCCTTACTGATTTTCTACCTGCTGGATCTGTCCATTTCTGATAACAAGGTGTTGAAATCCCCAGCCATAATGGTGGATTCATCTATTTCTCCCTAAAGTCCCATCAAGTTTTACCTCACGCATTTTGATGCTCTGTTCTTAGGCCCATATATATATTAAATATTATTATGACTTCTTGGAAAATTAACTATTTTATCATCATGTAATGTTCCTTTTAATCCATTATAATTTTCCTTTCTCTGAAGTTTGTTCTGTCTGATATTAATATAGCTATTCCAGTTTTCTTTTTATTGGCATTATCATATTTCTTTCTCTATCCCTTTACTTTTAATCTATATATGTCTTTATATTAAAATATATTTTATATTGGATGCACTCTGACAATCTCTTTTAATTGATGTATTTAGATCAATGATGTTTAAAATGATTACTGATATATGAAATTAATATCTATCATATTTGTTATGTTTTCTATTCATTTCCTTTCTTTGTTTCTATTTTTTGTCTTTTACTTTTTTTCTATCTTTTCTGGTTTTAACTAAGTGCTTTATTTGAGTCTATATTCTCTCCTTTTCTATTATATCAATTTTACTTCTTTTTTCACTTCATTTAGTACTTGCCTTGGAGTTTGCAAAAGATATAAATTTACAATTAATCCAAGTCCACTTTCAAATAACACTACACTACTTTATGGGTAGAGTAATACCTTATAACAATAAAATAATCCTAATTCCTCCCTCCTGTTCATCATATCTTCGTTGTCATTCATTCAATTTATACATGAGCTATTACAAATACATTGTTTCCTTTACTACATTGACAAACTGTTATTTGTTAGCTAAATTAAGAGTAAGAAAAACTAAAATTTTAATTTTACCTTTAAAATTACCTTTTTCTGTAATGCTCTTCCTTTCTTTAGGTACAATCCAGTTTCTGAGCTATATCATTTCCCTTCTCTGAAGAATGTATCATATCATTTTTTTTTCAAGGCAGGTTTATTGGCAGCAAATTCAATTTTTGTTGTCTAAGAAAGTCTTAATTTATCCTTCACTTCTGAAGAATAATTTTTCAGGGTATAGAATTCTAGGTCGGTAGATTTTATTTTTTGTCAAAATGCTTCAGATATTTCATTTCACTCTCTTCTTCCTTGCATAATTTCTGAGAAGTTTTAATATTATAAACCTGGCTGTCATTCTTTGGCATTTATCCTGCTTGTGTTCTCTGTGCTTCCTGGATGTGTGGTCTGGTGTCTGACATTAATTTGGGGGAACTTCTCAGTCATCATTTTTTCAAATACTTCTCTTATTTTCTATTTCCCCTCCTTCTGGTATTGCCTCTCCATGCATGTTGCATGGAAAATAATGTACATTTGTACCACAGTTGTACCACAGTCCTTGGATATTCTGTTCTATATTTTTCAGTGTCTTTTCTCTTTGCTTTTCAGTTTTACCAGTTTCTATGACATATCTTTGAGCTCAGAGATTTTCTTCCTTTGGCCATGCCCAGACTCATTAGCAAAGAGACTGAGGAAAAAGGCATTTACAGGTATTCTTTATTTCTGTTACAGACATTTTAATATCTAGCATTTCTTTAGAGGTCTTTCTTAGACTTTCTATTCACATTAATCATGAGTTTTTGCATATTGTCTACTTTTTCCAATAGAGACTTTGGCATACTCTACCCATGTTTAAATTAGGTTACTTTTTTCTTATTGTTGTTTTAATACTTCTTTGTATATTTAGGACGTAAGTCCTTTTGCACATACATGTTATTTGCTTTGCGAATAACTTTCTAACTCTGTGGCTCATCTTTTCGTTCTATTAACAGTGTCTTTAACATACCAGAAGTTTTAAATTTTAATGAAGTCCAATTATCAATCTTTTTTATTTTCATGGATCTTTTTTTTTGATGTCACTTCTAAAAGGTCTTCATGAAACTGAAGTTTACCTAGATTTTCTCCTATATTATCATCTAGAAACTTTACAGTTTTGCATTTTACATTTAGATATATGATCTATTTTGATTAATTTTTGTGAAAAGTGTTCATCTGTGTCTAGACTTTGTTTTTGTTTTTTTTGCACTTGCTTTTTACAGCACCAATTTGTTTTTAAAAAGCTATTCTGTCTACATTTACTTGCCTTTGCTCCTTGGTAAAATATCAGTTGACTTTATTTGTGTAGGTCTATCTCTGAGCTCTTTATTCTGTTTCATTGAACTAATGTCTATTCTTTCATGAATACCATGCTGTCCTACAGCCTTATAAATAAGCCTTGAAGTCTGGTAGTGTTAATGATGGAACTCATTCTTCCTCTTTAATATTGTGTTGGCTAGTCTAGGTATTTTTACCTTTCCATATAAATTTTAGAAACAGATTGTTGATATCTACAAAATCAGTTGCTGGGATTTTACTTGAGTTGGATTGAATCTATAGGTTAAGTGTGGAAGAACTGGCATCTTAACAATATTGAGTCTTCCAATCTGTGAACATGGAATACCTCTCTATTTATTTAGATCTTCTGTATTAGATCAGAGTTTTATAATATTTCTCACATAGATCTGGTATGTATTTTGTTAGATTTATACATAAGCATTTAATTTTCCGTGTGCTGTTTTAAATGATAATGTGTTTTTAATTTCAAATTCCATCTGTTCATTGCTAGTATATAGAAAAGCAATTAACTTTTATGTATTAACCTTGTATACTGTTATTTTATATAATTACTTATTAATTCCAGGGGTTTTGTGCTAATTTGGGGGAATTTTCTACATAGAAAATCATATCATTTGTGAACAAAGACACTTGCATTTCTTCCTTCCCAATCCGCATATCTTTATTTCCTTTTCCTGTCTTATTACACTAGTTAGGTCTTCTGGTGAAATGTTGTATAGAGGTGTTAAGAGGGGCTATCCTTGCCTTGTTTATGACCTTAATAGGGGAAAAACCCAATTTCTTACCCCTCAAGTATACTATCTTCATCTGGTTCTGCTGCTAGGCTAATGCTGGCCTTATAGAAAATGTTCACTGCTTCTATTTCTGTAGAAAATTGTCTCACATCTTTCTTAAATGTTTGGTAGAATTCGCTAATGGAATTTCTGTCTGCTTTCTTTTTTAAAAAGTGTTGTGAACTGAATGTTTGTGTCCCTCCAAAACTAATATATGAAAATCCTAACCACGAGGAGGTGAAGTCTTTGGGAGACAATAGATCATGGGAATGAAACTCTCATGATTGGGATTAATGCCTTTATAAAAGACATTCCTGGGAGTTCTCTTACTCTTTTTCTCCCATTTGGGGATTAGTGAAAAGACAGCTACCTGGAAACCAGGAAGAGAGCCCTCACCAGATACCAAATCAGCCAGCACCTTGATCTTGACTCCCCAGCCTCAAGAAGTATGAGAAATCAATGTTTATTTTTTAAGCTACACAGTTTATTACACTCTTTTATAGCAATTCAAACTAACTGAAACCGAATGTTATTAATTATTGATTCAGTTTCTATTTCTTCAATAGATGGTTATCTATTTCTCACTATGTGGGTTTTGAAAATTTGTGTCTTTCAAAGAATTGATCCAATTCACTTCATTTTTAAATTCGTGACCATAAAGTTATTCATAGTATTCCTCTATTAAACTTCAAATGTCAATTACCAGCAGTAATTACTCCCTTTTCATTTCTGGTATTAAGTTGTATCTTCTCTCTTCTTGGTCAGCCTAACTAGAGATTTATCAACTCTATTGATCTCTGCAAAGAACCAGCTTCTGTTTTTGTTGACTTTACTGATTTCCTCTTTTCAATTTGACATGATTTCTGCCCTATGTTTTAATTTTTGTTTTCCTTTTGCTTGCTTTAGATTTAACTATTCTTTCTCTAGTTTCCTAAATTGAAAACCTAAATCATTAATTTTACATTGTTATTCTTTTTAAACAAATGCTTTCAATGCTATAAATGTCTCTCTAAACACTGCTGTCACTGTCTATCATAATTTTGATAAATTCTATTTTTACTTTCATTGGCTTCAAAATATTTTATAAATTTCTCTTGAATCTTATTTACCTTGTGTGTTATTTAGAAGTGTTTTGTTTAATCTCTAAGTATTGGGGGATTTTCCAACTATCTAGTTTGATTTCTAGTTTCATTCCATTATTGTCTGATAACATAGTTTGTATAATTTATATTCTTTTAAATGTGTTGAGGTGTGTTTTATGGCCTAGCATGTGATCTATCTTGTTGAATATTTCATGTGAATTTGAAAATAGTATGTATTTTGATGTGGTTGGATGAAATATCCTATAAATGTCAATCAAGTCGAGTTGACTGATAGTGATTTTCAGGTCAACTATATCCTTCCTGATTTTTTCCTGCCTCCTTGGTCTTTCAGTTACTGAAAGCAAGGTGATGTATTCTCCAATCATAATAGTGGGTTTGTCTATTTCTCCTTGCAGTTTGCCTCAGATATTTTGATGCTCTGCTGTTAAGTGCATGTTAAGAATGTTATGCCTTCTTGGAGAATGAACTCTTTTATCATTATGTAATGACCCTCTGTTTTAATCTATTCAAGCTGCCACAGCAAAATACTATAAACTGGGTGGTTTGTGAACAACAAACATTTATTTCCAACAGCTCTGAAGGCTGAGAAGTCTAAGATCAAGGCAACAGCAGATCAGTTCTCTGGTGAAGGCCTATTTTTGGTTTCGCAGCCTTCTCGCTGTGCCCTCACATGGTGGGAGGGATTAGCTAGCTTCTGAGGTCTCTTTTATAAGGGCGCTAATCCCAATCATGAGGGAAAAGCCTGATCATCTCCAAAAGGCCTTATCTTCTAATACTATCATCTTGGGAGTTAGAATTTAAACATATAAATTTAGTCAGGGGGACACAAACTATGAGACTATAATATCCTCTTTATCCCTGATAATTTTCCTGTTCCAAATTCTGCTTGTCTGAAATCAATTCAACTAGTACACCTTTCTTTTGATTCATGTTAGCATGGTATATCTTTCTCAATCCCTTTAGTTTTAACCTGTGTCTTTAGATTTAAAGTGTGGTGTGTGTTTGTTGTAGACAACATTTTTTTAATTCACCCTGACAATCTCTTTTAATTAGTGTGTGGAGACCATTTACCTTGGAAGTAATTATTGTCATAGCTGAATTAATATCTACCATGTTTCTGTTTTCTATTTGTTCAATTACTCATTGTTTCTTCTTTTTCTTCTTCTCCTTATTCTGACTTCTATAGTTTCAATTAAGCATTGCATATAAATACATTTTTGGACATCTCTTAGCATATCGATTATACTTTTAAAAAATTTAGTTTGTCCTAGAGTTTGTAATATACATTTACAACTATCTAAGTCTACTTTCAGGTATTCTTAGTATATACCACTAAGTATATACTTAGTATATACTTAAGTAGTACAAGTTACTTTATAACAGAATGTTCCCAACTCTTCTCTCTCATCTCTTACATTACTGCCTTTCATCTTCCTTACCATATGCTATAATCACCCAATACATCATTCCTATTATCATGTGAATAACAGTTATTATTAAATCATTTTAAAAATAAGAAACACAAAAGATTTTCTTTTACCTTATTTATTCTTTCTCTATTGTTTTTTTCCTTTTTAATGTAAATCTGAGTTTCTGACCTATGTAATGTTTTTTCTCCCTGAAGAATTTTTTTTAACATTTCTTGTAGGGCAGCTCTGCTACCGATGAATTGTCAGTTTTTGTTTGCCTGAGAAAAATCTTTATTTCTCCTTTACTTTTAAAGGATAATTTCACTGAATGCATAATTCTAGGTATTTTTTTTTCTTTCAGAACTTAACATATTTCACTCCACTGTCTTCTTGCTTGGGTTCTGATGAGTCCACTATATAATTCTTATACTTGCTTCTCTATAGGAAAGATCTTCCCCCAACACCAACTTCTTTCAACATGTTTTTAGTCTTTGATTTTTTTTTTTTTTTGGAGTTTTATATGATTTTCCTATGTGTATGTGTAGCTGTTTTGGTATTTACTCTACTTGTTGTTATCTGAGCTTTTGGATGTGTGATTTGGTAGTTGTCATTAGTTTTGGAATATTCTAAGTTATTATTTCAAATATTTATTTTGCTCCTTTCTCTTTCTTCTTTTTATGGTATTCTAACTATGTGTACATCTTTTGACACTATCCTACAGTTCTTAGATACTCATTGTGGGGAGTGTTCATTTTTATATTTTTCATTCTTTTTTCCCTTCGCATTTTATTTTGGGAAGTTCCTATTACGTATTTTATTTTATTTTTTTCTATTTTGAGATGGATTCTCGCTCTGTTGCCCAGGCTGCAGTACAGTGGAGCAATCTCGGCTCACTGCAACCTCCACCTCCCAAGTTCAAGCTATTCTCCTGCCTCAGCCTCCTGAGTAGCTGGGACTACAGGTGCCCACCACCATGCCCGGCTAACTTTTGTATTTTTAGTAGAGATGTGGTTTTACCTATTGGCATACCTTAAAGCTCACTGATTCCTTCCTCAGCTGTGTCCAAGCTACTGATGAATCCATGAAACACATTATTCCTTTCTGTTAGTTTTGTTGATTTCTTATTTCTAGCATAATATCCTTTTGATTTTTTTTAAAGTTTCTATCTTTCGCTTATATTACCCATCTGTTCTTGAATGTTGCCTATTTTTAATATTAGAGAACATTTCACAGTCCCATCAGCTTCTGTTCAGGTGAACCGATCTTGGCTGTGATTTTCCGTATTTGTCTGTCTTTTTCCAGATTTCCAGGTACGATGGATTCCCTGGGAATTTTAGTATACTGACTGGTCCAAGAAAAGCGATTGTTATTCAGCTTGTTTAGCTTTTTCTTTTTGTAAGAATGGAAGTGATGACTTACAAGCTCGTTGCATTTCGAGGCTGAAATTAGAAGTCTATTCCAGCTTACTGTTCTAGTAAGGTTCTAGAACTCCCTTATTCAGCTATTATTCTTGTCTCTTCAATATTCTTTCACATTTATTTGGGCTCAGCCATGTGTTATATATATTTCAGCATTTTTAAAGTGTGCAATACAAAGAGGAATTTATCTTACCCTCATTGACACTGTAGGTCTAGAAATAGAACTCAACTGACAAGCATTTAACATTTTTCTATTAGTTTTATTTGGTTTGTTTCTAACTTTTTCAAGTTATTCATATTCGCTTAACTTTAAAGAATGTGCAAGAACACATATCTGATTAATACATTTATATTTAATCACAAAATATAGATTATTCTCCATTAATAAATGTGTTAAAAATTATTTCACAGACTCAAATATTTACATATATCATCTTTTAGCCTTAATAATCCAAGAGTCATTACCTTATTCAAATTAGAAGATTCCACTTCAGATTCACTTTGCCAATCCTATATTCTTTTCAACACAAATGCCACAGGAATATTCTCTTGCTAGCAACTCTAAGAGTAAATTTCTTAGGAAATTGTCAGACAAAACCAAAATCTAACAGCTATACAAACATGGACACAGACCAATATTTCCATGTAGCACACTGGAGTATTCTATAAGAAAATTTCACTTTGTACCTCATCTATTTTGTTCTCTTTGTTTGGAAGTAAACTAATTTAAAAAGCTCATCAAAGCATTGTTATGCTTATTTATTATACACATGATCCTAATATAGCTATATGGTTGATATGGCTCATGCACTGTAATTTAAGCATCGATTTTGGACCGTTTGATGGCGATTTATCAGTTGGCCTCTTCTTTATTTTGCTTTTGTTTTTTCTAGCATTTCTCTGGATAATAATAATACTTTGGGTCTCAAGAAAGAGAAGAGAGAGATGGGGTAGGAAAGAAGAAATAAAAATGTAACACTAGTTTCCCTCGTAAGATATTTTAGGTAGTTAAACCACCTAAAAAAAACCCTGAAGTTTCTTTATACTCACTTTCTGACACTATCATCATCTGTTATATTCTCATTTTGAAATAACTGGCACAAGTCTTGATACATATACTGGCAAAAGCACACAACTTAGTTAGCTTTCTTCTAGCTGTTCCAAACCCATTTCTTCACAGTGTGAGGTAGAAAAGCAAATTGCACCACAGGGAGGAGTACATTTGGAGACAAAAAGAATAAAAGTGACTTCCCAGAACCCTTCTTTCAAGTCCAAAGGATTTGGTTTAGTGATCTTTCGTACATGCTGTCTGAAGCTCTGCTGGAGGATGGGGGCTGGTGTGTATGTTAATGTAATAGGTTAGTGTTAGTAAGTATTACCAAACACATCTATCCTGTACAGGTGCCAGGCTTTTGCTTAAGAACACTAAAAGAAAATTCTACAGTAATTAATGAGATTTTCCCTAGAAAACCTCAGAACAAAGACAAAAACTGTGGATAATATAAAGTAAAAACATAAATGTATATACACCCATATATGTATATATTATATATACACACATGTATATATAATATATATACACACATGTAATAATACATATATGTTATTTATTATATATTATATTTTATTATATATTTATTATATATATTATTTTCTGTGAGTTTTAGAGTTCAAGACAACTGCTCATAGATTTAAGCCATTGTATTCATTCATGAAACAAATATTTACTAATACCCTACTCTGTGCATGGCAATGAGCTGGTTGCTGAGTAACTGTACTGGCCCCAAGTTCGTTCATTTTATTCAATATTGATTGAGCGGCTACAATGTGGCAGGCTCCTGTAGGTCCTAGACATGTAAACAGATGAAATCCCTTCCCTCAAGCTTCATGGTCCTTAGATTTTAGTACAGGAAAACAGATACTAAAACAAAAACCAAATAAATAAATAAATAGTATGTTATATGGTGGTAAGTGCTATGAAGAAAAGTAAAGCAGGGAGAAGAAAGAGGAGTTGGAGGGGTTCGACTGGTATATTATTTTAAGGAGGGTGATCAAGGAAGGCTTCACTAACAAGATGTCATCTAGACCCAAAGCAAATGATGAAGTGAGCCATCCAGTATCTGGTGATAGAATGTTCCAGGCAGAAGGAAGGACAAGTGTAGAGGTTCTGAGGCAGACATGCACTTGGCCTGTTTAAGGAACAGGAGGCTGCCAGTGTGGCTGGAATAGAGAGCACAAAGCAGGGCAAGTGGAAGAAGAAGAGGTAAGTGGGGAGGTTAAGAAGGGTGTGGAGTATGACAGGAAAAGAGGAGTGAAGGATGACTCCAGGGTTTGTGGGCCAAGAAATTGGAAGGATGAAGTTCCATTTCCTGAAATAAAGAAAGACTACAGGAAAAGCAGGTTGGAGAGTAGGGATCAAAAGCCAGTTTTGTGCAAGATAACTCGGTAATATCTTTTAAACATGCAATGGAGATGCTAAGTGACCATGGAGTGCAAGAGTCTGGAGTTGAGGGCAGAAATTCAGGAAAGAGGTACAAATTTGCAAATTTGTCAGTATGAAGGTGGTATTTAAAGCCACAAGATTGAATGAGGTCACTTGAAGACAGCATAGATGTAGGAGTACCCTGAACTCTGAGGCACTTTAAACAGTTGGGCTGATGAGGTAAAAACGAGGGAAGGAGATTGGAAAGGGGAAGTGGGAGGAAAACCAGGAAAGTTTAGAATCCCGGAAATTGTGCAAAGAAGGTTTTTCGTCGAAAAAGGGATTGATCACTTGTTTCAAATATTGCAAATGAATACGATGAGAACTGGGAACTGGATTTGGCAGTGTGAAATTGTTGGCCTAGTGGTGTGGATGGCAGCGTGGATGGAGTGGGCTTAACAGAATAGGGAGGGGTGGCAATGCAGAGAGTCAATCTAGGCTTTCAAGCTATTATCAAATGGTTCTGAATCACATATAATTCATGGAGACAGGCTCATTATAAACATTTATCCATCATCATTTGGTCTGAAGATAACATTGTGAATCACACAAATCTAATGATATATCCAGCTACTATTTAGTAGTGTACCAAATATGGTTTAAATGCACAATGCTGTGAGAAGCAGAACTAGAACAAAATGACAGAAAGTTGTAAAGTGAGTGGGAGCAATAATGTGGTGAAGCATTTACTTAAGTGTTTTTTAACAGAAAAATTTCCTTTTCTTTTTTCCATTCCTTCTCTTTCTGTTAGATCTTGATCTCCACTTCCCACAGGGAAGGTAAACCAGAGCACAGATGCAAATAGAAACCACACATAGCCATTCCTACATTTTAACAGACAAATGTCTTGGCATTAACAATTAGAGTCTAACAAGAACCCTCTGCTCCCCTAGTTCCCAAACAACCCCTTTCTCAGAGGCCTGAGATAAACACCCTTTCTGGACTAAGAAGAGAGGAGAGTTAGAAAAGCAAGGGAGAGAAATTTTGATGTGGATTTATACCCCCTTCCTCTTAGGCTGAGCCAGTGACCCGAGACTAAAGAAGAAAGAGACAGAGCAATTCCCGGTTAACTCTGAAGGAGTTCGAACAAGGGGAACCTCTCCTTCACAGCCTGTCAGGGCCATGAGAGATCTCACCAAATCCCCTTTGATAAGGAGGAACAAGGACCACTCACGGGATGGCCAGGCAGATGGATCTCAAACAGGGTCGCAGAGCCACTCTGCAAATGGGGCCCGAGGTGTGTCCGATGCTAGCTCCCTGGCTCTGAGAGTGCCGCAGGTGTGCCATCAGAGTCACCGGACCTGTTCACGTGCTGCAATCTGACAAGGGGATCTCAAAAGCAGGTGTGCTCAGGTGCTTCAGTGGATGGCAGCACAGAGGAGCAGCTGCGCCTGACCAAATGATGAAGGCCTTCCAGCGCTTGGCGTAAGCCCTTGTATCTTATAGATTTCACGCCAGGGAGTAAAGAAGCAACAGCAGAACCCCATGGTGGCTGAATTGGCCATAAACCCACTAAGAGAAATCTGAAGTTTTAGGCTGAATTCACATAAAATGGACTATTTCAAGTTTCATGTCAGAACACAGAATAAAAGTTAAGATAGATATTAGCTCGTTTTAAGAAAAAATAAAGTTACAGTTGCTTTCCATGCCTACAGTGGTTGATTGAGAAATTTGCACCAGACACATGAACCCAAAGTTGCATAGATAATGTGTTTACAAGCCCTTTGGGAGAAATCTGTAGTACAAGGAAAAACAAAACACTATGCTTGGAAAGATAAAACTAGATTTCTCCTAGCTCTGTTACTCTCTTTAATATCAAGAAAAGTAGTACTGCTTTTTGAGTCTTAACACTTATTGATAAAATGAAATGCCTCTCAAGACTGTTGTGATTATCAAATGCCATAATGCGATAATACACAAAAGTGTTAAATAAACTTTAAGTGTTTCAAAATAAAAAATGAAGGAACTGAAACCAACTGCTACAATATGCCAGGCTCCTTATCTTATGGTAAACATGATATATATTTTACATTTAACGTAATAATTTATAGTAATACTGTATCATGTTATTTTATATTATATTCCTGGCTGGCCTGGGATAGCCATATTTTACAGATATCATTCCAGCATAATTTTTAATAATGCCCTTTTCACTCTCACAACTTCTGATTTGCATGATAAATTACATAGTCACTCCATACATTCTTTCCATACACTATCCTTGCAAAGTAAGGTCCGTATTTTATTCCCTTTTCACAGATGAGGTAACTGAAGTTTACATGGCTTGAGTAGCTAACCTGTGCTCTCACAGCTAGTCATGCTGCCCTGTTGGAAATCAAATCTGGGACTATCAACTTGAAAGGTCAGGCTATTCAATTTAGTGTACCATTATGTAAGGTGCAACATGACTCTTTCCATTTGCGTTAGAACCATAGGCATGTAAAGTGAATCACTCTCTCCCAGGCACAGAGCATGGGACCCATCTAAACTGACAGCTGCGAGTTAAGAGCAGAATGAAGGCTAGGCTTTGAATTCCTGAGCAAGCAGCTTCCCAAGTCCTGTTTACTTTCAGCGATTTGGCCTTTGCGTTGCATTGGAGAGCAGTACAAACATATGCAGATTAGCCTTAAGTAAATCAACTTGGAAATATTACATTAACAACCCCTCTCTTTGGTTTCATTTTTATTTAGGTTTTATTCAAATATTCTTAAAAGAAAAGCCTACATCTCCTTCAAACACGCCTTCTTTTTGACATTCTAAAGCTTTTAATTGTGTCCAGCTTCTAAATCTAATTTAGTGAAGTCAAAAAAAAAAAAAAAAAAATTAAGGCTATGTTTATTTCAGTTAAGCCTGGAGTAAAAGTTCATGCCAGATCTCATTTTAACAAAATGAATTCACCATCCCCTAGTAAACATTGGATGAAACTTATAATTACACTGGTGACAAGAAAGAATCCCTGGCCTTGGTTTGCATAATTATATGACCTTCCATTAATATTAGAAATCTAAATGATTAAAATCTAGGTTTGCAAACAGACATCATTTCTATTGTAAAATTTGCTTTCAGCAAAAAAAAGCATTTTGTAACCGTGTTTCACTAAAACTGTCTTTACAAGCCAAACGAGAGGGGTATTTATTTGGGGGAACAATTTTTAGTTAATTCAGTACAAAACAATCTGAATAAAGATGGAGAAAAAGCGGAATCACTTCCTAACTGTAGTTCTACATGTGTATATTTATTTTCAAGAATAGTGAGGGCAGGGACATTGAAACTTTGTTTTAAAATACATATACATGTAGAACATGTATCTGAAGTTATGCCCACTAATCTAGAACACCTGTTTCAAAACGTGATGACTTGTTTAGGAACATCCAAAAGCAAACACACTATTACCCCAGAATGTTCAACTAAGGATCAGAGCAGAACAAACTAAGAGGTAAATTGTAAGAAATTCATGTATTTAGATATTGAACCAAAAAGAGAGAGACCATGGAATTGTTTTCTACTTGGGAAAATGTATGTTCATTTAAAATGGAAAGGAATCCTTCTACAATTTCTATACCATCAAAAATAAGTCTCAGGAATTGGACAGCACATCTATGAGTCTCAGTGGATAATATTATTAACCTGTGTACATGAAACACGTAAAACATACATCAGATTCTCCCAGAATAACGTGGAAGAGTGTCCAAATCTGGGATCTCCACTTACAGAGTGGGTAGACACAAGAAAACACTGCAGAAGTTGAAATGATGTTCCTGTGCAGACCTAGATTTTAATCATTTTGATTTATACTATTTGTGTAAAGTCATATTCTGCAAACCAAAGCCAGGGAGCCTTTCTGATCAGTATGATTACATCCTTCTAGCCCAGGGAGTGAGTGGAATATATTCTTAGATAATGTGAACTGAGAGAAAAAAGCCAGAGAGAGATGTTTTCCAAAAGACGAGGCTATCTATAGGTGGATTCAAAACAAAACAAATTACAAGTGAACTATAGGTAATAAAGTCAGAAGACGCCCAGACGGCTAGGCAGACTGGCCATTATGGGGACTTCCGGGATTTTCAAAAGGAAGACTGGAAATGTTAATTGGAATAAAACAAGAAGGTGTGAATAAAGAAGGTAGAAATGGGGCGGGGATGAGGGTGGGAAATGATCTAGAAAACAAACAGCAAATGAAGGACCATGCCAGTGCTGGTCACCTACAGTGAGCCTCCTGTTTCTGGAAGAACATGGAGCTGAGTGTTGCAAGAATCAAACCTAAGACACTGGGAATATATTTCTGTCCATGTAAGCATAGGAAACTTTGTAAGGAATAATCTAAGTGTATTCATTATTAAGGAATACAAGTTGTGTGCAGTGACTTGTTAAATAAGCCACTGATGCCAAGCAAGTGCAGAGACATTGAGGAGTCATGAAGTGGATAAGTAAAAGTCACTTTTATTACAACTACTAATTGCCCAGGAATTTAGAGATTTTTAAATACTCGTATATTGCAGCATCATTATTAACATGTCTATTTAGCACTGAAATTTTGGTCTGTACATGAACATCAATCATTTGGGCAACAGTTTCATTAAATTCATTTGTAGTCCTTTAACTCTTAATGTTCAATATCCAATAGTGACTGAGAAAAACAGGGCTGTGTTTATTTGCTTATTTTTTCTTTCTGAAAAATCAAGAACATTTTCATTTTTTTTATCACTTCATCTCAGGCTTTCCTTATATAGACTGGATTCTGATACTGAATTCTTAACATATTTTAAAATATTAATAGTAAAATGTATCTTTATATTTAAAGCCAAAAAAATGTATCCACACCTACTATGAACAAAGAAAACACCAGTGCTAGGCACTGGTGGGAGGGGAGGTGGATGACACATGAAAGCACAAGACAGAATTAGCACTCAAGGGCTTTGCAGTTCTGATGGGGAGAAAGATGTTCACTAATAACACTAGCTCATGGCAGAATGTGACCTGTGTTGCATACTGGAGGGGCAGAGTGCTACTTCTATAGAAGAGGGTGGAGACTTTAATGAAAGGAATTCTACTTCCAGTAATTTCTCCCAAAAGATCTACTGGACAAATGCAGAAAGTTACATGCACCTAGGTGACTCCTAGGTTAATATTTAGCCTATTTGTACTAAATAGCCAACAGCTTGATTATGCCAACATGCCAATTCACATGGACACTGGATTTAGAAATGATAGAAAATAAAATACTTTCAAGAAAAGTTGTTTCTGTTCATAAATGGTGTCTAGGACCAGCCTACAGACCTCCACCATCCTCATTTCATGTCTATGACAGACATTACTAATTGATCATGGCATACTTTCCTTTGTGCTCTATGGCCTTAGAATCCTTCCTTCCTGAGAGTTACAACTTACTGAGATGAATGCATTTGCATATCCAGGGTATAGACAGTGGTTCTCCTACTATGCAGCTTTGCTCTGTGAAACCCCCTGAAGGCTACTGGGGGAAAGAAGGGGGAGGGAGAGTAGATAGAAGGCCAAGATTGCTCACTTTTGGAACACACCTATGATATTAGAAGGGAGCTTAGTCGTCACTTTTGGATGCAGGCACAAGGAGATTTTTTGGGATCTGGTAAAGGTGCGGTGATGGTATCTCAGGCGTTTTTCATTTGGGAATATTCACACAGGTTTAAACTTAGGATCTATGCATTTTTATATATTAAGTATATTTTATCCTTCAATACAAATTAAACAAACAAGCAAAATAATAGCTAACCTATCAGAGCCAAAACAAGATGGAGAGCTCAAACTTTACAGACCATCAAATGTAGGCTCATATCTAGGCTCAACATTGTAACTTGCCATGTGATTTGGGCAAGTCATTGGAGCTCTCTGTTTCATTTTCATTACCTGAAACAGGGATAAAGAATATCTAACTCATAGGATTGTTATGAGGAGTAAATGGCATAATAATAAACTTAGTATCATGACTAATATATCATAATATATTAATAATGATAACTAACATTTATAGAGTCCTTCCCATGTTCCCAGCTCTGTTCTAGGGACTTAATTTTCTCCAAAAAACCTTGTGGGGCAGGGCGTTTATTTTACAATAAAGGAAACTGAAGCAGAGACTTTAATTACTCATCCAAGATCTCTCACCTACTAGGTGGAAAAGCCAGAATTGAAATTCAAACAGGCTGCATATTAATCACTGCATTCTCATGTGTAATAAGGACCTGTTAAACAGCAGTTATTACTATTACAAGAATAAATTTTGGCAGAGATGTGGGAGGTTATAGGGAAGAATTGAGTGTGGGCTGAACTTTTGTTCTCCAGGAGGCAAAGGGCAACTCTAGGTTTAGGCTTTGAAATTCTGTGCCGAATAAATGGCTGCTATTATTATTATGCAATCTCCATACCGAATTTGAGACAGAAAATGAAAGTACATAATACATGCAATATTGTTGTTGTACTTTATAAATAGAGAAAACAGCTTGTGGAAGGTTAATGCCATGCTCCCCTTTGGTCCACTAGAGCCTGCTTCTAAAAGCTACCCCAGGGAAGCATCCTACCTCCGTAGGCTATGTCCACAATCAATCTTGATTTTGTTGTGACTATGGGTGATTTTTTCCTCTGTATTTTCTACATTTTCTATAATGAACACATTAATTTTATAGTGGAAAACTGACTTTGAAAATAAAACAAAGTAAAACAAAAACCAATCTCGGTGAGGCAATAAGAACCACATGTCTTCTAAATGGAAAACATGCTTATTTCTCCTTTGTTTCGTGGAAGCCGCTTGCCAGATACACAGTCCGCAGCTTTGAACCATTTACATAAACACACCCAAGCCAAGCGTTTCCACGCAACAGCCAAATTGCACCCATATTAGCAATTTAATGACTTTGAAAGTAATAAATGGTAGAAACTGATATTCACTTTGCTAGAATTCACCTTAGATATTCCTTACAAACCACAATCCAGTGGCATTTGTTGTAGATGGTAGATGTAGATATTCAAGAAACTTTGAAAGAAAACACTATTCATCCTGAGATGGGGGGGAAAATACTAAGTGGTGACAAAAGGCAGAAATCTTCCAGGTGAAATGTAATGTCCAGGAACTGAGTGGTAGTGGATCATTGTAAATCATCCACCAGAGGGCACTGCCAGAATATACAAAGTTTTCTTGGGAAACCTTGGACACCCCCTAACTCTTAGCAAAGAGAGCTAATATGGTTAGCTTAACAGAATTCCACTTTTATTATGCTTCCTTTGCCTTTATAAATCAGGTCAGTCTTTTCCTCCTGATGAAGGAATTCATGAACTGCATGCTACCTTTAGTGTTATGACTCTTTTAAAATTGCTGCAACCATCTGATTGTAAAAATATTTTACAAGAAATGCTGTGTTCCATGTGCTAAGTACTGAAGTTATTACCATGATGACAAGACCACCTTCTTGCCTACAGTTCGGAGATTAATAAAGGGCTTCTGAGATAACCACAAGGCACATGAAATAACTCGGGAACTATAAACTGCGAAGGTAGATGCTGTTTCGTTTTGCACTGTTAAGTACCATTGCTGTTCACTGAAGGGAATATTGCCCACAGATGTTTTGGAAAGCCATCTGAGGAAGGCGCAGAAGGTTGTACAAATAGAATAGGCAGAAAGGAAAGCAGAACACAGCATTAGCAAAGTCATAGGAGTCAAAATTTCATTGCTAAGGGAAACTACTGCCTTTTGTTTCATATTTCTGGCTGTCCTACTGACTTGGAATGCTTCAAATGCACCAATTCACCTGCCTTAGATATCGACCGATACTTCAGTCCCATCTGCTGTAATAGGTGGGCTTTTCATATTTTCTGAAGCTGTTATCCATAGTGTTTCCCCTCTAATTTCAAAAGCCTAGAGAGAAACAAAGTGGAAAAACTCTTGTTTTGGACAGAGAAGGCTCTGAAGCAAGCCACCTCCTAGAGATGGAGAGCCTCATTTTGTCCTGCCTGAGCCAAGATACAACACAGTAGAAGTTTGCTGCAAGAACACAAACACATCAGGTTTTCATGTAGCAGTGCCCTAAGAAGGAAACTGGACAAGGATGACTCGAATTGAGGAAACCAGTCCAGCTGGAGCACCTCCCTGTGGTTTCCCATGGACTAGGAATAGAAATTTGCTCTGAAGAAATACATTTTTAAAAGTTAGCCTTCACATAGTATTTGAAGTTTCATAGAACTTTTTTGGATTGGAACCAGATCTAGCTTGCATGTTCTTAGGTATTAAAGCCTAATATTATATTACTCTTTGAAAAAAAAAGAATTATTTCCTCATAATAATTTTCTTCAAAAATAATACTACTTTTTACTTATATTAAATTCTCTACTGTTTCTGATGTTATGCTACTTAGGAAAATGCCATTTTCTTGTTAAATTAATATGTGCAGACAAGTATTTACTTACCACACAGGAACATGACCCCCTTATAAGTCATCACTCCTAATATTTATGGTCTAAGAATGAGGTAGTTTGGGTGAGTCACATATTTAGACTTAGCAGAGAGATTAAGAAAAAAATTAGGACCACAATTTCCCTTAAGTAATGGAAAAAATGTGACTTGTAACACATTTGTTTTCTGTGTCAGTGTTTTTCCAGCCTTTCCATAGAGTCTTTAAGGTCATCCAAGGTTTCTGTAGGTTTTCCTAAAAGAAAGAATGGGGGAGTTGTGATGGGTGCTTGATTTTAAATGTGATAACAATTATCTGCGACTTTTAGAGAACGCAACTAACCATTGTGAAGGTTACTGTTCTGGATGTTGAAAAATATGAACCACCAGTATAGGCTTTGAATGTTTGAAATGGATGATCTTAAATTTCTCAAATAACACGGCCCCAGACATGCACTTTGCTCACAAAAGAGATCTTTTACCCCGATCTTTAGACATTTGCTTCAAGTGGAAGAGTCTAGTATTTATAAATAGAAGGAAAACAGTAAGATTCAGAAAAATACCATTGAGGTTCATAAGGAAATAGAAAACCACAGTTCCTGGAAAATCCAGGAATAATTGAATAACTTTTATAATATACAGAAAAAGAATATTCACGGTGCATTGCTTTTGGCAGCCTATCATCTAAATATGGCACCTAGAATAAATGCATTGATTGAAGGGAAATTATATGATTTGTATCAACCTTACCAATGGCTAAATCATCCTCTCTGGTGATTTTTCAAGATAGATAGTGTTATGGGTTGAATTGTGTCTCCTCAAAGGACATTGAAACCCTAATCTTAGTACCTGTGAACGTGACCTTATTTAAAAAGAAGATCTTTGTTGATGATCAAGCTAAGATGATTTCATTGGGGTAAGTCCTAAGTAATTAAATATGACTATGTTCTTACGAAATGGGGAAATTTGGACACAGAGACAGACACACACAGAGAGATGATATGGAAACATAAGGAGAACACCATCTGCAAGCCAAGGATGGCCTGAGGTTACCAGAACCTAGGAGAGGGGCAGGGAACAGATTCTCCCTTATAGACTTTGGAAGGAACCAATCCTTCTGACACCTTGATTTTGGAGTTCTAGCTTCCAGAACCATCAGGCAGTAAATTTCTGTTGTTTAAGCCCCCGAGCTTGTGGTACTTTGTTAAGGCAGTGCTAGCAAACTAGTAGAGTTATATATTCTGAATTTTTGTCTTTCGGCTTGCCATTTAGCCCCCGAGTCTCCCTGGCAATCAATAGAGCACAGAAGTTTTGTTCAGATTGCCCAACCACCCGGTTCGGTTCTGGACAACCTCATACTACTGTCCACATAAGGCAAGTTCCTTTTAAAGTTTGCCAGACCAAAGCAATTAAGAGGGCAAATCTGGTGGAAAAACTCACATATGGCATTATGAAGCCAAATATAAATTCTACTTTGATTATTGTTCCTTATGAAGGAGAGCAGTGTCTCCAATCATCAGAAAAGAATCAGGGATTGATTGTATTTCATTTTCTTTGAGGAATATTTGGCCAAATAGCTAAAGTAACCCGATTAATGAGAAATTTGCGGAATGGGAAAAACACTGCAATTATAAGCAGCAACCATGGACATCCACTGATAGCCAAAGAACATAGCCAGTCTTCTGGTGCGTACATTATGTGGCAGCTCATTGGTCTCCTGCCAAATAGGCCAATCAATGTAGGCTGAAATTTGTCTCAATCTCACTCAGCAATCATATTCATAAATAGTGCCTCTGTGTCTTATTTAGGTGAGACAGCAACTTAAAGACTATTATGCAAACAGAATTTTCATAACTAGAATTTTTAAAATATATTAAACTTCAAAAGGGTCTTTCCCAATATTTGATGGAGGAGCTTTAGAATAGTTAATTTGAATGAAATTGTAGTATTATATATTTTCATTTTTTAAAATGTTAAGTTGCTAAGTGTGAAGGCTTTAGACACTGACACCTCACCTTGATTCTTGCTTTATAAAGAGACTTGGAAAAGAAACCAGTGTATGTATAAAATGATTAATTGGGATAAGAAACTCAGCTAAGAGATAATTCAGACTGGAAAAAAAACTAAATAATGAATATAAAACAGACAATTAAAAATCAAGGGAAAAAGCAGGCATAGTGTTGAAGTATATAAAGTAATCTAACACCACCGTGTTTTTTCATCTTCATTTTCCAGTGTCTATACTGCATTGTAACTTTCGGAAAACCATGCACACACCTGGTGCCACCTGGGTAGGTGTGACCAGAACCAGTCTGTTGGAAAATAAAGGATTAAAAAAATGAAATGAGAGAAAATGACACTTAAAAGGGCAACTTAAGGTTTCCGCAAAGCAAATATATAACTAAGCTGATCAACCCTCCAGCATAGTCCTTCTGAGCTGTGTTTCCACAGGAAAATAAGGGTGGAGGCAATCACAAAAGTCTTGGCTCTCATCCACCCCTGTGGCCTGCTGACACAGGCCCAGCTCCCCAGAGCACTGGGGTCGCAATGAAGTTGTTGCCAGAAGAGCCGCTTTCATTAAAATTCAGTAAGAAGAACAGATAATGTGGTTGGGTAGAAACTAGGGCCTGAAAGTGGGTGGGATTGGGGGACTCCTCTCTTCTAATTGGGAAGGGTAGGTAGCACTGCTTGGTAGTACCTGACAATTCTCTTGTTCTAGCATTTACAGCCTTTCTCTACTCCTGGGGCCACTGCAGGGTCCCCAGGGGACTCTGAAAGCAGCTAGTTGTTAAGCGAGGGTATTCTCCACTAGGGCTACAATGAAGTTTATACTCTAGAACCGGATCCTACACTCTTTTTGTGCTGTGAACCATTTGTGCATAGCCTGTGAACTATTTCTCATAATAATACTTTTAAATATATATAAAATATGTCATTACAAATAAAATCAACTAGGTTGAAATAGCTCTATAAAAATATTTAGAAATATTGATATACTGTTACAAAAAACATTTTAAAAAATAAATAGGTGATAGTAATTATATTCTTTATTAATATGTTCAGTATAATCTGATGTTGAGCTTATTAATTATGATTTCACATTAATGATGACTAAAAATAACATTTTGAGATATCAGCAACAACCGATACAAATGGAAATATCCATCATTTCTATTAGGGACAAAGTCACAGGTAGTGCTAACACTGTGATTTGTTTCTACATTTATCATGGAAGGCAGTGCCAAATGCCATTTAAGGGTGTGTGGAAATGAAGATGAAATGTTTTCCCATACAAGTCCACAGACCCCCTGAAATCCACCTGTGGACCCTTTGCTGGATCTGGAGTTCAGGTTAAGAACCTTGCCATAGAGGCTTACCCATCCTGATACGGAAGTTTACCATAAATACCACATCAGCTTTCATGCAATTGTATGATAATTACCAACTTTTAAAATAGTGTCAATTTAATCTCTATCTCTCTGATGATTCAGAAATCACTTCAAAATTTTCACAAGAAGTAACACTGTGAGTATCAAAACATTTGACCTGTAGACTTGAGGAATGCTTGTTAATGAAATTGCTAGGTTCAGAAAATCTCTTATAGTTTAGTATTTTCTTTCTAAACAAGAATGTGCAACAAATTATGCAAGAGCCGAATGGTATTATCATTGCTTTGCGAGTTCTCAGGAGGAAGAAGTAGAGTGATCAATATAATCAATAAAGCAAGGCAGTTTAAGCTTAGTCAGACCCTGAAGTCAGGCACATTTTCGTGCAAATCTCAACCCTACTACTCATGCAAATCTCAACCCTACTACTCACATTTGACAAGTTATTTACTTCTCTAAACCTCTAAACCTGTATCTGAGCTACAAAATAGGGATAAACATAGTGCCTATCTCACAGAGATATTGAGGGGATTAAATGAGGTAATACATGATAAAATGCTAACTCAGGCTTTGTTGTTAGAGGAGCCATTGCCCTTATTGCAAAATGGGAAAATGGAAACTATCTTCAAGTCTGTCAGACATCTCTCAGCTGTCTTTTCTTTCAGCCTCTTTTCTTGGAGTTGCTCTAGATTTTCCACTTTAGTGGATGGTCTCTGTTTTTCATTCTGCATTGTAGGAATGAAACTTGAAGAATAGACAGTTTTTGAAAAGAGACAGACAGTTCCTGAAGACAGGAGAAAACAGAAGAGGCCACTTATTTTGCATATAAGACAGATGCTCAGGGCATACCAGAATAGCTTAGAATTATTTATAATCAGCAGATATGAGTGTAGGTCTGCTATCATCTTTAAAATGTTTTGTAATGTTGAGAAATATTTTACAATCCATCCACCCCCAGTTTTCCTATGACAAAATGTCAAGAGGGACGTGCAAGAAGCTTGAGAACTAGCAAGTAACTTTTCATATGAATTCCCACTAGTTGGGACTGACTTGAAGGATGTAATTTATGGCCACTCTTGGGAAACGACCATGAAAATGTAGTGTTAAAGCTTGTCAGTTGCTTCCTGTCCCCTAAAGTGGTAGCGATAACTTACCAGAGTGTCCCATTTTTGCTCCTTTTGGTTCCCACATTATACTTAACAGATACAAATAAATAAAAACAATACAAACATGAAAGATAACCCTAACTTCAAAGCACACAAAGATAACTGATGACTAGGAAATAAGAGCTTTGGCTGCTTATTTGAATAAGCCAGGCTTTTCTTTTCCATCACAGTGAAATGTAAATGACTGCCTTTACTGATGAGAAAATTTTGCTTTTCAACATTTTTTGTCACTCTTTTGTACATATTTTCAAATGTAGAAAAAAGCTATGAGGAAAGATTACATAACTCTCATATTCTGTTTATCCAGATCCACACACTGTTTATACATTTTTCCCATTTGTTTTATCATTCACTCTCTCTTCTCTCTATACATATATAAATATATATGTATAAATAAATACATATACACACACATATTCACATTTTTCTGCACCACCTGAGAATAAGTTAGAGACATTTTGCCTCCTTACCTTTAAGTGTTTCAATATCTATACCTCATAATAAATATATTTTGCAAGATAACAAAAATACAGTTATCAATATCAGAAAATTTAACATAATGCAATAACATTATCTAATCCACAGTCTATATTTGAATTTCTTCAATTGTCCCAATAATGTCCTTTCTAGTTACTTTCCTCTCCTTGGTCCAGGATCTAATCTAGGACTGAACATAGCATTTGGTTGTTACAACTCTTTACACTCTTTTAAATTGGAATAGTTCCTCAGTTTTTGTTTTGTTTTGTTTTTGTTTTTGTTTTTGTTTTTGTTTTTGTTTTTGAGTTGGAATCTCGCTCTGTCATCCAGGCTGGAACACAGTGTTGTAATCTTGGCTCACTGCAACCTCGACCTCCTGGGCTCATGTGATCTTCCCATCTCAGCTTCCCAAGAAGCTAGGATTACAGGCACACACCACCACACCTGGCTAATTTTTGCATTTTTTTAAGAGATGGGGTCTCACTGTGTTGCCCAGGCTGGGATCAAACTCCTGGGCTCAAGTGATCCACCTACCTCAGCCTCTCAAAGTGCTGGGATTACAAGTGTGAACCACTGTGCCTGGCCTCTCAGTATTTTTTTTTAAAGGATATTTCAACTTTGCCATTTTTGGAGAGTATAAGGAATTTTGAAGAGTACACAGTTTTTGAAGAGAGACAGACTAAAATGTCCCTCAATTGTCTAATACTTCCTCAAAATTAGATTCAGATTAGGTATTTTGGGGCAAAAATGCTAGAGGGATGTGTGTCCTTCTTAGTGCTTCATATCAGGAGGCATATGTTGTTGGTCTATGATCGGTGACATGAACTTTATTTTATTAAGGTGGCATTTTTTTAAGAATTTTCCACTGTAAAGTTATTATTTTTCTATCTGGTAATTAATAAGAAATCTGTGAAAGATATTTTGCAACTGTGTAAATATCCTGATCCTCACCACACATTCACTCATTAGTTTCAGTCTCCACTGGTGTCTCCTACCTGAATCAATTATTTTGATAATTTCCGAATGATAGTTTTCGAACTTGTCATTTCTTCTGCCTTTATTGGTTGATATTCTATTGTAAGAATGAACTTGTCTTTCTCCTCATTGATTTTTTTATACACTTACTGTTTATATCAACAGGGGGGTCCCATGTATTCTTATACCCATGTATTCTTTTTTTTGTTCAATGGATTGTGATCCATTACTGACATTATTTACTTTGTCTCAGTGAGACAAAGTAAAGCCAGTGAGAGCCCCTTCAAGCTGGCTCTTGTGCCCTCTTGACAGGTCCCCACCATTTGTGGTGTAAAACCACAATAGTACTTCATGCTTTTGCCTTATTTTTTTGCCTTACTAGTACAGAAATATATTTTAGTTCTTACATACAGATGATTCTTTTCTTTTACAGAAGGGAGAATTATTATTGATTTAACTATATATTTTAAACTTCATATTTGGCTTATCAGGACTTTTAGTTTTTAAATAAAAGTTATTGATTTGGACGCATTTACATTTATTGATACAATTTAAAAAATCTTAATGGAAACAAAACAAACAACAACAAAAAAATTCCAACCAAATTTATCTTCCAAACAATGGAAAAGGGCGAGATTTAATGCATCTTGGCCTAAGACAATTGATAAAATTTTGATATTCCATTGTCAATATAAGAAGGAAGAGAACTGTAGAGATTATCATACATTTTGGAAAATAGAGGGAAAAAGGAACACAACCATTTAGTATCTATACCAAATTTCTACTTGTATAAAACAGCAAATCTGTTTCATTATAATGGCTAAGTACAGTTCTCCACAGTTGAGCAGTTTTTATTTGTACATGTCTATATGTGTGCATATACATATATGCACACATTTTGGTCATTTTTTGTTTTGAATCCTTCTCTTGATATTGTACTGAAAAGAGTAGTGTTAGATTGTGTATTTCATGGATTCTAAGTACAAAGCACTGTGACCCTCGCTGGGCAGGACGGTAACCACGCGTGGGTACCGGCCACTTGACCAGCTGAAATGAGGCACGCAGGGATTGCAGCGGGGCAAGGCATCTCAGGTGCAGCTGAAACAGGGCTTTTAAGAAAACTTTTGCTAAGCGTTTTTCAAAACTTTTGTTAAGGGCTCCATCTATAAAGGAAACAAGAAAAAAAATCACACAGCAGAAGGTATGCGGAATTTGGAGTGTAGCCTTAGATTTGTTAACTTTTCAGTCTCAATTTCTTCATGTCTAAAATAGAAATGACAGTAATATTTACATTATTTATCCCACAGGGTAATTTTAGTGATCAAAAGAGATACTGCCACAATAAAATACTTTGCATATGAAAAATAATTATATTAATTATGATCATGCTTTGTTCAAGGCATTACATAGAATGCTGGAAGTCAAGAATCAATGCATCCCCACAGCTTGGATGGCAGCATAGTGGAGGTGGAAATGTAAGAACTGAATTGGAAAAATACATCAGGGGTTGCTCAACAAGCATTAAAGCCATAGGGAATAATACTCAGAAACAGGGGCATCAGCTGGGCACGGTGGCTCATGTCTATAATCCCAGCACTTTGGGAGGCCGAGGCAGGCAGATCACCAGGTTAGGAGATCAAGACCATCCTGGCCAATATGGTGAAACCCCATCTCTACTAAAAATACAAAAATTACCCGGGTGTGGCGGCGTGTGCTTGTAGTCACAGCTACCCGGGAGACTGAGGCAGGGGAATTGCTTGAACCCAGGAGGTGGAGGCTGTAGTGAGCCGAGATAGTGCCATTGTACTGCTGCCTGGGAGACAGAGTGAGGCTCCATCTCAGGAAAAAAGAAAAAAAAAAAAAAAGAAAGAAACAGGGCCATCACTTAGTGTTGAGCTCTATCTAGTACAAATAAAGTATGCCACTGTGTCACACAATATAATCTCTATGTATGGACCAACCCAAGGAAAACATCAGTCAACAAGTGTATTCTTTGGAGAATGTTCATCTTCTCCTTAGGTCCTCTCCTGTCTCAGAAATAATAAACTATTTCCTGAAAGCCCCTTGTACGGTACACAGACCTGTTCACCAAACACTCTGGACCTCCCTTCCTCCTTCTTCCCATTAACATTTTGCCTGTTCAGGAGCCAGCCAGATCCCCTTCACTCACCATGAATAGCTGAGGTACTCAATTAATTCTCGCAGAAGCACATGCATTTTAGAAAGCGATTTGGGAGACTCATTCATTCACTTGATTGATTATTTATCAAGCACCTATTCTGAATCAGACCCTATCTTAGGAGCCTGGACTTGAACCATACACAAAACCTATGGTCTCTGCCCTCATGCAGGTTACTATCTGGTGGTAAGGATATATAATTAAAGAATCAATACTAACAATACTAATAATAATAACACCAACAAACCATATTATTGACCACGTATCATGTGCCAAGCACTGTTCTAAGTATTTTGCATTAAAAATCCTCTTCCCAAAACATACGAAGTATATTCTGTTATTATTCCCATTTCACAGGTTTAAAAATTAAGTCTTGTGAAGCTTAAATACTTTTCATACAGTTACCAAGAGGCGGAGGCAAAATTTAAACCCAGTATCTTCAGTACCTGTACCCTTGGGTAAGGAGATTCAAGAGCATTGTAGAAATATACTCTAACTTAGACTAGTGGTAGGAATGGAAAGTTTCTCTGAGGAAGTGTTGTCTAAAGAAAGACTTGAAAAATGAGACTACTGCCTTAATCAAAATGAATCTCTTATGAATTTCAGGATACTTACACAGAACAAGAGCAAAGCAACGGGAAGAGGAATGTTTGAGGGCTGAAGGACCCAAATCTCATTGCTGAAATGGTAGGCTACTCTGGTTATACACTGAGTGAACCAAGGCCCAGGCACGGCCCTGGCCAAGGACTGCCGCCAGGACAAAGTATGGTTTGGGTCAATCAGAATAGAAAAAGAAATCAGGAGATCAAATCTTCTAATATATCAGATAAATCCTCCAGCTAAGAGGGTTGGGGAGAGCTTGGGCACATAAATATTAACTATACAGGCTTAAAATCCATAATTAAGAACCCCATTAGAGTTTTCTCTCATTCTTAGAGATAGGTCCTATAGCATTGCTTTTATGACGAAGGAATGATTAAGATCCCTAATTATCATACATGTCCCATTATACATAAGCATCATACATCCATTGGTCAAAAACATAAATGGTAATACAATGGATGGGAGTACTGAAGTGAGAAAAGACAACAGAGAAGGTTTTCTTCTGTATACATGAAGAGATCTTTTGTTCTCAAGGAAGGAAAATAAGGCATGAAGAATTTTTTAAAAACACAACCAAATAAATTTACGGTGTGGTTTCAGCTTTATGTTTCTGTGTTCTTAAAGATGACCTGGTCCAATTCCCTTATTTCACAAATGTGAAAATTATCTCAGAAAGATAAACTTGCCTATCATCACACAGCTAATTCCTGCTACTGTGAAAAATGGAACCTAGACCTCCTTATAATATTGCTCTAGACCTTAGAGTTCTATAACATACGTTTATATTGTGAGGAGTTTCCATTCTTCCTATTAGCAATAGCTTTTATGGGGATGTTCATGTTAAGCCTAGATTTTTGCTACGAATTTTTATGATCTTTGCTGAAGCAATAAGAGTATTACTTGCCCTTGAGCCCCCAGTTGTGTTAATGAGGATCCCTAGTTTCAACCTTTTGTTGAAACATCACAGAACGTAGGTGGAGATTATAGCACTTCCTTTTGCAGCGAGCCAACAATGCCAGAAGCACTACACAAAGCCAAGCAGACGTTATCCCTGCCAGGTGGCTTGATATTGAAAAAAGAGAAAGAAATAATGTACTAGAAAAATTGGATGACTTAGGGAGCAGGGAAGAAGAAGAGATGAAAATTAAAATTGATAACATCATTTTGTGACTCATAGAGTCATTTTTCCTGGATCATATTTCAAACATTGCCCTTGTTAATTTTCCAATGAATATACAGATTTGAAAGCAAAGGAATCATGACCCAAAAGAACTAAGGTTCGACATGAATGTGAAGAATTGGGTTACACAGGGGAGGTGTTTCCAGTAGGGGATAAGACATACATGTAGAATAGAGGAAAGAAAGTAACTTAATAGTCAGATGGTCTCTGCTGCAATTCCAGATCTGCTCAGTGGGAGTGTATCATAGGGCCTAGCCAGGAAAACAGAAACCACTCTAGGTCTTTCAAACTCATGGCATTTAATAGAGGGAAATTATTACCCAAAATGACGAAAAGCCTGAGAAGCCAGTTAGGAGATGGAAGGCAATAGCAGAAAACTGTAACCACAACTACAGGTGATGAAACAACAGGAGGAAAGACATAACCAGAGCCCAGCATCTGGAGCTGTCCAGAAGCTGGAGTCAGTGAAGACAGCCTAGTGGGGGAGAGGATCATTGAAGGAGGAGCTTTCTTAAGGTAATTAGAACTCTAGATGGGACCCAACTACTCCACAGGAATGGAAACATCACAGGAGACACTGCAGGAAGGGGTGTGGAAGAGAAAGAGAGGGATGGGAAGAGAGAGAGGGGGAGAGAGAGAGAGAGAGAGAGAGAGAGAGAGAGAGAGAGAGACAGAGAAAGAGAAAGAGAGAGAAACAGAGAGAGAGAGAGAGAAATTGTGGTTTTCCCTTCCCATATTGCAGTCTTCTGCTACTACCTCACATTGGCCAAACGTGCTAGGAATGAAGAGGAGAAGAGAGACAAGGAAATGCAGTTCTGTTGAAAAGAGAGCAAAAAAAGCAGGGAAAGAGCAAGAATGGATGAGGTTACTCAGTTAATTGACCAGCACAGGGCACAGTTAATAAAGTCTAACTCCAGAAGACTCACTGATCTCTAAGCCAGTCCTGACCGAAGCAAGTTTTACATAGGGTCTCCGTTACCATTTGTGGAACCTGGATTCATCCATCCTCCTTTCTAGAGCTTCTGAAGTAAGCTCAAAACTCATTGCCTATTCACCAAACTTTAGACTTCCCCTAAACAATCAAAGTATTTGGGACATTCATAAAGCTAATGTCCAGTTTACCACATGAGCCTTCTCTGAACCTACTATCTTCTTTTGAGACTTTGACAGCCTGTGAAGCTCATTAATTCCCTCTTCCAAGGGACATGAACAAGGCTTGCACCCCCAACTTTGGGCTAGAATATTGATCCAAAAAGGATTAATCATCTGGTGCCTCAGTGCAGCCACCTATTATATGTTCTATATCACCACTAGCAAGTTTCTCCAGGCTCTATGTTTCCACCCACCCACTGGACCTCCTTGATATAGTCAACAGCAGAATTTTCTATGAGTTGCCATACCCTGAGCTGTAGACTTTGTCTTAGGGAGCCAACAGAACCACTGTTTAGTTTCCTGGGCTTGGATTACCCATGGTCCACTAAGCAGTCACATTGAATTTTCCTTCTTTATCTCTCCCTCAGTAATTTGCCACTCACAAAAGGTGTTAACTAGCACAAAATAGTCAAAGGTATATGAGAATAAGAGTTGAAACAAAATTTCCTTTGGGAACTTGACCTTTTGCGCCTGGAGAGAATCCAAAAGGGTGTTATTGAAGTTTTCCAGTGGAGCACTCTCTTCATTACGCCAGGGTGCCACTCTGGAAATTTTAATGTAAGAGCAAAATTGTCAATAATCCTCTTGGCACTAAAGGTTGTGCTCTCTCTTTGAGGCTTCAAACAGCTCCTCTAGAGCAGACTCAGAGCTAAATGAAGAATAGGAACAAAATGTACCAAAACCCAAATTGATTCTGAGGACACGATCAGATTCTCAGTCATTTTCCTTGTCCGTGCGGCACTTTAAAGCTGAAGGTTAAGGGAAGGACTCCTGCTAAGCCCTGGCTGCATTAGTCATAGCGGCATGTCTTTGAGTGGTGACCACTCAAAGATAGCAAATTACGGATTTCTGCCTCTGCATGTAAACTGTCTCCGTACAACTAAGGAAACTAGATTGGAACTCATGTACCAAACACTTATTCTAGCCAACAATCTTTTAACTTCTGCCAAGACTTTTTTTTTTTAACTAAAATAAAGTTGCTCGGGCTCCAAAAATAACATCTGTTGCTCAGAGTAACATTTTCAAACAACATAATAAATTGTACTTCCAGAAAATATACACTTTATGCTTCCCTAAGGGAACTCACAAATGGGTGATGTGGGATTCTCAACTCCTTCATTTCATGTACTGCCTGCCCTTGGGTAAGTTGTTTAGGTGGTACGGGTGGTGTTAAGACTCACCATGTGCAATTTACCTTCATTTACAGCATGTAGGGACTGGAGCAGCCTTAACTAACAACCCCCCACCAGATAAGCCTAGCAGATTAGCAGAATGAAGTTTTAAAAGGGAGTCATGGTGCCCTGGAGTAGGTACCAGGGAGAGCCAAAGAGGTTAAACAATCATATTAATAACTGTGACACTCCAAGTATGGCACATTTTTAAATTCCCTGAAAGTTAAATACTTTCTGAGATCAACTAATGGTCTCACTCTTAACTCTGAAACCTGCCAATCTTAGGATCTTATCCTCTCCAACTCTCCCTGTCAACCTTTTAGAGATGGAAGATGGGCTAAGCATGGATATGCTTGGATCACAATTGGCTTCATGACTGTGAGCTCCCCTGACCATTTCCTAGGTGTAGGTCACTAGTACAAGAGACTGGGAGAGGTTGTGCAGGTTATGTAAAATCATTACCACTACTGGAGATAATTCAAAACACTCATTTCTATATGCACAGGGTAAAGGACTTAACTCCATGAGAACCCTCATTTCTAATTTGAGAAGAAATTCCAAAGATATTTTTATTGTTATCAACTTCTTAAAAGCATGAGATATCCCTGCTGTCTGCCTTGGCCAGGATGTGGCTGCCAAGGGCAGAGTAGCAAGGAGGCCTAGATAGTAAGCCCAGGGTTTCTTCTAGAATGAAAGGTATTGAAAATAAATATCCCATCCTCATGGGCTTGCAAGATTTTTTAGAACTAGAACATAATATTCATACAATTAATCTAATTTAATCAAATTCCTTAATCCTATGAAGGTGTTATGCAAAAACAATGGGAAAATGTGAATTTCAGTGTCTCCTTTTTAACTTTGGGACTCTGGACAAGTCATCAAGGCTCTCTGAGCTTCAGTCTCATGAAGATTGATGATGATGATGATAAGGATGGCAGTGATGGTGGTGGTGGTGGTGGTAGGGTGATGCCACTAGGACTGCTTACCTTCCCTAATGCATACATTATTTGAAATTCATGTCAGCATATATGAAATGACTTTATGGTAAGATGTGGTGCTTTGAAAGTATTTATTATTGTTGTTGCATTCATTGTTGTTGTTATTCAGAATGTTGTAGTCAATCACTATACTGCCTGACAAAGGGCTGGACTAGATCACTTTTAAGAACCTTCTTGACCCTAAGATTCAGTTTTGCTATATGTTCACGTGCTTTCTCATGTTCTAAGGTCAAAACATCAATGAAAATATGTCTTACAAGCAAGGCAGGTCTTATTAAGGAGACGATGCATAGGCAAGCCTTGGTGTAGAGGGTACATTTTCTTACCAAGTAAAGGGCATGTATAAAAATTACTGAGGGCTAATCTGACTTGACCTTCCCAATTAAGCCTACCTGGAGGCCTGAGCAAACCAGAATGTCCCAGACACTAGACTTGGCCTGGGTTGAATGTGACTCTCTGTTGGGTTGCCCTGAGAGGAGTCCAGGCTCTAGACTGGCCCTTCCTCTTTGTTCTGTAGTGAATTTAAAGGTGATTTAGGTTCTGCATAGGAAAAACTCCACCCCGGCTCTAAGTCAATGCCTGCCCCTTCTGGACAAGTGGCTCTCAAAGTTCAGCATCAGCAGAATCACCTGGGGAGGGACTTGTTAACACCCAGATTGCTGGACCCTAGGCCAGGGTTTTTGATTCAGTGGGTCTAGGGTGGGGCATGAGAAACTGCATTTCCAAGATGATGCTGATGCTGCTGCTCTTAGGACCACGTGTTGAGAAGTAATGTTCGGGAGAAACCATCATATATTCTGGTATCTAAATTGACCCTCTATATATGCCAAAAAGACAGACAGTTTTGTGAGCTGTTTTTGACGGAAGCTGGAATGGAGATACTTTAAAAAAGATAGTAGTAGTGGGTGTTAACTTCAAAAATAGATAATCCAGTTATATAAATTACATCCAAATAAAGCATTCCTTTTTTTGCATAGACTTCCCTGTTTAACATTTCTAATAAAGACAAAAGAAATCATACTTTTTTGGATTAGTCATTTTTCCCATCTCTGGCTATTAAAAGTGAACAGTTTTAATTGGTTCTTTGCTCAAATTGAGGCAAAAGGCTTTCAGATTGGCGACACAGAGTTACAAATTGCCCTTTGAAAGTTGAATAATAATTGAGAACTATGGCCCTGAGAGAAGGTAATGTTAACTGTACACCTTAGTTTTTCCTTTCATTAGGCCTGCAAGTCTGGCTTATGATTGCCTCTCATCTAATTAACCAATTAAGTTTTTCACCTTTTGTTGTGACATTCAAATGTCCAAGGCTCTGTTTTAATAGGACATTCCGTCATCATAAAAATGTGTACAGTTCCCTACTTTCCAAAGAAGATTGCATTTCCTGAGATTAATGTGCTGTTTTCAAGTTCAGCATTAATGATTTGGATGTGGTCCCCTGTAGCTTTAATCACTCCCCACAAATAAGAGGTGAAGTATAAGCACCATTTAGCCTCTTCATCGCGGTCTGCCTTATTAGCAGGAGAGCAACACAACAGCGAGAGAGCTCTGCACTGAGTCTAAAGACAATTTCCATTCCAGCTCAAATGCTTACTGGTTCCAGGACCTTGAGGAAACCTTTTGACTCCCCAGAGGTTTTCAATTTTGAAATGGGGCCAATAACCTGTGCCTGGACTACTTCAGAGGGTTGTTTTGATGATCAAAATCAAAATGAGATAACACAAGTGACAGCACTTTGGAAATTCGTAAGTCTTAAAAGAGTCAAGATCTCCTTCTTCCTGGTGTCATGCTATGGGTACAGTGTATTCTCTGTGATGGATTGTTAGTTTGCCCTGGGCTGTGTCCGCAGGTTTCATTCCTGCTCCCAGCAAGCAGTTTCTCAAATGTGTGCTGTTGGTTCCTACTTGAAGACTGATGAGAAATGATGACAACTCCACATCAACTCTCTGTGATAATGCTAACATTTCTCTGCCACTGTAAAGGCAATAAAGTCATTTTCCAGCACATGATGTCTCTCAACCTTTATAACCCTGTGCAGTTAATATTATTTCCCCCAATTTGCAGATGAAGAAACAAAGATGCAGATTCTTATTGTCTTCTCAAGTACACAGTGAAGAGCAGAACCATTTCTTCTGGAAAACCAGATTTAAACAAATAGGTAGATAGGCAACTCAAGGGTATGGTCTGCTGATACACTAAAGGCTTTTTTGTTTTTTTTGTTTTTGTTTTTGTTTTTCTATTTTAATGACTCTGGGGGTGAAAGGTTGCAAATTAAGGGAATCCCAAGGTCAGAAAATAAAACAAGTTCTCATTGGTTTGCCAGTAAAATGAATAAGCGCAAACTTAAACCTACAAGATTGAAGAGATGAAGTTTAAATAGTAAGTTCTATAAGAGCCAACCTATAAAAACAGATCGGTAGTGTTCCTTCTAACTATGCAGGGGAGTGATGGTTAATTTTATGCATTAACTTAACTGGATCACAGGATGCCCAGATATTTATCTAAACATTAGTTTGCGTGTGTCTGTGAGACTGTTTCCAGAGAGATTGGCATTTGAATTGACAGACTGAGTCAAGATTGCCCTGACCAATGCAGTTGGGTATCATCCAATCCTTTGAGGACCGGACCAGAAGTCAAGAAGGAGGAAGGGAGAATTTGTCCCCTCTGCCTGACTGCTTGAGCTAAACATTGATCTCCTCTTCTTGGCACTTTGGGTTCTCAGGCCTCAGACACAGACTGGAATCTACAGCATCTGTGGACCTTTCCTGGGCCTCCAGTTTGCAGACAGCAGGTCTGCAAAATCCGATCAGTGGATCTGTGGAACTGTATAGCCTCTGTCATCCTGTGAGCCAGTTCCTCATAATAAATCTATTTACATGTATGTATGTATCTTATTGGTTCTGTTTCCCTAGAGAACCCTAATACAACGGAATCCCTCTCAGATGTGTATAGAAATTTATTTTTATGAGTTTCTAGCCAGGCATTCATGTGACACCAATTCTTGGCCAGTACTAAACTTCGACACTTAATGATTAACCCACACTCTTTAGGGAGACCACAATGTGGGGACACATTAACAGAAGCCAAAAACCACATAAGCAATGAAATAAGAAGGGCACACGTCATCTGCTAAAAATGTGTGTGTGTGTGTGTGTGTGTGTGTGTGTAAAATCAGGGATCAACAATGCATGAGTTTGGGAAGACCACATGATGAGACCTAGCTTACAAGGTATTTTGTATTTCTAATTGTTATAAAACCCGCCAGATTCAAAGTAAATGAGAAACACATATATAGAAATGGCACTTATAAATGAATTCAACTCTAAAGTGAATCAAACTTAAGACTATTTTAAAATAAAAGTGCAATTTTATTTAAATAAAACAAATGCTTTGAATTATTTTAAAATAAATATTAGAAGAGTGAACCCAAATGTAAACTATGGACTTGGGTGATAATGATGTGCAATGTAGGTTCATAATTAACTGTAAGAAATTTACCACTCTGGTACAGGAGGTGGATGGTGGGGTAGTCTGGGTGTGTGTAGGGGGCGGGGAGTGAGAGGACAGAGGGCATATGGGAACTCTCTACTTTCTGCTCAGTTTAGCCCTGAACCTAAAACTGTCCTAAAAAATAGAGTATTTTTTTTTTAAAGAAAGAAATTAATTTTTTAAAAGCACATTTTCTGGAGTTGTGATCTTCAGGGTTACTGCTAGCAATCCCATTTTACAAACATGCAGAGGCCAGTGGCTGCCAATCTCTGAGTATTAATATGTTGGTCTGGAGAATAGACTCTGTTTACCTTTTGGATCCAGACTTTGGTTCTGAACGAACATATTTTGCAGAACATGCAATGGGCAGCCGAGCTTGAGGAAGGCTGCAGAATTCTGCAGTGTGAAGGCACACTGAGCAGAGATGGCATTTCCAGTTTTCACAGCACATGCCACAGCTCTTGCATATACTCTATCTCCTTCCAACTTAAGTTCGCAAAAGGTAAAATCACCCTAAACAACCGCTTTTAAAAATCTAAATCACTTTCCTAAAAACCAGAGGAAATGAAAATCACAGTTAATACAAAACCAACTGCTAATACTTCCTCTTCTACTACGTGACTGTGTGCATAAATAAAGTTCTGCAGACAATTCAAGGAAGCTTTAGAAAATCCCAGGTATCTACATAGGTTATTGTTCTCTTTGATTTACCAATAGGGAGACTTTAATTGGTGCATTTATTGTGTTTATCACTGTAGTAACATGAATGACGATTTTCAGGTCTCTGGCTTACAAGGATCACTGCAACGCGATGCCACTGTCTTCCTTCAGGATGTGCCCACGTGCTGTGGGATGTGTGCATCCACCCGTTTAGGAGGTCGTAATCAAAACTGGTGGTCAGAGCTGGTGTTGGACCTTCCTACTGCACAAGCATGAGTTGATTAATAGCATTAATTTTTACTCCATCTTGTGGTCTTCTGATTTTTCCCCACATATCAGTACCTTGAATTTACAGTACGATTAGTAGACTTTGAACAAATATTTTAACTGAATGACTAATTGAATAAATGACGTAATTAACACAAGGTGAGTTCGGGGACCAAATAGTTTGGATGATTTACAAGGTTTATGAAAGAGCTGCAGATAAGGCTGGACTGTGGATTGGAGATAGAGTGTAGTATATCCTGAATGCCCAGCTGAGGAGGTGGGAGGAGAGGAGCCTCCAAAGGTTTCTGAGTGGGGCGGGAGCACAATAAAAGCATGCTTTAGTACAACTGTGATTAGAAGTCATGAGTCAAAGTAAATATCTGAGAGACATACTTAAAAAACAATTTTCTTATTTTTCATATTGTTAATGAATTATTTTTAAATGGGTTTTAAGTTAACCTGAAAAGGTCTTGATATTTCAATAAAATTACAACATTCCATTTCCCAGAGCTCATGCAAAAGAATAGTTCATAAGTGATGTATTTCCAAGGAAAAGAACATTGACATACACTCTGACTACATGCTCCCTAAAATAATAGAGGTTACTGGTTAAACATATTAATAACAAGAATCATACTAATAATTAATAAGCTTATGTGTAGTTCTCTGACTTTTTTGAAATAATTTAAACATGTGTAAGACCTAACATTTTTACTTGTTCTTTAAAGCTACACACAGCTTTTTAAAAAGAGCTTTATTAAAGAGATATAATTAACATATCATGAAATTCAGCCATTTAAGTGTACAATTCAGTGTTTTTAGTATATTTGCAGAGTTGTACAACCATCAACACAGTCTGACTTTAGAATATTTTCATCACCAAAAAGAAACCCCATATGCATTAGCAGTCAATTCTCACTCCACGCCGATCCATCCCCAGCCCTAGGCAACTTAGTCTTTCTGTGTCTATAGATTCGCTTATGCTGGACATTTCATTAAAATGGCATCATACAATATGTGGTCTTTTATGACTGGTTTATTTCACTTAGCATAATGTTTTAAAGATTCATCCATGTAATAGCATGTTTGAGTATGTATTTCTTTTCATACTGAATAATATTCCATTATATGAATACGCTATTTTTTTAACCATACATTCATTTATGGACATTTGGGTTGTTTTTATTTTGGGCTATTATGAATAATTCTCCTAGAAACTTAAATGCACAAGATTTTATGTAGGCAAATTTTTTCTTTCTATTGGATATATATCTAGAAGCAGAATTGCTTGGTCATCTGGTAACTCCATGTTTTACATTTTTAGGAGCTGCCAAACTGTTTTCCAAAATAGCTACACTATTTTACATTCCTATCAACATTATTTGAGAGTTGCAATTTACCACATCCTTGCCAATATTTGTTACTATTTTTAACTAAAATCTATCCTAGTGGGTGCAGGTGGTATCACATTGTGGATCACATTGTGGTTTTGATTTGCATTTCCCTAATGGCTAATCAATGTGAACATCTTTTTATGTGCTTATTGTTCATTGTATATCTTCTGTGGATAAATATCTATTCAAATCCCTTGTCCATTTTTAATTGGGTTATTCATCTTTTTATTATGAGTGTGAGCATTCTTCATAAATTCTGGCTACAAATCCCTTCTCATATATTTGATTTGAATGTGTTTTCTTCCATTCAGTGAGTTTTTCTTTTACTTCCTTTGGTAATGTCCTTTAATGCATAAAAAGTTTCCAATTTTCATAAAGTTCAATTTATCAATTTTTTCTTTTGTCACTTATGCTTTTTGTGTTATATCTATAAAAACCGCTGCCTAACCCAAAGTCACAAACACTCTTAGGTTTTATTCTAAGAACTTATCATTGTAGCTCTTATTTTTAGGTCTATGATCCATTTTGAGTTAAATTTTGCAGATAGTGTGAGGTACAGGTCCAAATTCATTCTTCTGCATGCAGTTATCCCAGAACGATTTGTTGGAAGTACTTTTCTTTCTCTACTAAATCGTGTTGGTACCTCTGTCAAGGATCAATTCTTCATAAATATATGGGTTTATTTCTGGGCTGTCAATTCTATTCTGTTGATCTATATACCTATCATTGTGCCACTACCATACTGTTTTGATTAATGTAGCTTTTATAATGAGTTTTAAAATCAGGGAATATGAGTGTTCAAGTTTGTTCCTCTTTTTCAAGATTGTTTAGTTATTCTGAGTCCATTACATTTCCATATAAATTTTAAGATCAGCTTGTGAATTTCAGCAAAAATTCCAGATAAAAATTTTTACAGGGATTGCAATGAATCTGTAGATCAGTTTGAGGAATACTCCCATCTTGTCATCTTAACAATATTAATTCCTCCAATTCATAAATAAATATGGATTTTTCCCTTATTTCAGTCCTTTAAAATTTATTTCAGTAATATTTTATACTTTTCGTTGTACAAGTATGACATTGTTAAATTTATAACTATTTTATTCTTTTTATGCTATTGTTAATAAAATTGTTTTCTTAATTTCATTTTTAATGTTTCATTGTTAGTATATAGAAATATAATACAGTTTTGTAAATATCTTGCATCTTGAAACCCTGATAAACTCATTTACAATTTTTATTGAATTCCTGAATATTTTCTATATACATGATGATGTTGTCTGCAAATAGTTGTTTTACTTTTTCCTTTGTAATATGGATACCTTTTATTTAAAAATACTTTTATTCTGCCTTTTATATTTATCTATGCAGTTACCTTTACTAGTGCTCTTTATTTATTCACGTGGAGTCAAGCACTCCCTATTGTCCTTTCAATTCCATATGACAGATTCCTTTTAATACGTTTTGTAAGGTAGTCTTGATACAGACAAATTCTCTCAGTTTCTGTTTGTCTGGCAGTGCTTAATTTTTCCTTCATTTTTGACATATAGTTTTGCTGGATGTGAAATTCTTCTATTATAGTCTTTTTCTTTCAGCACTTTAGATACATCAGCCCCAATAAAAAGGAATTTGAGGGAAAAAAATAGATATGTCATCCACCGCCTTCTGGCCTATGTAGTTTCTGATGAGAAGCTAATTATTAATCTTAATGAAGATTCTTTACACATGACAGATCATTTTCCCTTGTTGCTTTTAAGATTCTTTGTCTTTATCTTTTGAAAATTTGACTATAATAATGTATAGATATGGATCTCCTTGAATTTATTCTACTTGGAGTTTGTTGAGCTCATATATATATATTTAATCAAACTTAGGCAGCTTTGGGCCATAATTTTTTCTTTTCTTTTCTTTTCTTTTTTTTTTTTGAGATGGAGTCTTGCTCAGTCACCCAGGCTGGAGTGCAGTGGCGCGATCTCGGCTCACTGCAAGCTCCGCCTCCCGGGTTCACGCCATTCTCCTGCCTCAGCCTCCTGAGTAGCTGGGACTACAGGCGCCCACTGCCATGCCTGGCTACTTTTTTGCATTTTTTAGTAGAGAAGGGGTTTCACCGTGTTAGCCAGGATGGTCTCCATCTCCTGACCTCGTGATCTGCCCGCCTCGGCCTCCCAAAGTGCTGGGATTACAGGCGTGAGCCACCGCGCCCAGCCCATAATTTTTTCAAGTAGTCATTCTGCTTCTTTCTTTCCTCTATTCTCACATTCCAATTACACATACACATTTATATACTTGATGGTCTCACAGATCTCTGAAGCTCTGTTTATTTTTCCTTTCTGTTTCTCACAATGGATAATATCAATTGATCTACATTAAAGTTCATCAATTTTTTCCTCCTGTCAGCTAAAATCTGCTCTTGGGCCCCTCTGGTGCATTTTTCATTTTAGCTCTACTACTTTTCAATACCAGAATTTCTATTTTTTTAAGTAATTTTATCTCTTTATTGATATTCTCTGTTTGGTGATATATTGTTGTCATACTTTCCTTGAATTATTTTCTTGTTTTCTATTAGTTCTTTAAACACATTTATAAAAGCTGATTTAAAATCTTTGTCTAATAACTCTAAGATTTGGGATCCCTCAGGGACAGTTTCCATTGACTCCTATTTTCCTGTGAATGGATAATTCTTTCTTGCTTTTTTATGTGTCTCATAATTTTTTGTTGAAAATTGGACGTTTTAAATAATATAATGTGGCAACTCTGGAAATCAGATCAACCCCTCCCAACCAAGTTGTGTGTGTGTGTGTGTGTGTGTGTGTGTGTGTGTGTGTGTGTGGTTGCTATCATTTTGTTGTATTTGTTGTTGTTTGTTTGTTTTGTAACTTTCCTAAGCTAATCCTGTAAAGTCTGTATTCTTCATAGTGTGTAACCACAGCTCTGTTCAGTTACCTTGTTAATCAGCTAATGCTTGGTCAGAGATTTCTTAAATGCCTCCAAAAATTAAATCTTTCAACCTTTACTCTCAGGCTGTGTGTGTGTGTGTGTGTGTGTGTGTGTGTGTGTGTGTGTTGGGGCATGCTTTCCATGTTCAGGCAGCCAGTTTACAAACTCTACCCTAGACTTCATTTCCTGCTTGCACAGGGCTTCAAGATCAGCCAAAGGTTAGAGACTGGGTCTCTTAACATTTCCTGGGCTTTTTCCAGGTCTTTCCTGGGCATACACACAATCTTGCATGTAAGTGCAGCCATATAGAACCCCAGGAATATCTTCGAGCTTTTGAAAAGCCCCAGCGACATCTCATTTCCCTTATCTACTTTTTAAGTTTCTGGCCAAGCTCTTGTTTCTCTCTCATGTTAAGTAATTACCACTAATTGTTTTTGAAAAATTCCCTGGGGATAGGGCTTTTCCTTTAACATGTGTTGTGAATCAGATCAAATAACAACTGCTCCTTTTGAGTGGGCTTTTCCAGAGGCTGTGAGATAGGTCAAACAGTGACAGTGCTCTGCAGATAGAACATTCTGTGGAGTTACAAACCCCATCTGCCCCTCCAGTGGCTGCACGGCTGCGGTTTCTCATAGCTACTATGATTGTGAGGCTGCTGATTTTCCAGGCTACTGCAGCGCTGGGGAAAGAGTGATAATAGCAGATCAAGTTAAAGTACCACAAACTCTGCAATTCTTAATGAGGTTCAGCAGTTTTTCCTGAATAAGCACTTTTCAGATTGTTACGAGACTTTGTTAATTTCTAGAAGTCTAAAACGTTGTGTTTTCATGGCTTAGTGTGCCAGTGTTTTCATGGTTTTTATGGCAGGGCAAGTTATAGAGTCCTCATTCTGCCATTCCAGAAGTTTCTTACTAATATTATTGTTAAAGGAAAACAAAGTTTAATTGAAGATTTTCATACATTATAAATGATTCTTCATCTTTATTTTCTTTTTCTTTTTTTTTTTTTTTTTTGAGACGGAGTCTTGCTCTGTCGCCCAGGCTGGAGTGCAGTGGTGTAATCTTGGCTCACTGCAAGCTCCACCTCCCGGGTTTACACCATTCTCCTGCCTCAGCCTCCCGAGTAGCTGGGACTACAGGTGCCCACCACCACGCCTGGCTAATTTTTTCTATTTTTTAGTAGAGACGGGGTTTCACCGTATTAGCCAGGATGGTCTCGATCTCCTGACCTCGTGATCCACCCGCCTCAACCTCCCAAAGTGCTGGGATTACAGGCGTGAGCCACTGCACCCGGCTTATCTTTATTTTCAACTATTTTATTTAGGCAATTGCATATTGTAGTTCAAATTTCAATATTAATTTACAGAGTGTGACAGAAGCCTACAGTTTCCTAGTTTCTTTCAGCACCTTCTTCGTATCAGGTATTTCCTCATGTTATATAGAGGGCTGAATCTCCCAAGTAACTCTCCTTTTTATTCCCCTTAATTTGGTTTTGCTTTTCTTACCATGTGGTACCCAGAGCCAGACATATTATTTTTTATGTAATCAGATCTTTGCAGGCCATAGGAGGGCTTTCACATTTCCCCTGTTAAGGGTTTTATGTTTTTAATGCTGTTGTTTGTTAGCAAACACACTTGACTGAGTATTTAAACCTAACCAGATTCAAATCAACTTGAAGCAAGACACAAGATAATAGAAATTGTAAGATAAATGCTGTTTATATAGGTTGTTTTTTATCTTTTGGAGTTTGGGGACTTGGGTTCAGTGAGATCTGAAAATACCCAGAGGACTAGCAAAATACCAAAGCACACAAATTTACTTGGTATTTTATTTTGTTATTCTTTAAAACTATTTTATGAAATTTATTTAAAGTAGATTAACAAATATTTCTTCTTCCATTGTGAAATGCATTACTTTCAAGTATCTTTCTGATATTTGGTAAAAGAGCTCATTCTTTCCTGTTAACTAGCCACACATACACCCTTTTAAATATTTTAAATATCAATAATACAAAAAGGGAAAATACACTTATTTGGCCATTAAACCTTTCTGGCATCTTATTAAAATCTTATCATAAGGCATGAAAATCATTGATTTTATTGAAGATGTCCTCACTCAGTTCATCTATATCTAAGTGATATGCAGTATGCATAATCCTTTGTCAACATTCAAATAAATTTAAGACCATATTTTAGCATGATAAGTTCTACTTTCTTAAAAATTGTACAATTTATGGCCGGGCGCTGTGGCTCACACCTGTAATCTGAGCACTTTGGGAGGCCGAGGCGGTCAGATCACCAGAGGTCAAGAGTTTGAGACCAGCCTGACCAACATGGCAAAACCCTGTCTCTACTAAAATTACAAAAATTCACTGAATGTGGTGGTACATGCCTGTAGTCCCAGCTACATGGCAGGCTGAGGCAGGAATATCGCTTGAACCCAGGAGGTAAGAGGTTGCAGTGAGCTGAGATCACACCATTGCACTCCAGTCTGGGTGACAGAACGAGACTCTGCCTCAAAGAAAAAAATTTTTACAATTCATACAGAGCAATTTTCCCACTATAATTTAGCCACGTTATTTATGATGTTCATCTGAAATTCATGCCATTGCTTAATAGAATACCTCAAAGTCTCTCTGATAAATTCAGTAGCTCCACATTTGAGCATGAAAAGCAGCAGAAATCATCCAAGTACATTTTAAAACTGAAGACAACTAAACTGTCAGTTTAAAGGAACACTTGTTATCAAACTTCTATCTTACAAAACATTTAGGCTTCACCTAAAAATCTACAGCAAAGACCAAAACATTGTTTTGACAGAGTCTAAGATGAACATGAGGAATAAAGAAACAAGAGAAAACATGAAAAACTAAAATTGATATATCTCTGGTTCCCTCTCTTTTTTTTTTAACCTGTATGACTTATTAAATAATTGTTGCCATTTATAACAAGGATACTATACTTTTCTATTTGTAGTGTTAACCAGAGGCACAAAGCACACAGAAACGGGGAGCTGGATGCATACATTTACATATTTAAATTTTATAATCCCTAGATCTCTACTTTTTAGCTTCTTTCTCAAATGGATTGAAACCCTTCCCTGGATGACTGATGGAACAGAAAGGAGTTTTATTCCTAAAGGGGAGTAAGAAAGTAGAAAGCTATGTGCTATAATGGAGGCGTACTTTGCAATTCTTTCATTGTGAATATATGTTAACAACTTGATTCTATAATGGAATAACTTCAAGAGTAGCTCTAAGCTCTCTACAAAATGGCTAACTATATTCTTCTTATTCATTTCAACCGTTCTTCTAAGTAAAACACGTGACCTTTTCACCCCCACTTAAAATGGCAGCATTGAGTTTTCCTACAATATTCATTATTATATATGTCTCTGAGCCTCTGTTAAAAATATGAATATGGAACCTTGGCACTAATGAATGAGCTTGATCTATACGATGCAAAAGGTATCAGAAATAATCAGTACACTATCTAGGGAGAAGTCCAAGACAATATCCATTTGGTTTTCTTCCTTTATAATTTTATAGACTTATTTTTTTATTTGGTGAGAGAAGATTCTTTGCATTCAGAGTGGCCTAGATTTGAGTTTCAGGTTTATCTCTTACTAACTGTGAGAACTTATGCGAGTTACTTCCATGTACTAAAATATACTGAGTCTCAATTTCCTCATCTGTAAAATACGGATAATAAAACCTGTTGGCAGGACCAAATCATAAATATAAATTAAATGACTGCATTGAAAGGAGAGTTTGACTCCTACGAACCTCTAAGACATTCATTGCACAGCAACAACCTCCAAGTTTCTCATTGTATATAGAGATTCAGTAAAAGGACTGTCTCATTAGAGATGTGAAAAAACGTTTTCCTGAAGAGATTACCCCATCAATATAAAATTATTTTATTTTCTGTAGTTACAACTGTGTTAAAAATTACATCAACTCTTTGTTGTAGGAAGTGAGCATTTAAAGTAAAAGTTTCTTAATTGTCAATACCTTGTATTGAAATCCTAACCTAGTACTTTCTCCAGCTGTTCTGCTGCTTACAACAGATCGTTTCCCCATGCCCCAGTTAAAGATTTCAGGCTTCAGATACACAGAAATTAAAGAAAGAAGGGAAGGGAAGGAGAAGCGCAAGAGAGAATGTATGTTTTGAGGGTAAGGGAGGGAAATGGGTAGTAGCAATGTGTGTATATGTGTGTAGCGGAGGTGCTGGTAAGAGTGGCTACTTCTCAACTATCTGAGGATGAAACTAAATCTCTCTATTGTCTTTTAATTCACATAATCCCTTCTGAAGACAGATGTGTTTTTCTTTCCTTATGTTATCAGGGTCACTTTTTGCAATCTCAAAAGCAGTTCAAAACCAAAGGATGTCAAAAGCCAGTGCAGTTTGGAGGAAGTCTGAAACCCAGGGCTCTGCACTGCTTGTCTCTTTCTAAATTGAAGTGCAGAACTGCATTAAGGTTGTTGCCATCAATCACTGTTCAAGTCGAGGATAAAAGATCTGTACCTACTAGAAAGCAATCTCCCACCCCACAGTGCTGCAATCAAGTGTATAAATTTTGTGAATTTCTACCAAAGCTTTCTAAAGTATCTGGCTTATGCCCCTGATTGTATTATCTTCCATGTGTAGGTTATATCTTTCCCCCAAAAATTGTTAGGAAACATTTGCTTACTGCCATGTGACATCTAAAAATATAAAGACATTAAGAGATGTGAGAAAATGCCTACGGGTTTTCGTATTCCAATTGCCATCCCCGAAAGCCACAACAGAGTGATTCACTGCTTTTCATGGAGAAAATTACCAATCAACAGAGAAAGAAAAAGGAGACACTGAGGGATATAGTGTGGGCAGCTCTAGTTATAGTCATTCATTATCACAGCTTGTATACTGCACAGTGGGCGCTTCAAAAGATCACAGCTGGACTTTGCATGAAGCACATGTTACAGGATATCGCAAGCTGGGTCCCAGATCATCTGGGTCAGGGGCCACGCCAAAGTTGTAATGAAAAGCATTACAAGTTTAGTAGTTTTCAGAAGAAGGACGAAGAAGAGATATAAAATTCACACATATGAACCTATTTGGGAGAAACTTGATGGAGGAAAATGAAAGAAAAAAAAACATGGAACAAGATCATTCCTAGTTAGAAATTTAACTTTTTTAAACCAGGAAAACCAAGGAATGCAATAGAATAGTGTCCATTTAAACAGAGAAGAATATGACTCCATAAGCAAGGCCTTGGAATTTTGCTGCAAAGGGCTGACATATGTAGTGAGCAAAGATCAGAATTACAAAATAAAAAATAAAAATGTAGCCCTATTTCCACGCTGAAGTGAACTGACAAGCCATACCCACTATGTGCCTGGGAGTCCCTGTCTTGGGTCATTCAGTCTCCCAGAACCGTCCACAATCCAGTGGACAGTTTCCTTCTCACCTTGGAGAGGTGGGGAGAGCTGGGGTCCTGAGTTGAAAGGCTTGAGCTACTGGCAATGGCTCTGACATGAAAACGAGCCCTATCTCTCCGTACAGGCCCCACAGCCAAGCTTCCGGCAAGCAGTAGCTCTGGGTACTGTAGCCAGAACGATCAAAAGCAAAACCCCAAGTCCATGAGGCAGATCTAATACATCATCCACAGCACCCTTGGAGGCGCAGACTTGGAGATGGAAGTGCACTGGCTGAAGTCAATAGGGACGAGGTAGAGCCCTTTTACCTGCTAGAAACTTGTGATCCTGAATGCTGATTTGTCCCGTGCACTACCGATAAAGAGATCTCTGAAATGGATCTGTCTGCCCCACTCATACGCTAAAAGCCTCATTCCTGACTCCACGGGTCTGTATCTCCCAGCTTTGTGAGCAGGAAGCAGAATTTTTCGAATGCTCTTGCTCCAAACTGGGGAGTAAGACCACACAGCCAGGTGGCTTCTAGCTTGGCATCCCCATGAGTTGCGAAGATATTTCATATGCTTTCAGATTCAATTCATCTCACATGTACAAATGATTAATAGCAGCAATTCTATTGCATCCAGATATCCATTTTTCCAGTTGTTTCCCACCCCCCTCCCCTCGCCATGGAAATGTCATTTTAGCCACTAAGAAACCAAACACAGACATCGATAGCTTTAAAACTCTGTTTTTGGTTCACCTTCTCTGGTTTCATTTGGAGTAAGCACAGCACACAACATTGCAGCAGTCCAAAGAAAGTCCTCCACCAGCCCTGGATAATGGAGGCCCTTGGAGAGACTGATAATGACTGAGTCATGGGGATTTAACCCAGAAATCCAACAGCCAGCAAGCTAGTCTTCTTCATCTTGAAAAATCTTAATAATCCAAACAATATGTGAAATATTAAGCTAGAGCACTTTCATGAAATTCCATATCTAATTCAGAAACTGGCATGGGATTTCTTTCTTTGTTTGTGTTCACAAATACCCCATTCATCAAGATTGCTAATGGCTGGGCTTTGCAGACTTAAAATGTGAGAAACGAGATATTGTAAGACGACAGTGTTGGCAGTCTGGGCTGCTAAGTTTCAAACCCTGGCCCTGCCACTTACTAGTTACGTAACCTTGGATATCATGCTTAACCTCCCTCTCCTCCATTTCTCCGTCTGTAAGCGGAGATAATGTTAGTTATTTCATAGGATTGTTATGAGAATTAATCACTATATGTAAATTGTTTAGAATAATCTGTGGACATCATAGGAGTTCAATAAATGTAGATACTATTATGTCTGGGTGAATCTTCTCTCCATTTATAGAGGAAGAAGGCAAATGACTAAAGCCTGCTGGGGTGTTGACGTTTATATTGATGAGGAGAGAGTAAAGAGTGGAGAAAAGAAAGTAGAAGTGATGTCACACATAGAACCAAGTGGAAAATACCTGCAGGGCATTGCAAGAGGGTGGCTGCAGGGCTTTGCTATTCACAGAGCAAACTCTGGGAGTATGCCATTGCAACCACTGACCACTGGCCGGAGCCATTTGGAAATTCAGTCATTTTCTCTCTCTCGGACTTTGAAGAATTAAATCACTGTTCACAAGACAATCGTATCTCAGAAAAAGAAGAAGAAAGTAATACTAAATGAATTAACTTTTTTTTTTTTTTTTTTTTTTTTTGAGACGGAGTTTCGCTGTTGTTGCCCAGGCTGGAGTGCAATGGCATGATCTCGGTTCCCTGTGCCTCCGCCTCCCGGGTTCAAGTGATTCTCCTGCCTCAGCCTCCCGAGTAGCTGGGATTACAGGCATGTGCCACCACGCCCAGCTAATTTTGTATTTTTGGTAGAGGCGGGGTTTCTCCACGTTGGTCAGGCTGGTCTCAAACTCCTGGCCGCAGGTGATCCGCCCGTCTCAGCCTCCCAAAGTGTTGGGATTATAGGTGTGAGCCACTGCGCCCGGCCCTCTAATTAACTTTTAAAAGATCTCCTGGATTCTTACTAAAATAACTCTCCATCCTCACCAAATATCTCCTCCCAGGTCTTAGCCATAATGGGACCAAGGGGCCACTGTTAGCTAGGAAGACTTTCAAAGGTTAAAAATAATCGAATATTGACTCAAAGACATACTATCACATTATAAAGTACAGGTCTTATTTTTTCTCATCTAAAACAATTAAAAATTTCTATAAGTCTAAAAAAGATGAGCCAATTGTTATGTAATAGCAATTGTTAAATTGCAAAACATATGCTTTCCACATATTCTTGTTGATTCTGGAATGACATCAACGTAAAGTGATATAAACTGTTCATCTTTACATTCTGACTTAACAATAATAATTTTTACTCCCTGACGATCTCAAAATACTTAACAGCCATTATCTAACTAAGAAGGTATTAAGCCACGTATGGTGGCTTAAGACTATTATCCCAGCACTTGGGGAGGCTGAGGCAACTGGATGGCTTAAGGCCAGGAGTTTGAAACCAGCATGGGCAAAATAGGGAGACCTTGTTTCTACAAAAAAAAAAATTAAAACACTAGCTGGGCATGGTGATGTGTGCCTGTGATTGGTCCCAGCTCCTGAAAGGCTAAAAATGAGAAAATCCATTAAGCCCAGGAGCTTGAGGATGCAGTCAGCCATGATTGCACCACTGTGCTCCAGCCTGGGCAACAGAGAACTTGTCTGAAAAACAAAAACAAAAACAAAAAACACAAAAGAAAGTATTAACGGGAGATTTTTATGCAAATATTATAAAAAGTTGGAGTAGAAAATATGGGGATGTAAGATCTAAATTGTGATAAATCTTTGAAACGTAATAATAATAACTCATTATTATATTGTCTTTAATGGTTTAGAATATATCTTCCCATGCATTATATCATTTAAATTTTAACATAAACCTCTAAGATAGGTGGATAAACATATAATAATCTGTAATCAAGAAAGCTCCAGAATATTGAAATTGAGTAATCAATTTAGTTTCAATTTTAAAAAGTAAATGCAAAATTAAAATAATTTTGTATATAAATTCAAAACTTTGTAATCTTCCTGAAATGTATATTAGTAAAGAAAAGCATTTCTTTTTTTCAGATAAAAAAAGGCATTTATCTCAATTTTTAGTGAAAGAAAATCAACGGAGACATGAAATGCAGTATTCAATCGAAGCTTCTAGTTCAGGTGTACAATTTTTAACCCAGGACGAATATTTTCCCTCACGTTATGTAAAGTTTTATGCCTACAACATCTTATTTTACAATCTGTCATTCTGAGATATTAGGAAGCTATTACGGCATTTTCTTTAAATAAATGATCTCCATATATCATTTTAGAAAAATAATTTTATTGTACTTTGTTCCAAATCCAGGAAAAGCACAGCTTTTACACAGGCCCATAAATAGCATGGAAAACAAAGGTCTTCCAAATTTACCCTAAACTTACTTGTTTCAGGGTTAACCTGTCATGAACCCAGCTGGGAGTAGTCCCCAGTCTCATCAGAACTATGTATCTTTTCATCTTCCATAAAGAGTAGAATGAGGAGCCTATAAACAAACACTTAATATCTCTGTTTGCCCATCGAAGTTTCGCAGGAAGCCAGATAATCTTTCTAAAAGTAAAACGTGTGATGCGAATTTATGGAAATTCATTCTACATCATTGTCACTCTCCAGGACACATCAAACCCAGTGACACTCAGGAGTCAGAATGTGATGGTGAACACAAATCAGAGAAGGGAAGAAATCAATTACTTAATGTCTTTATGTCCATTTCCTCGTTTACACCACTAGTCTCCAAAGATACAGAAGAAGAAAATATTCAAACTTCTATTTTTGTTATTTTAATCTCATTCTTCCAAAATGTCTACATTTTATATTTTTTATAATGTGAATAATATATTAATACAGTAGTGACAGGTAGTAAATCCAAATGAACCTAGTTGAAACAAGAGGGAGAATATTCAATATTCCTTTGTATATGAGAGCAGTCTTGCAAGGAAGAAGGACTTTTTTATACTCAAATGGATGTATTCTGCTTTTCGAAACTGGCTTGCTTCTTAAGGAAAAAAAAAAAAAAAAAAAATATGACCAGTGAAAAATTTTCTAGAGAATATGTGATAAACCACAATGTCTGAAATTTCTAAATCCAGTAAAGTTTCCCCTGACTTATGCTACGTGATCAGGATGAGTCTCATTTATCAGGAATTCACTGAGATCCGGATCATGATTACAGGCTGTAAACCTGGGAACACAGTATGTTTGAAGTGATGAATTCAATAGCGTCCGATGACAGCAAATCATAACGACAGAAGGTGTGTCATAAAATCAGTCAGAGACGAATTGTGAAAAATGAATATTGCCAAGTCAGCTTGTGGGAAATTATGTGATTTTCCCTGTATTTCTAACATTTTAAGAAGGTCAACCTTCAGGAGTCCTTTCAGAATCTGAACTGAGGTACTTAGGAGGTCTCTCATAGATTCCATAATTTGAAATACCACAAGAAAGAATGGGGGCAGGCATAGAGAAGGACATTCTATTTTCCTGTAATTTTATTTTCCCTTAACCTAATAAAACACTCCAATGGAAAGTGACAAAAAAACAGCTCCAGTAATTTGTCAAACGCAGACTAGGAACTGCATAAATAGCCTCAATATGGTTCCGCCAGAATTGACTTCATTCCTGCGCAGGCAAGATCTCAGGGACAGGTGCAGACCCCCAATTTTTTTTTCTGATGGCTATGTTTATATTAAATAATATTCATTCTCCTTGAAGTACTTAATCTTAGATTAATTGCCACAATTGCCAGAATACACATAAGTTGGACCCAAATTCTGCCATGTTTCAACAACTAGAATATAGAACACGAAATATTTAGTTCCTTTGCTGCTGTGATATCAATCTCCTATCAATCCTCTTTCACATATTCTTAACCGTGGCCTAGACGTCAAGATTTTTAAAGCTCTCACATAATTGTAATGTGCACCCTAAAACTGAGAATCAATGGACAGGGGACTCAGAAACTCACAGAGAAGATCTTTAGGGAGCTTGCAATGTGATTCAGAGCAGAGTGGCCATCTGCTCTTAGAATCCCTCACTCCCCTGGATCTCCTGGAATGCCCCTACCTCCCGCTAGGTGAAGACACCTCAGTTAGTGTCAAGAAATGCTCCAACCTGTAAGAAAGTAATTGTGTCATTTTTTAGCAACAGTAGGGTATTTTAAGGGAAAATTCTGAGGTTGGGCTCTCTGGGGGAAAATAATTATTTTAAACTCTTTCCCATATTATCAGGTTATGGCCCTAGACACCAGGGTCTACTAGAGAGGGAAAGGTAGGAGGAGGGTGAGGATCAAAAACTATGCTCACTACCTGGGTGATGAGACCATTTGTACACCAAACTTCAGCGACATGCAATTTACCCATATAACAAACCTGCATGTGTACCCCCTAAACAAAAACAAAAGTTGAAAAGAAAAAAAATTAATACAAAACATAAATTTGACAAAACACTAGTAAGGCTGATGAGAAAAAAGAACAGAAGAAAAAACTTAAGAATTTGAGGAATGACTACAGATAGAGTAGATATTTATACAATGATTTGAGAATACTATGAAGCAAATTATGCCAACATATATTAAGATATAAAAATGGGCAATATTTTAGAAAAATATAACATCAAAAATTGAACTGAGAAAACCTGGAAAACTGTTTTTTCAATGACCAATGACCACTAAAAAGTTGAACATACAAGACTTAGAAAAATGTTTTAGTAAATCTTAGAGGAATAGATAAGCTTTCTCTTATATACATTATTTCAGAGGATACCCAAATAGCTATACAAATTATATTTAAAAATACATTATATTTTAGATTATATAAAAATCAGTAGCATGATGATATCAGGAAGTGAAATTACTTATTTTTTTCCTGTTCAGCATTTATAGCATTTCATTTTGTCTGGATGTTTGCTGGGCCATGTGCTCCAGTCAAAGATTAACCTTTGTAGGAAAAACATAAAAAAATTAAAAATGCACATTTAATTCTAATGTTTTAAATCTTCTCTACTCAGAAGAGGTTAAAATGAAGATAAAAATTAGTTTATATCAATATAATATATTATTTAGATAGTCTGGCTTTGAGTCAAAGAGATGAGGAGGAAGAGAAGAAGAGCAAGGAGGAGAGGAAGAGAAGAGGAGGAGGAAGAAGAGAAGGTGGCAGAAGAGAAGGAGGAAGAGAAAAAGGAGGAGAAGAAAACGTTAATTTAGAAGAAGGAATCAAACCAAGAAAGACATGGAGGCTACTTCTTCACAGCCATATGGGATAAATGACAAAGAACAGGCCTTGCTATTTAATGAAAATAAGCTGCCAAAGTACAGGACCATGCAGAAAATAACAAAGCATTTAATTATACAGTGACAGTTGCAGCACTGGGGATTCCCCAGAGATTAATGGAGCAGCTGGGAAGAGTCGATGGCCCTGGGGACAGCCAATATGATCCCAGTCAATGAATAATACTCGGGAAAAGCTTCTTGTTAACTTCACTATTAAGCAGAAAATGGAGGAGAACTTGGGTGCTTGGCTTGTTTTCCTCTTTTTCTTCTTATTAGAAAAAAATTAACATGGGGTAATTTGATTTCAATTAAGATTCCCACAGAGATAATTAGACCGTCTAGTTCATCTCACTCACTATGCAACTATCTTAATGATGGATAAAACTTTTCCACTACTTCAGGCTAAACTGGAAGTTATGATCAACATAATCTTTGAGGAGATGGTGGGAGGAAATAGACTTTGAAAACTGACCTTTCAAGAGCAGAGGGGTAGAACCAGCTCTCAAGGCAACAAGTAGGAATAAAGCACAATGCTGAATACTAATAAAATACACTACTCTTGTTGGAAAGTAAAGCTTAAAATGTGCTGAAGAGTAAATGCAGTACTTAGCAAATCCAAAGTCTAACTATATTAATACAAACTAAATGTGCTTTGACTGGAAGCCAGCAAACTCCTTAAGTCTGGGGTCTGAGCACAATTGTTTACTTGTTCACACTTTATTCGGTGACCAGCCATAACACCGATGGGTCTTAAGTTTGACAATGTCAGCTACAAATGTGAATTAAGGCCATACATATTTACCACATTTTCTTAGTCATTTAGCTATTCTTAATAGCAAAAATAAATGCTGTGAGAACTTATTTTTTATTATTTTGACATGGAGTTTCGCTCTTGTTGCCCAGGCTGGAGTGCAATGGCACAATTTTGGCTCACTGCAAACTCTTCCTGCCTCGTTCAAGTGATTTTCCTGCCTCAGCCTCCCGAGTAGATGGGATTACAGGCACCCACCACCACACCCAGCTATTTTAGTAGAGACAGGGTTTTGCCATGTTGGCCAGGTTGGTCTCGAACTCCTGACCTCAAATGATCCGCCCGCCTTGGCCTCCCAAAGTGCTGGGATTACAGGTGTGAACCACCGCACCTGGCTGAGAACTTTCTCTTGGGTTATACTAGATGAATTACAGACTTTATTATAATTTTATGAGACTACATATTGTTCTCCCTTTTATTATCAGGAAATAACTAAATACTGAACATATGAGGACATGGAGAATGTTTTCCCACCAGAGTAAATGATAGAGAACACCAAACTGGGTTATAGAGTTCCAGAGCTAGAATGGGTCCTAGACAGGCAATACTCGTATCTTAAGGATGAGGAATAGATATCCAGAGAGATGAATTACTACGTTTGCAAGGCCATATGGTTAATTAGCGAGAAAGCCAAGACTATAACTCCTGTTCCTTGCTCACCAGTCCAATGTTCATGTATTTCCAGCAGTGTTTTGTTTTGTTTTGTTTTTTTCTCACACAGTTGCCTTTAATGCCTCCTTGGTGAAGAGATATTTATCTTACATGCTCTAATAGAATAGGTTTTTGACAAAGGACAAGACAGAACACTGTGTCCAGGGACCCCAGCTTGGGTAACCACTGTTACTTAGAGAAGGTCACAGTGTCTCTACAGAGATATTCAGAAAGTTACACAAACACACAAAGCTTTCTAATCTATTAACATTCTCTTTGGATTGTCATGCATGAAGAAATCCCCCAAGAGGAGGCAGCATCAAGTACGTCAACAAAAAGTGATGATCTTGTGGATTATTTCATGCTCCCACTCTGACTCCTGCCCTGGCCATGGCATTCATCTTTCGTGAACTCCAGAAATAAAGATATAATATATTTTTCATATTTAATGTAAAGATGAAATTTTTTTAAAAAATTAGGTGTATCTAGCACATAACAGGTGGACATGATGTGTGCTTATACCAAAGCATATTAAAACTGTATCTAGACTGTAATGGGTGCTCAACAGTATGAGATTATTTGCTCTTCCTTAAAAGGGTTTTTCAGCTGAAATTATAGTCCTTAGAGATAAGTAAATATGCTGCTTGGAGAAAGGATGAAATCAGCTATCCTTTCCATAGCTTTCTGTTCTCTATGGGCAGTAGTTAAGAGAATGCCTCAGACGCCCATGCACTCTCAGAGTAAGGCGAGAGATCACTAGTTCTTTCTATCAGATATCTTGATTTCTTCATCAGTCACCAGAAAATGCAAGGAGTCCCATATTGTCTCTCCTCCCCATGAGTCCACTAGGCTGCATTCAAAGCTGTCCTGGGCTATATGCTGTGCACAGCATATAGCTATGTAATGATGGTAATGTTCTATGTTTGCCCTGCCTTACTTGGATTATTGCAGTAGCCTCCTAACTGGTTTCTATGTTCCTACCCTTGTTTTCAACCTCTCTCCTGTAAACACACACCATATTGTTTTCTTAGCATAGAAATGATAGACTGTTAAATGTGACACATGTCATTTCTTTGCTTAAAATATTCCAATGGTTCTTCATCTTATTCCAGTAATAGTCAAAGTCTTCATAGTGACCTGCAAGAAGCTACATAGTTTCACCTGCCCAGTAATCTCCCGGACCTCTTTCTTCTTTTCCATTCCACTCTACTCCACCTAAACTGGCCTTCCTTTGGCAGAAATAGACCCTTTCACTTGCTGTTTCCTTTGCCTAAAATACCATTTGTCCATATATCCACACGATTCACTCTCTCACTCTTTTCAGATCTTTGCTTAAATGCAATCTTCTCACTGAAATATTCTAGTTATTCTGTTAAAAATTGCAACTCTTATTATTTTTAGTCTCATCATTTTTCCCCATCATAGCTATCACTGACACACTGCGCATTGAAGTATTAATTTTCTTATTATATCTCTTTCCCTTTAGAAGGCAAATTTCGTTTTTAAAGCTCTTTTGTTCATTGCCATATTCCCATAGCCTTAAACAGTGACTTACATATAGTAGGTGGTAAATAAACATTTGTTGAATAGATGGTTCTACAGCTAGAGGATTAGAAAGAAGGGTCTTCTGGGAGAGGACTTTGCATTACCTTAAACCAAACATGAGGATTAAGAAATGAAAGGCTTACTGAATCTGTTCTCAAAAATTCATGGAAAAGGCAGAAGGCCACGGCCTCCTGGTTATCACCTATGTCAGCAAGGTTACAAACCAAGGAGCTTGACATTCAGAAACCTGCATGATTTCTTAAACTCTACACATTCCCAAATATGCCATTTTTACAATTCTCTATCCATTTCTAGGTAGTAGTTTACAATGTTACACTTCTCAGTAACAGTAAGATAAGAGAGAAGGGTACAGTATATGAAGTCCAGTTTAAGAATAAGATTACAGGTGTGAGAGTTCAATTCCATAAGAATTAAAGTAGATGAGGATAGCTTAAAGGCTTAAAGAAGCTTAGGCCTGCTGCCTCTGTGGTAAGGGACATAAGAAAGCACGGGAAGTCAGTTTGGGTCTACAACAGGTCCTCATGGTTCCAGGGGTGTCCAATCTTTTGGCTTCCCTGGGCCACATTGGAAGAAGAATTGTCTTGGGCCACACATAAAATACACTAACATTAATCATAGCTGATAAGCTTTAAAAAAATCACAAGAGAATCTCATAACATTTTAAGAAAGTTTACAAATTTGTACTGGGCTGCATTCAAAGCTGTCCTGGACTATATGCTGTGCACAGACCGCGGGTTGGACAAGTTTGGCAAATAGTGGGAATGTCTTGGGGTGCTCTAATACCCGAAAGCAAATGTCACTGGTAACGGCTTACGCATACAACATAGTTCTAGGTTGACCAAAGAGGGCAAAGATGTTCCTTAATTTGTAGGTCAACCCAGTTCTGATAGAGCCAAAGAGAGTTTTCAACATTCAGAATATACAGGTTAAGTAGCTGAAAACATAAATGATAGGTAAAAACAAGAAGAAAGCCCAGTTTAAGACCTTGACAATGGACAGAGCCAAAGATGGGAAATACAAAAGAAGGAAGAACACGGTATCTGGAGTGAGTATACTCAGTATCTGGAGTGAGTATATTCATTTTCTGTTGCTGCATAACAAATTGCCACAAGCTTAGTGGCTCCGAACAGAACCCTTTACCATCCCATAGTTTTCTGTGGTCAGAAGTCCTTTGCTCAGCAGCTTGCCAGGCTGCAATCAAGGTCTCAGTTGGGATTGCAGCCTCATCAGAGGCTTGACTTAGAAAAGATTTACTTCCAAGCCTCCTCAGGTTGTCAGTAGACTTCAGTTCCTCAAAGTTGTGAGACTAAGGTTTCACCGTTTCGCTGGCTGTCAGGGGGCACCACTCTCAGCTCCTAGCAGTTACCCACAATTTCTTGCCACATAGCCCTCCCACAACATGGCAGCTACTTCTACAAAGACAGCAAAGAGGTTTCTCTCACTTGTCTGCTAAGACAGTCTTATGAAATGTAACTTTTAATTATGTAAGTGGCATCCTATCACCCTTGCTATTTCCTATAGGTAAGAAGACAGTTACGGATTCTATGCACATTCAAGGAGCGAGGACAGAACTCATTAGAGGTCACATCAGGGGTGCCTGTCACACCCACACAAGGATCATAGATCTTCAGACAATCATATTGCAGTCACAGGCTGCTGCCATACATGGTAGCATGGACTTATGTGTAGACTACAATGATTTGCTAATTCTAGATGTAGAACTGAACATTCTAAACAGTAAATCCTTTCTCTCCCTTATTGTCTGTATGCAATCAAGCATTAGCTTTTGTTAATTATGCCTTTCTGAGACCTCTGAAATCTGTCCACTTTCTCTCCAAGCCACTCACTATAGTGTCAAGGCCTCATCTTCCCATTATAATCTATTCCTCATAGGGAAGCCAGATAATTTTTTTCCAAATTATAAATTTAATAACATCACTCTTGATTCAAGCTCTTTACTAACTGCTATCATATTTAGGTTAAATCACAAACTTCTTAACATGATGTGCACTCTACTTACCTTTCCAGCTTCATCTCTCTCCAGCCTCCCCTTGAACTCCATGATCCAGTCAAGTTAACTTTTTCTTCATTTTACAAAGGTTCCTTGTTTTCTCTTACCTCCACTTCTGCTATGCTATTTCTTCCACTCTAAAGACATCCATATCATTTATCCCTTCTCTCCTCAGTCAATTCCAACTTGGCCCATTCCTACTCATCTTCAGCTCTGTGACCTCTGATCCCCACAAGCCTAAATTCAGTGTTGCTTCTATACATTCTCATAGATCCATGCACTTCTCTCTTATCCTGGCACTTACTGCTTTATCAGGATCTGCCTGACTTGTCAGCCACAAAATCCCTAAGGCTAACAGTGACTTGACCTAGTGACTGCTGAGCTGCTGTTGAATGAACAAATGCCAAGTGTTATGGTCATTGTCATTGTCATTGTCCTGGACGCCTAATATAGTTTAGATCTGTGTCCTTGTCCAAATCTCATGTTGAGTTGTAATCCCCAGTATCAGAGGTGGAGCCTGGTGGGAGGTATTTGAATCACGGGGCAGATTTCTCATGAATGGTTTAGCACCATCCCCTTGGTGCTGGCCTCGTGACAGTAGGTGACTTCTCATGAGAGCTGGCTGTTTAAAAGTGTGTGGCATTTCGCTCTCTCTCTCTTGCTCCTGCTCCTGCTGTGCGAGGTGCCTGCTTGCCCTCTGCCTTCTGCGATGATTGGAAGCTTCCTGAGGTCTCCCCAGAAGCAGGTGCTGCTATGATTCTTGTATAACCTATAGAATCATGAGCCAATTAAACCTCTTTATAAATTACCCAGTCTCAGGTATTTATATCAATACAACAATAGCCTAACACAACAGCTTACAGTTATTTTTCCTCAGGGTTAGAATGTATTTTTTAAAAACCCTAAATATTGCCTATGCAATACCTTTTATTTTGTAATTTTAGACATATAAAAGTTATGAAAATAGCACAGAACAGAGAATTATGTATTACTTCACTTAACCAAAATGCAGTGATTAAAACTAAGAAATTAATATTGGTACAATACTATTAACTAAACAACTGATTCAGCTAGATTTCATCAGTTTTTTTTTTCCAATAATGCTGTTTTTTTCTCTTTCTAGTATATGATTCAACACCCTACACTGTATTTACTTGTCATGTTTCCTTGGCCTTCTGTAATCTGTGACAGTTCCTCAGTCTTTCCTTGTCTTTCATGACCTTAACACTTTTAAAGAGTACTGGCCAGCCATTTTGCAGAATGTCATTGATTTGTGGTTTGTCTGATATTAACCCATAATGAGTATATACATTATTGGAAATAATGCCAGAGAAGCGATGTGCCCTTCTCAGTGCATCACATAATCATGTCAGTATATCTCATTCCTAATGATGCTAACCTTCAGTATTGCTTAACATGGTGTCTGCCAGATTTTTTTCACCATAAATTCCACTTTTCTCTTTGTAATGAATAAATATTTATTTAAGGGGAGACACTACGGGACTATGCAAATATCCTGTTTCTGCTTAAATTTCTACCCACTAAATCTACCGATGGCTGCTATTAGTGATTATTCCTCTGGTATTCTAACATTCTATTCCACTCATGCATTCTATAATTCATTAATTGGAATTGTGTTCTAAGGATGACTTGCTGTTTCTACTGCCTTTATTCGGTTATTTGTTTCAGTATGGCCTCAGGGATATCCATTTTATCCCTTGAGTTATATTCAGTAATATTTTTGGCTTTATGCTGTTATTTATTTTGCTTAAACTGTATAACTCCTGGCATGGGGAACTGTTTTTATTTGAGGTTGGTAGACATGCCTCCACCCTTTCATTTTTCAGCACTTCCTTACTTTCAGACACCACAAGATGTTCCTCACTAATCTTCATTCCATGCCCCAACCCTTGAATCTAATCACTTCTCCAAAAACTCCACGTGCCTTCCATTGGAGAATTTATATCTGCATCTCAGAACACTGTGATGGCTTTAACTCTACACTCATCCCATGTTGCCCTCACTGGGGCTCTCTGTCTCACTTCTGGTTCCCTCAAAGAAAGATAAACTCAAAATGACAGCTTTAGGAACTCATATGGGTCCACAATATAATAATATAATAATGAACACATGACCATATAATATAGGAGCAAGAGTTCTGTGCTTAGAGCTGGGAGATATTCCTGATCATCTGGTATTTTCACTCTGGGTCCGGTTTGGATGGAAAAATATTGTAAGTAAGAGAAAGTACAAGTATAATTGCAAATGAGAGAAATCAGCCTTAGAACGTTTTGGCTATCATTTCCCCTGGATGTGTTATGTTTGTCAGTTTTCAGTGGTAGGCAAATGATTCAGGTTATTATTAATCCTATAGAAAGGAGCAAATCAGTGAAAAGAGGCTTGCTTCTTTTTATTCTCTACTTTCCCATCCCTCCCTCCAAAAGGATGGGAAATCTCTTGAATGTGAGATTTCATATTGACAGCAGGAAAAAAAGTAAGTACCTTTACAAGAACAATCAAAACAATGACTCATAAACTCTGTGCAAGAATTTAAGATTATTTCCCTGTTTTGAAAACCTTTAGGGGATTATGCTAAATCATATGCCGACAGGTGAAAAGGAGAGAGTGTGCGTGCAGCTGGGGGACATCTATGTTTGCATGAAACACATTTGCAGGGTTCAGGCTGGGCTCTAAATAACAAACAGTGGTTTCCTTCAACAACACATTCCAGGCCTTGCTGTTAGGGAGCAAAGGCAAGACGCATTTAAGTAAAATCATGAATGATCATTCAGAAGTCACTGAATGGTCCCTTGAAACACTCTTCCTACTCTCTCACATATTGTCTCCCACTCCTCGGTTCTCAAAATATATACACTCTCCCCTCAGAACATGTGCTTTTGAAAATCAGTTTTATTAGACCGAATGTTTTTAATTTAAACAACGAAGAAGAGGAAGAAGGAGCCCGATCTCCCTAAAAAGTTTGGTGTTCGGTGAACTCTCCATTACGAATGCCACACTCTTACTTCCATTCCATCATCTCAGATTCATACACTGTACATACAGCCTTGGTGTTGCTTAAAATTTTGGAGCCCATCTCTTCCAAGAATGCTTAACATGATATTCACCTCTCAGATGCCAAGAAAGGAGTTCTATTTTGCTTTATTGGTTAACAACAGCAGGATCTCTTGCTGTGTCCATTTTTCACCCTCTGGTTGCTGCAGGATGTTGGGCTGAATGTGTCTGACCACTGAGAACTTAATGAAATTCACAGAGGAAATCTTACAGGGGGCATTGGGTTCTCTAGGTGCAATTTCCACAACCACGTCATATCCACTATCTCTGTAAGACCAATTTCCAGGCTGCCAGATGGCACATGGTAACTGATGCCAAGGATTCAGTCCTTTATATCCATCAAAAATTGAGAGTGTTTTTCCATTTGTTTTGTTTTCTAAATATCTATATATATTACCTTCCAGCGAACGCTTTGTGGAAAGGTTTAATCTACTACCCAGAAAGCCAGAGAGCTTGTCAAATTAATGCTTGCAAAGTGGCTTGAATAAAGCCCTTCTGAACATCATTATAGTCATGAATAAATAACTGCTGACATGGGAACATTCTAGATAGCCCCCGAGATATGATGGCAGAGTGGAGGAGATTTCCACAATGCCTCCAGGAATACTGCCTTGGGTAAGGTCCAATATGACTGGGATGAGCCCAAGCTGTCACAAATGGAATGACATACAAACCCTATAAGACCATCCTGCCTCCCCTTTCCACCTCTCACACAAGTGGCACTGCTCAGAATGCCAAGGGTGCCTGATTAGGGAACGAAGAGTTGGAGCAACAGAGAGGCCATTGTTAATCTTTGTCTTTCTTGCCCACTCATTTTCCTCTTGCTAAGTAGGTGGCCGTCACCCTATTCCATGAAAGATTATATATTCCGGTTCCATAACTTCCCATGGAAAATTTCCACTTACCTTCTTAAGGCACAGCAAGCTTGGCCGTATGTGTGTGTGTGTGTGCATGTGCGTGCATGCATGTGTGTTGTATTCTGTTGGTTTAGTTAATTACCCAAATCCATCAGCATCTATTTGTCTCAAATTGAACTGCGGTCAAAGGATGGGAGGAAATCAGTAACTGCTGCCATATGGCACCAAACCGAGACATGCAGATACCTAGAAGTTGCATCACTAATAATAATTACATTGCTAATATGCCACCCACCTTCCTGGAAGGCTCACAGCTTCGGTTCTCATCCTGCTGCCTATTAATATCTCCAATTCATGACTTAAATCAAATGCATTAATAACTTAAGGTGAAAAGCCAATCCATCAGCTGCTTTTGTGTTTTGTGTGTCTTGGGAAAGTTTTTCAAGCCATATGAACAAGCAAATGTGGAAGGGACATAGGTGTCCAGCATAATGCTCAATGCTTTGCGTATGTGCCCCATCCAAAACGATACCCCAAAGCTAGGTGTGGGAACTTTGACTGCCTAAGGCGTATGATTCGATGACTTCTCTCCCTCTTTCAGGCCATTTAAAATCTGAGAAAGGGATTTCTATTCCTTCTCAAGTTTCCATGAGTAAACTCCATCTGGTCAACAATTCATTGAACTGGATTCATGTTAAGTCAAATGAGAAAGCAGTCAGATAATATCTATAGATATGTAGGAGTAAGCACATTGCCCATACCTGTTTAATAGTATGGATGCAGCTCTTATATTTATCTATGGAAAAGGAAAGAAAAATCATTTCATTTTACCCAGGCACAGGTTCTCTGACTGAAGAGATGACTGTGGCTTCAGCTTCCTGAACTGAGATAATTAACACTGTCAGTTTATTACAAGACTGGCATAAACATGCTAGAAATTGACACCTTGTTTTAATCATTCTTTTCCCCTGAGGAAATATTTCTCAAACAGATGTAACTCCAAGCTAGGGCTTCATATTAACAACTGTATTCAAGGTCAAAGCCCTGGTGTAAAGGTCAATCAGGTCCTCAGCTCCCAAGACTGTAGGCCTTGCACCAAAAATATGCTTAGGGTCAACTCAAACACATGAATGAGAAAAGCTTTTAGTGATTGGTGAGCATTTAGTTTACACTAAAAATGAAACACATACTGCCTCTCTGGGATGAGAAATCGTTTCTAAAGAACTTTAGAGGTGGTGATTCCACAATTACTGTCAGTAATTCATTGAGGTAGGTATTTTGTACATAATTATGCTGTACTAGAAAGGGAAGGCTATTCCTGAGCATTCACAGCAGTTTATATTTTTACAAACGCTGTGCAATCTTTCTTAACTGCTGACACTGAAACAAAACAGTCCTAGGTGAGAATGAGAAGAGAAGTGAGAAAGGCCAGGAACATGAGGGGAGGATTCTAATCATAAAATAACCAAACCTCCTAATTGTTAGCATCTCATGAGACCACAGGTCTATTCAATCACAGGTCCTGAGGCTTTAATTTCATGTATAATGACAGCTAACTTTGAGTATTTATTAGGTGCCAGGCAATGTTCTAAAGCATTCTCATGAATTATTCTGCTTAATGCTTACAATGACAATCTGAAGCAGTATTTTATTCTCCAAATATTTACTGAGCAACTAGAATATGTCAGACGAACACACAAAAATGCCTGAGTTCTGTAACTTAGATTGTAGTGCAACCAGGAAGCAGAGGAGCCAAGATTTGAATCCAAGAAGTCGGACTATTGGATTATAAAACTATTATAGTTAGCAGGCATCATAAAATGCAGTCTCTCTTGGAGATCAATGAGAATCTCATAAATCATAAACAATTCAATGTGAAACAATTGGGAGATGTTTGTGTCCTGGGCCTGATAGTACTGGATTCCTAAGACTGAGCTATTCTTGATTGGAATAGTCTGAGCAAGGCCAGAAACTGAAAAGATCTGGCATTTGGAGTGAGCACGGATGAGTTCAGGTACTGGCTCTGCCACTTAGTAGATATATGCTTTGGGCAAGTTGTTAAACCTGTGTGAGCCTCAATTTCCTCATCAATAAAATAGGGGACTTAAAATAACAGAATTTAATTCATTGCATGTTGGTGAGCTATTAAAGGAGGTAGGTCAAATAAAATAGTCGATAGAGTGCCTGATATTGTATAAAGTAAGCCATTTTTATTATTTGCCTTTATGGACCTTTAAACCTAGACAATAAAATATGAGAACCTAATTTAAGTCATTTTAGAAATGTGAGCCTTGCACTTTATAAATTCCTGACTATACGGAAGGAAGCAGAACTATAGTCTATAGCCACATGTCTTCAGTATGTGTGTGCACAGGGGTGGGCGGTGCAGAGAGAAAGGATGGGCTGGGCCTGTATTACCCAGGAGCACCATTCAGCTCAGCCTGTCTTGGTTGCTGAGTCCTTTTTGCCCAAGGAGACTGGCTCTTTCATCTTGTGTCACCAGCTTTGCTTCCTGTAGGTCTTGCCCTCAGAATAACTGTGTCATCCAGGACTCATAGAAAGCAAAGATACCTGAGAATCACAAACTGATTTGTCTGTAAGGACATCGCCTGGACTGGCCACTCTACACTTGTTGCATTGGTTCTTTTTAGTTCTCAACCTCTGGCTCTATTTCCTTTCCTCTCCATTTTTCCTATCTTGTCTCTTGATGAGGAGGCATTCACTTATAAATCTAAATGGTTCAACTTACTGTTAGTGACTTCTTCTGTTTTGTGTACAGCTCTCAATGCCCCCCCTTCTTGGTCAAAAGAGGTGCAAAACTCAACTCCATTCAGGCTATGCCTAACCCAAGTGATCTCTCAATGTGATCCCTTAAATTTAGAAATTAACCAGCTATGACTCTTCAGGATGTTGGTCATCTCCATCCATTTGGTGTTCCCATCTGATTGAGGCTCCATTCCTGAGTTTCCAAAGGCTATTTTGAACCTCAGAGTAAGGGGGAATATGTGTGCAGAGGCTCAGAAACTTCACTCAGTATAGAATATGTTGATACTCAGCAGTCTCTTCTTGTTGTAATTTCAGTATACATATGAAATCAAGGCTTCTGGGAGCCACATTCAATTTTTATGTATAAGAATCCAAGTTATCACAAACTTAGTGGCCTATAACAATCAAATTTACTATCATAGAGTTCTGTAGATTAGAAGTATGACACAGGTCATGAGGGTCTCTCTGGAGGCTCTGGAGGCATTTTCCTGCCTCCTTCACCTTCTAGAAGCCACCTACATTTCATGGCTAATGATCCCCTTCCCCTCTCCTCAAAGCCAGTAACATTATATTTCTGTGACCATTCTTCCTTTGTCACATCTTCCCCTGGCTTCAGCCTCTGACCTCAGCCTGACAAGGTTCTTCACCTTTAGGGAATCATGTGATTAGGTTGGGCTCACCCGATAATCTAGGGTAATCTCCCTGTCTAAAGGCCCATTACCTCAATCATATCTGCAAAGGCCCTCTTGCCATGTAAAGAAACATATTTATAGGTGCTACAGATTAGAGCATGAACATCTCTGGAGGTCATTATTCTGCCTATCACAGTCTTCTCTCTGTTCCTTAAGGATTCACATCTGTTTCACATGCAAAATACATTCATCTCAAGGTCCTCAATGTTCTCAACCCATAATAGTGTCTACTCAAAGTCCAAAATCTCATCAGCTCAAAAATCCCATATCTCATCATCTGCCTTGTATAAATCAGGCATGGGTGAAGCTCCAAGTGGCGACACGAGGTACTCTTCTTCAATGTAAATGTTCTGAAGTAATTGGGTTGCTATTGTTTCTACGGGTTTACACATTTTATCAAATGCTTCCATTTGATTATGGCATTCTGAGGCATTTTTATCAAAAGGGCCATGAGTGGCTTTTATTTTTTGTTTGTTTTTTGTTTTCTACAGGTTGCCATATGTCTACTGTATGTCATTTCAATCTTCCTATTCTCGGTCCAGCTCTGAGTCTACAGTGGAGATGGACACATGTTTTCCTTACATTCCTATATTCTAGACTGGTATTTACCACAAATGGAGGAAAAAGCTAAACATAAGACTAAATATTGAATCCCTTGGTATTTCAATATTTTCCAAGTTTTAAGTCTAAAAATCATCAAAATCCATAGATGGTTTAGGTTCTGATTTTCTAGGATAGTAGTTTTAGCCAACATACATATAGACACAGACACACAGACGCACACACACACGCCCTCACTCATATATACGCATTCATCAAATGGCAGTGGGGATTTGAAAATTATATAATATAATATAGCAGTTAGTGTAGTGTCTTTAGTGCCTTAGAAGTTTATTATTATTTCTACCTGTACCAATGCACCTTTATAGAAAAAGCATTCTAAGATTAAAATAAATTTCAGATTTCTTGGCAGTTCCTTTCTTTTAGTACGTTTGCATTTGCTTCTCTACAAAATGAAATTCTTTCATTGTAAAAAAAATTATTTTACAGTAATTTTTGGGCCATTCATACCAATACATGTTAGAAATAAAACACCTTAATACCGGGAACAATATTGTAACGCCACACAAAGTGCACAAACAGAATAAACTTGGCTGAATAGACAAAGGTATTTGGGAGACTATAATGAATACTCTACAGATGACCAAGAGAGAAATGTTTACTTACTGAAAACTATGGCAATACTACATTGCATAATTCAAGAAAATTTTTAAAATCTTGTTTCATCATACTTTAAATAAGACACATTTACGAGAGCTCATGTTTTCTTAGTGATGCTTGGCTTGAGGAATTTTTTAATTTGTAGTGAACAAAACTTCCTTTCTACTGAACCTGAAAAAATGACCTGAGAAAACTGTATAGTAAAGTTTCCAGTTTTTCATCAAAGCTATGTGTGCCAATCATTCATCCAAAAAGCACCATCATCATGTAATTCTGAATAATCAATTACAGAATTAAAACATAGCAACCATAAATGACAGTGATCCCTTGCATTTATAAAAAGCATCACCGTTTTTAACGATATTTATTGACCTAGAAGTCATGAATTATTCATAGCAGATAAAAGATCTCCAGTTATCTGATGGGATCCAATTCTACTCAATCTGCCCTCACAAAATGTTTGAAGCCTCCTGGCATTTTGCCCTTTGTAGGGGCTTGATTCTTCCAGTTATTTGGTTCACAAGAACATCTTGTATTTTAATGAAGAATAAAACATCCTCCTATTGCGATGAATAATGAAGAAAATGTCTGCAATCCAATATTTTGAACACATATCATCATTTAAAAATTCCGACTTGACTATATATTTTCCTTAATGTTGACATGTTAGTACTCTTGTGTTTTTAAAAGGCTTCTGAGTTTTGCTTCTGGGGTTATGCCAGGTCAAATTATTAATGTACCCTCCCTTTCCACTGAGGATATTTGACACGCTTCGCATTTTTTACATATTAAACATTACGCTCTTCTATCTTCCTTTACAATTTCCATCCTCCTCCCTTAACACTTCCTTCACATACTGCTGGGCCCTGAAAGCCAAATAAGAGGTTTTAACATGAAATCATAGGCAGAATTTGGAACAAAAATATTATTTTTAAAACTGAGTTGACTAACAATATAATGTAAGGCCATAAGATATTTTAGTAGTTTAATCACAGTTTCCTCCATTCTGGTTCCTCATTTTTTTCTAGCAATGGTTCAGGTTAAGTACTTTTCATGGATACTGATTAAATGAGTATTCCTAAGTAACATGGAAGAGAGGACAAGGGAGGGAGAAGGGAAGAAAATATTTGTTGAGTGCCTACAATGTACTTGGCATTTTGTTAGAAATTTTTAGAGTACTAGAATCAAATCAGACACTGGAGCCAAATTGCCTGAGTTGAATACTAGCTCTACTGAAATCCCATCACTGCCTGTAAGATCGTGGGCAACTTACTTACTTACTTTGGACCTCAATCTTCTCATCTATAAGAACAAGGTGAATACATAACTTAGTTCTGATCAATTTATGAGTTCATATGTGTGAAGTACCATGGCAATGGTTGGCTTATGGTAAATGAGATGCTAATATCATGAGATCTCATGTCAAGTGCTCTTAATATACACACAGACATATAAAACACACACAAAAGGGAAAGGAACACAAGGAAACTTGAGAACTATAATACATTGATAAAAGACATTAAGGAAGATACAAATAAATAGAAAGACATTTTGTGTTAATGAATTGGAAGACTTATAATGTTAAAATGTTCATCCTACACAAAGAAACCTACATATTCACTGCTATTCCCACCAAAATACAAGTTTTTATTTCTTACAGAAATAGAAAATATAATTCTAAAGTTTATATGGAACAATAAAAGACCCAGAATAGCCAACACAATTTCAAGTAAGAACAAACTTGGAGGCATCACATTTCCTGATTTCAAACTATATTACAATGCTATAGTAATCAAAACAGTATCATATTGGCATAAAATGGGCACATAGACCAATGGAACAAAATAGAGAGCCCAGAAATAAACCCACACATATGGTCAACTGATCTTCAATAAAGGCACCAAGAATACACAATAGAAAAAGGATAGTGTCTGCAAAAAATGGTGTTGAGAAAACTGAATATTCATGTGCAAAAGGATGAAACTGGACCTCTATCTTACACCAAAAAAATCAACTAAAATGGATTAAAGACTTAAATGTAAAACCTGGAACTATAAAGCCCCTAGAAACAAAATAGAGGAAAAGCTTCATGACATTGGTCTTTTTCTCCTTCTAATTCCAACATTAATAACATGTGAATTGCTATGAAGATAATATAATTTTGAAACACAATAAATAAGAGGAAAAGCTTTTCCACTCCTTCCCATAAAAATCCCACTGAACTTACAGTATTTCAAACTTACTGCCTCCCTAAAGGCCTCCCCAAGTATTTCTCACTGATTTTTCTTCTTCCTATTGACTCCTATAGCATTTATGGCCAGAACAAAATAGCTAAAACTTGGTCACATATAATTTAAATAGCTAAGTTGCACATAACAAAAGATGTACATTTCTGATAATAAATAGCTTACCAAATTTCACTTCTTAAAAACTCATGATGAGCTCTACCATTTCTTAAAGTTTCTCCTTCTCTATCCTTTCCTAGTTGTATTTTCAAATAGGCCTTGGGCCTGAATTGAGTCAAAAAGCAGTAATTCTAGGATCTGTAGCTTAATTGTGTATCTACATCAATCTTCTTGTTTTGCTAATGCATTGTGATCATGTAAGATATCATCACTGAGGGGAATTAGGTGTAGGGTACACAGGAACTCTCTATTATTTTGGAACTCTGTATAATTATCTAAAATTATTTCAATATAAAAAGTTGTAAAAATCATTTATTCTGCTGAACACATACTATCACTGGCTGATTTTGAATTGTAAGTTATACATACTCAGGAAAACACTATGGTCCCTGAGGACAAGAAAAATTTTACATAGTTCTTTGAACTTCTCTCACAAATATTAGCATTTTATTGGGCTTATAGGGCGAGGACTGAAGAAAGGGTGGAAGAATTGGGAACACAGTAGGATTTTAATAAATATTTATAAGCTGAAAAGTGAGAGACATAAGAAATTGTGGGACCTGAAGACTCAAATGTACTGTGTTCTTGATTTTACCCCTTTCGGAGCACCGCTAAAAAGTAGATTTAAGATACGAAATATTTGAATGGAAAAAAAGTCCCAGGCTTTGGAACAGATCACTATTATTCATACTACCATGTGTGGTTGAGTCTTCCATTAAACCATCAAACTCAACATGTGCTTCCAAATGACTAGGAAGCTGGCTCAGTTGTTAGATTCAGTTGTAATTTATGGGGTTCTTACTGCAAAAATAACTCAATTACTTTTCAGACAAATAGTCACCATTTTTTATTCGTACTTTTTCTTTTGGACTTCACCTCTTAAATTAGTCCAATGGCACAAAACAAGAAAGAAATTTTTTAAAGATTCAAAAAACAGGAAATGCATCATTGAGGAAAAGATGTTATCTTTGTACCTAAAACAGTGGAAACTTAGGAACTTTAATCAACACTGCTGTTCATTCTATTTACCATTGCATAAGTTTTATAAATGCCACCATCAAAGAGCAATTTAAAATCATTTTTCCAAATACTGGGGAAAGAAAAACAATCTGACTTTAATTTGGTTTTATCTAAAACTTAACTATATGGAGCAAGGTGTCAATAAGCTCAAGGTTATGGGTTCAACTCCTATACGGCTACTTAGTTTCTATCAGCAGAAAATTTGTAACAGGGACATAGACTATATGTTTAATCCCCAAACACTCACCATGCAATCTAGCTCAATCCATTCCCACTATTATCAAATAGCACAAAGTATCATCTTAAAATCAAAGTTCACCCTGTCACAATTGTTGAGGCTTACATTTTATTTTTAAACAAAATTCACCCTTCTATGATGTAAACAAAAAGTTCTAGTTTTAAGGAACCGCAGGAAAGCTTCCCATGTGCTCTGGCCCACAGAATATTTTTTTACTCACGTAGTCTATTCTCACTAGAATGTGAACTCCATGAAGGTAGACAGCTCCTTGTTTTATTACTACAGTGTCAGTATACACCCAACAGGGCCTGGCACTCAATGCACTGAATGTGCAGCTCACAAAAAGTGATACGATTTTCTGAAGCTGAAAACACATGCCTCAAATGGAAATTGAGTACTCAGCAAACTTAACACAATGATTCCCAAAGTGTGGGCCCTAGATTAGCAGCATCAGCATCACTGAAGAACTTGTTAGAAATATAAATTCTCTGGCCTCAGTGCAGACCTACTGAATCAGAATCTCTGAAGGTGGGGTCCTGAAACATACATTTTAACAAGCCCTGCTGGTGATCCCGAGGCATGGTAAAGTTTGATATCAACTGTTGTAATCCAATAAAAAAATACATTTCCAAACTCAGCTCTGGTTTGGTTTGCAGCAGCAGTGCTAAATCACATAAATTCAGCCATTTTAGTACAAAAGTATTCATACATATCTTGGAACAAATGCCTGGGAAATGAGTTTCTGCATAGGATAGATACTTGGGCCAATAATGGTTGATCACTGTTATGCACTTTCTGTAGCAATGTGTCTTAATTCCTAAGAAAAGCATGGCAGAGAGAAACAAGAGACATAAAATATAATATTAAGCAGGAGATTATAACTGTGAGGCTTCTCCCCAGCTCACCTTGGTTATGGCAAATCTCCTAAACAGAAGTTATTTACTGACCACAGAAGCAATGTGATACAGTGTTAACGTGCCTACACCAAGAACCAAAGACCTATGTTTTTGTTAACCAGTTGTAAGTTATCCAAAAAGTGACATAATTTCACTAGAATATCTCATCGTCTCAATGAGCTAAATAATACCAAAGTGGAAAATTCTGTGATTCAATGAGAGTGTCACAAGGGTCTATAATGTTCCAAAACAAACATTTCCAGATGATAGAAAGTGGGGAGGGATAACAGACATGCTGGATCCAAAAGGCTCCTGATGCGCCAGGATAATTGATTAAATCTAACAAAATAATACTTAAGAGAATGAAAATAAGCATCTATACCTGGGTGAAACATACACACATTGCTCAGGTACAGATTGGGGAAGGTTTGGCTCAGCAATGACATACATTAAAAAAAAAAAAAAAAAAAAAACAGTCTCCATTTGCAATAAACTCCCCATGAGCCAACATCATGTTGTCTCTCATCCTGAAACCAACAGTGACCTTAGGATGCCTCAGCAGAAACAAAGGATCTAGAAGCAAAATCACAGTTATGCTCTGATCTGTTCTGGGTACACCGCATCTGAAATGTCTGTCTTCAATTTCAGGTCCACATTTCATGGAGTGCATTGTAGAGCAAAAGAGAAAGGATGATGCTATGACCTCATGGGGGTAAACTAAGAGACTCTTTGTAGCTAGACTATAGAAGAAGAGACTCAGGCATGAGTCAAGGCATGCTGGCTATATTCAATTTTGTGAAGGGCTGTCATAAGAAGAGGGATTTATCATGCTCTATGTGACACTGAGGGGATAAAGTTAAAGTCAATGCCTACAAGCTACAGAAAATCCTTTGGTTCCAAAGAAGGAAAAGCAATAAACAGGAAGAACTGTTGGAATAATTTTATTCCAACACTCTTCATGTGACATATTTGAAACCAAAAATTCCTAAGGCATTGAAACTACAACCTCCGGATATGCTGTCACATTCCTCCCTGTTAGGCAGTCCATGGAGGAACACAAACACTAATGTAAGGGTTTTGTCTATGTAGTTAATATCAGTAGACTGATAGTAGTAAAGGAGACTACCCCTGATAATATGGGTGGGCCTCACCCAATTCTTGGAAGGCCTTAAATGAAAAAACTGAGGTTTCCTAGAGCAGAAGAAATTCTGCCTTAAGACTGCAACATTATCTCCTGCCTGAGTTTCCATCCTGCCAACCTTAGAGATTTCAGTCTTGCCAGCTGCCACAATCAAAAGAGACAATTCCTTTGAATGAATGAATGTAAGTGTGTGTATTCTATTGGTTGTGTTTCCCTGGGGAACCCTGACTGATACAGTTGTGCAAAGGCGGATGTGCAAGAATGATTTACTTCCGGTCATGTTGCATTCCTGTCACTGGAGACAGTCAAGTTCAGGCAAGGAAACCACTTTGGTCATAATAAGGAGGCTATTTAAAACATATGACCCTTGATACAGTTTTAAAGCACGTGTGCCAAACTAGACAACATAGTCTAATTCAAATGTTTCATTTATTTATTAAGTCCTAGTATGTGTCAAATACTGCATGAGGCTCTAGAGGTGTAATGAACAGAAACAGCTACTGCTTTGCCTTTTTGGTAGGTACATGGATCCTGCATGATATGCAGGGGTACCAGACCAGCTCTTCTTGAACACAAAATTGGTGCTCAACAGATACTTGTTGAATGAACAACTGAATGAATAAAACTATATTTTAAGACTGTAGAGAAATAGATAAATACACACACATACACATACATGTACATATATGTTAACTGAAAACTCTATCAAAAATATTAAAATGTTTTAAAGCTTTAATTTATATAAAGATAAGATTTGATTATTAAAACATTATATGAACACACCATGTTCCCTTCTCCGATAAGGCATAAGCCTAAGTTATTGTCCTAAACCCTCCTCTCCTTTTCGACTGCCCACTTTACATACTGATACTTAAAAAAAAAAAAAATCAACTCAATGTCTCTTCATGTGACATATTTGAAACCAAAACTTCCTAAGGTATTGAAACTACAACCTCTGGATATGCTGTCACATTCCTCCCTGTTGGGCAGTCCATGGAGGAACACAAACAGCCAACTGCTGGACTGAGTGTATTCATCTGGCCTTCAGTAGTAGACAGCCAAAGAGTTCACCATGCTGCTTCTCCAAACACAAATGTTAAGAAACATAAGGGAAAAAAAATGGATGCAGATCAATAATAACAGAACCTTAGTATTAAGCCCACATTTGTATCAGACTTGTAATTTTTCAAAGTACCTTCAGTGCCATAATTTCATTTGGTAAAATGCATTCTGTAAAAATTTTACCTGCATTCTGTAAAAATTGAAAAAGAACAAATGAATCCATCATTGGGCAGATGAATACAAGGAGATAAGGATGAAATTAAAATGAGGTTTTAATCCCAATCTTTACAGTCAATTGTGTGCTTCTTTACTATCAGATCATAAGGACAGGACACAGTGTAATGTAGGCTATTTACATAACAATGAGGAACACATTCTTTAGCAAAAGATGATTCACCAGTTTTTTTTTTTTTTTTTTAACACTTGATCCGAGGCTATAAGAAATAGAATACTGCATCACAGGAGAACACTCTTTTATATAAAAGTTGCTGAGAATTTTGGCTATTTTGGTTAGTAATACACCTGGTACTCCCAGAGGGCTTTGCCATGCATCGGTTATTTATTGGTTACTGTGAATTTCTTATAAAAACAAGATCCATCAGGTTTTACAAAGTTTGTATGATAAAATTCTAATGGTCATTTCATTTCCTAATATAAAATATCTGAGAAGATATGGAAAATAACTGAATGATACAAAATGAAAACCTTTGATAGCAAAGTTGCAAGAGCCTTGCGTTGAGTCATAGACTGGAATTCTAGACTTGGCTCTAGCACCAACAAGCTGGGTGATCTCGCCAAAGATCTCTCTCACATGTATCTCTCATATGTATGGATGAGCTTTACATATTTGTTTATTCATGCTGAAATTATCTATTTCAGACTGCCTGGCCTTTACAATATAGCAACTCATTTTCTATGGGATGGAAGAAATTATGGCTGTTTTTCTGAAACCACATCAATTTTCAAAGGCAGCTGTAGCAACAGACATGCATTTGCACTGGAATTTTGGCTTCAAGGCCAGTACCACCTTGAAAATCTGGCTGATTTCCGCAAACCCATAAGTTGGAGAAATACCAGGAATAAAAAGAGGAATTACAAGGATGATTTAAAATTTTCTTCCCTCCACTTAAAGTTAGTCTTTTCAAGTTGCCAAGAAAACAAGTCGAGATCAAAATGGAATTAATAGATAGCTAGTATTTAACTACAGAAACATTTCAATGAATAAATTAGCCATTAGTTTAAAATAAAGGACAATTGAATTTTAATAATCTATTCCAATAAAAAAAGCAAGAACAGAGATACGCCCTTTTGGCTTTGAAAAAATAATTCTTGATTTTGTTTTGTTTTGTTTTCCAGTATTGTTTTCCCCCCAATTATATTTTTCTTAAGAGAAAAGCCTTAACTAAGAAATGGTCATTGTCAACCTGCAAAGTACTTAGCCACCTACCAGTAACAATTAATTTTCATTTTTTTCTAGTTTTTTGTTTACTTCTATTTTCCTATGCCATCTTAAGCACCATTTCTCTTTTTACTTCCTGGGCATACAAGAAAGGTCAACAATGACTTATAAATTGCACAGAGGTCTGCCTTTTATACATATACATGGGCATACACCTGCAATTTGAAAACATGGTTTCATTGGTCTTGGGGTAGAAAAAACAAATTACAATTGACACATCTAGGCTGTTCGCCTCTTTTCGCTTTTCTGTCTTTGCAGGTGAAGGAAGAGACAAATGCTGTAAAGCCACAGGTAACCAGAGCACTATATTTTAGGACAACAGAAAGGCTCTTCTAAACACATCCAAACTTGTCTCAAAACCACCTCCCTCCCTTTGGTCCAGTTCTTTAAAAAACAATTATTCCTCTAACCACCAACTACGCAAGGAATCAATAGGCCGCATTTCTGGTAATCCTTCAATTTCATAAACCAACTAGGAAAAGCTTCTTTATATACACACATGTGTTAAGGGGCCATGCAAGCTCCGCATCCACATGGGCAGAGGGAAGCATAATCTGCCCTTTTTGCTTATCTTGATTAATGTTTTTAGCAAATTTACCATAAAGATTATGTAATCTTATGTCTACACTCCCACGTTCACTGCAGAATTTTTCACAATAGCCAAGATATGAAAACAACTTAATGCCCATTAATGGATGAATGGATTTTAAAACGTCATTTTATATTTTTTTATATATATGTGTGTATGTATATGTGTATATATATATACACACACACTCATACACACACACACACACACACACACTATGGAATGCTATTCAGCCTTAACAAAGCAGAAAGTTCTATAATTTCCAACCACATGGATAAACATAGAGGAAATTACGCTAAGTGAAATAAGGCTGGCCCAGAGAAACAAATACCATATGATCTCACTGATATGTGGAATCTAAAAAAGTCAAACTCATAGACACAGAGAGTGGAATGGTGGTTAACGTCACTGGGAGAGGTATCAATGGGCCAAATGGGGGCATTGGTCATAGGGTACAAAGTTTCAGTTACACAGGAGGAAGAAGTTCTGGTGATCTGTTGCACAGCATGGTGACCATACTTCATAATAATGTATTGTACACTTCAAAATTGCTGACGGACAGGATTTGAAATATTCTAACCATAAAGAAATGACAATTGAGGGGATGGATATGCTAATTCACCTGGTTTGATCATTCCATAATGCATATATGTATCAAAACATCAAATTATATCCCATAAATATTTACGGTTACTATTTGTCAACGAAAAATAAAACAAAAATCTGTGATTGATGGTGAAAAATACATAGAATCTTAGAAAATAATGCTCCAAAAGTTTAATGGGTCCTCAAGGAGGTAAAAACTGAGATACAGCGTTGTTGTCTGTCTTCACGTTCACATGGTATGCACAGCCGAGGCTACTTCTTATACCTGTGGTCCTCAAGTGGACCTGAAACCTATGTGATATTAGAGCCACAAATAAACTTGTTATGTCTTCCTGAAAAGTCCATTTTAGTCACTGAGTTTTAGGGCAGATTGTTTTTATGTTTAAACAAACTGATATATTAGGAATTCATAGTAAGTTTTGCATACATTTTATATAACTATAAAACATGCAAAATGCTTACATGATTCTGAGATGTTTACATATTCCAACCCCCCTAGATCTTTCTTTCTCTTATTAGATGTACTTTGAAAACAATGTTCGAAAAGCATCATACTATGCCATTCAGCCTGAAGAAGGGGAAAAATTGGTATATAGCTACTTAAGTAGAGAAAAAGTTCTAAAACACAAAAGGTAGTTCTATAGCGTAAGAAAATTGATCTACCCGAGATGCGACTGATGTTTCTGTTTTTTATTTTATATATATGAGATCTCATACATATATCTCAGTCTGAAGTATACATATATTTTAAAGCAGGTTTTGGTGGTTATCTTAAAAGTCACATTTAAAATTAGAATAGTCCCTGTCCCACTTGAAAATAAGATGAAAAAAGCTTTAAAAAATTTTTTTTATAATTGACAGAGAATAAAGCAGGCAAGAACAAAAAATAGGATGAAAAATCGCTTCTCTTTGTGCCACAGAAAAAAATATCACAAGCTTGTTTGTTTTTGGCACCCAGTTTATAGCCTAGCAATCTGAGTCTATGAACTTAAGCCTTCATGGATGAGTGCACCAATTGGCTTTTGAATTACAGGATAGCATTACTCAATTAACTTTGAGACTAGCTAGCCCTTTCAAGCAATATAGTTAGCAGTGGCACACAATATTTCAGTTCTAAAATGAGAATGTCAACTGTGAAACTAAATTTACAATTTCAGTTGTTTCTCTATCAGCCCCCTCCCACACTTACTACGAATTTGAATAATACAACTACAAGAAGCACTGAAATAAAAACGTGTGCATTCTAGGCTTATCGGCAAGTCCTATCACTTTAATTACTTGGAGCTTGTCAAAATATAGGCTGATGCACACAAGGAAATCTGTGCCCTGCATGCCACATTATTAATGCTTCACCCTTAGCCAATGAAAGTAAATGTTTACCCGGCTGGGGCAACAAAAGATAGGAAGGGCTGGGAAATCATGACCCTACACTTTGCAGCGTCCCCATAGAGTTCACCGTACTATCCCTATGCCAGCAAGCTCACTTGAAGACCGAACTGCAAGATACAATTAGAAGGAACAAGAATTCCCCCAGTACAGCAGACCATGTAAATACTTACATATTATACACATGTCTGTGCACATACACGCATCCCTCACATGTTTTATCAGTACTCCTTAGTAATTAGCACACTATTAAATTTTGCCTCTGCTGACAAGTCTATGGTCAAACTGTCAATGAAAAAGTTCTGGTAAATGTTAAATTCTGTTTTAAATATAGAGGGCCTATCTATCACCTGGGCTTAGGAAGCCATCTGCCACATACCAGAAGCACTTTCACATTTAAAGGTGTTAATTTATTGGTGACACTAACATATTTCTGGCTTTTTACAAGATTAAATATAAGCCATATGAAGTATTGTTACGATCATCTGTAGTCAAGCTATAATTGACATTAACCAGATTTTAGGTTTAAGAAAGAGAAAAAGAGAGAAAGTATGTGTGTGTGTTTGTGTGTGTGTGTGTGTGTTCAGGGTATGCTGAGCAGGGATATGGAGTTTTTACCTTATAAGCTGTCTGACTTAGTGAAAACCAAAATACTCACTTGAACGCAAGTATATCTTTAATTGTATGTTTTCACTGTGGAACTTACAAATTAAAAAAGCATACCTTAACAAATTATAATAATATAAGCTAATTTTGAGCATTTGCAATGTGCCAGGAACACTTGCATGTAACAACTCATTCAATCCTAGTAACAACTGACGTGCTATTATATGTTTTTCATAGTTGAAGAAATTGACAGGTTAAGTAACTTGCCAAAGTTGCCAAGTTCACAGGGCTAACAAAAGCTCGCACTCCTGATTTCAAGCCATACGACTCCTTGTTAGCAAATGGGCAATAAAGTCTTGTTTATCCTCAATTCCTACTGGTATTAAGTGTGAGGAAAGTAGAGGGGACAAGGAAGACGTGAAGCCTCTGAAACAATTCAGTGAAGAGTTACTGAATTACATTCCAACAGGTATAATTTCTTGCAGACTTAAACAAGGAAAAATTACCTATAAGATTGTTAAAGCCTCTGCAGTAGAAAGAGAAATGCGTGATACAATGATAAGGCAGAGACATCAAATAGCCATATTCACAAAGAATTAGAATCAACATAAATTCAATATTGTTGTAGTCTATTTTCAAAATGGTTGCGTATGAGCCAGGCGTGGTAGCACACACTTGTCATCCTACTTACTGGGGAGACTGAGGTGGGAGGATCCCTTGAGTCCAGGAGTTGGAGGCTGCAGAGAGCTATGATCATGCCACTGCACTCCAGCCTGAGTGACAGAAGGAGACCTAGTGTCTTAAAATCAAATTGGTAGATATGAAGTAGTCTGTAGTCGTTTTCACTGAACTATGGAAAAAGGCTTCACAATTGTCACCCATGCATCAAACAAGTGCTGCTTTTAAAATGTGAGGTGCAGTTACAGGTCTCAGAAAAATAATTTAATGTTGAAAAAGGAAAACACTGTCTGTTTACAGATGACAGACAAAAAGGCAATTGTTAAAGGTATGTAGTCCGTCATTGTCATTTTCACCTAAATGAAAATAAACACAAATGGTGGAATGTATTTAAGGCAAATAGAGAAAACAGTCCAAAGAAGATTTGAATGTTGTTAGAGTTGGAAAGAAACTTAGTGAGCAATTTCAACCTGTGCATGTTACATAACATAAAATTAAGTTCAGCAGAATTTGATCTCCCTGTGCAGGTGTTATCTTCAGCTCTGGGTATGAGTTGCACTTCTAGCGGCAGTGTATGGAGTTAAGGACACAGGAAGATGATACCTAGAACCCTGGAAGCTTCAACTTTGAGAAGTGGGCAGATGAAGAGCAAACCATGAAAACAGCTAGTTAGGAGCAATGGAGAGAGAGCAGCAAAGCCAAAGAGTGTGATGTCATAGGAGCCTGGGAAGGAAGGAATTTCAGGAGAGAATAAGCATTGGTGTGATGAGAGAAAGAAGTCTAAGAAGATCAGAACTGGAAAATGATCATTAGATGTGTTGGTTATTGTTTGGTAGTGACGTTAGCAAAAGCAGTTTCAGGAGCGTGGTTATAACAGAAGATGGCTATGTTTTAAGTAATGAATGGGAGAATAAAAAAACAGATAAGACAGTAAGGGAAGAACTCATATTCAATAAGCTTGAAGAAAAGAAAAAGATGAAGTAGTGGACAAAGAAATGCGTAAGGAAAAATGGTCAGGTGAGAATGAGAAGAATAATTGAAACCATGTGGGGAAAGGCAATGAAAACAGGTGTCCCAGCTCAGGCTGATGCATGAGCCTTGACAGGAGACACCCAGCGTGCTCTGAGATCATGAAGATAGGAAATGAATGGACACACGTACAGCTATGTGGTTCTCTCACCTGAGTTTTTTTTTTTTATGTTTGACTTCTTAAATCGCATGTAGGTTATTTTAACAAACGATACAAGGTTTTTAAAAATCTCCTTCCCTTATTGCCCATGGGAAGTCTGGAATGAAGGAATAAACGGTCAGCCTCAAGCCTGGACCCAGCACTCGCAAGGAGTTAGACAAGCTCTTGCTGGCAGTGTGCATCTTCTCCCACACTCCCTTCCCTCCATCCTCCATTCACGGGAATCATTTCCTCATTCTCCAGATCCTTCCACCAGCTACGGAAATTAGGTTCTCACGCCATTAGAAAACACTGAGGAGATTAACAGGGAGGAGTTTAACTATCTTCAGTCGTGTGAAGGCTGGCAGGTTCTTAGCCTTGCCAACTATCTATTTTCCTTGCGTGGTTTCTGCCAGAGGCAAGAGCAAACAGCAAACAGAAGAAAAGGGTGGTAGCAGGAAAGAGAACTCTTGAACAAATTAAAAGAAAAAGAAGAGACAAAGACTTAGAAGAGGGAAGATTACTGCTGAAATTAAACCAGAAGCAGGTTACAAAAGAAAGGTTGGTCACAGAATTAAAAAGCTATTATGTGTATTTGTCTAAGATTTTGTGGATTACCTAATGTATTGGATTATACAGCTTATTTCCAAACAGGTTTCCCTCTACAAACATGCACCTACCAGATATCTGTTTGAGTCCTTTCCTGAGAACCAAAAGCTCTGTGTACAGTTAATTATGGTTCCTTCCTCCAGTAAGAGACTAAGGCAAGAGGTTACCCTGAAAGGTCATGCTGCCCTAATATTTTAGCAACCTCGACTTTGGAATTCTTTAATTGTAAGATCGAAGATATATTTTTCAAACTAGATATTAGATACATTTTTCACTTCCACCATTTCACCCTTAATCTTAAAGGTCTGCTAGTGATTTCTCAGATGGGGAACAAAGTCTCTGAATTACTGATGTTAGCCAGAACTTGCTAATTTAAATTCACTGCAGAGGGATTCGCAATAGCTATCTTGCTTAAGGGCATGCACTCCTAAAGTTTCAGGAATCCTCAGGATTTTCAAGTGTTGGGCAATAATGCAATTCTGCTTCTGATAAAGCTAGATTCACTTAAGCATTTTTAAAGCACCTAACACATGCTTGACACTGGGCTGTTTGCTAAGAATATAAAAATGAATGATATGTAAACTCAGTCCCTCAAGATTGCATACATAGAGAAAAGCACAAGTATGTATTTTATAATTTCCACGATCTGATTTCTTTGGAGGTTGTTAAAAATCAGAATGCCAAGACCTCTGATATATCCATTATCTGTGTGTTATCAGCAAAGCTACTTCAACATAAATAAGCAAAAGGATATATAACAGTCAATTAGGCAAACTAAAAGTTCTAGATGAAGAGACTTTATCTAAAAGAGTAACAAATGAGCATAGGAGAAATACCAGCTACCCACCTGACCAATCCCAAGAAACGATAATAAAGAAACACAGTCACCCACACACACACACTACAACAACCACAGTGAAAATCTTACCTGACTTGCCCACGCCTGCTCTCCCAAATATTGCCAGTTTGACCTCTGCACTTTTAGCCATGATGGGTGCTGGTAGACAATTTACTGTTGTTAAAACTAAAACACTGAGCAAATCTTTTTGGTTCCAGTCTTTGGATTCACCATATCATTGTAAATCTTGGAAGAGTCCACAATCCTTAAACAAAAGAAATTTGGGAATTCATAAGAGACTGGAAAATGAATTAATATTTATTAAGCATCTAGTATATGCCAGCCACCATTCACTTTATCAACATTTTCTAGTTTGATCTTTACCACTATCCTGTGAGAAGTCTATGGTAACTTACTGTAAATGATTTAGCTAATAAATGGTAGATTCAGGACTTGGATTTTGATCTGGTTGGTACTAAAACATGCATTAGCATTTCAGGACTTGGATTTTGATCTGGTTGGTACTAAAACATGCATTAGCATATCACACACAATAGCATTTCTAAAGTACTTCCTCAAGAAATTTTTTTTATGAAGGTATTGATTCTTGGTAGTAATAGAAAGTAAATACTTAAAGTATGTGAATACACACATTTACCATCTATCTGTAAACATTCAGGGTACAAACACATGCAGTGGGGCAATGGAGAAAGTCACTTGTGGGCCTCTTCATGTCTCTTTGGGTTGAATAATATACATTCATATTAGTCAATTCCAATGCAACACAATTCAATTTTGCATCTCAAAGTTAAATTTTATCTCAATTCACACTTGATCACATGATGAAGTCATGTAACAGATACAGACACACATGTTCTAGGAATCAATATATAATATGTAGATTATATTTTTATATTTTGCTGGGCACCATGCCCTGGTACACAAACAATACATGCCATGCTCCAAGTTATTATTCCTTTTCTATGATGACTTCAAGTAAATTAGTTTATAATGCTGTCTTAAAACTTGGGAAATAACATTACGTACAAAGTAAGCACATCTCATTTAGTTTGGTGCTTTAGGAATGACATCTAGGTTCTTAGGACCACGGAAATGTAAATTTGGAAAGAGCTTTGGTGGTGGTGGGGGCTGGAGTGGGGGTCATCTGAAGGAATCTTCTAGCCATTCTTCTAGCAAGAATCTTCCCTTAGGACATAACAATCATTCCATATTCCATTCCTGACTTACCACTTCCAGGTATGAAAGGTAGGCTCATTACTTCTGAAAGCTGCTTCATTTCTCCAATTAGGAGAAACTGCCTTTCTAATATTGAGCTCTAATCTGTCTCCTTGTGGCTTCTACTCATTTGTCCTGGTTTTTCTCTATGAAATAACTCAGAATAAGTCAACTTTTTATTTCACTCAGAACCGTTCAAGGATCCTAGTGTCTAGTAGGACCCTTGCTCCATCCTAGGCTTCCTTTTTCTAGGAACTTGAGGCCCAGCCTGTCCACTTGTTCTTCCTGGAATGCACACTCTCGTTTATGTTTTTTTGACCTTTACTCCCTTTTTCATCATGTGCATTGCCTCCTCAACATCTTAATCACTTTAAAAACGTGGTGTCCACTGCATTCCACTTTGAGATATGACCTGACAAACTGACCCAGTATAAATTCCCTGAGATTTTCACTATCGTTAATCTGCATACCATGGCTGTACTGTAGCACAGTACAGCAATCAATGGCTTAAACCTAAATACAACACTGCACTTTTACCCGTGTTAAACTTAATCACATCAGTCTTCATAATTCATTCAGTTTTCAAGTCTGTAAAGACGTTTTAAACACAAATATGTTATCTAAATGTGTTAACTGTTCCTGCTAGACTTTTTCCATCTATAAATTTTTACAAAGAGTTTCTTAAGAGAGAGAAATAAAAAAGTGGAAACCCTTCTGAAAAAGTATTTCTACAAAGACATTAACATGCAATTGTTTTCTTCCTTATGTATTTAAGCTATCATCCTGTACCTAACAAGGTTTTGTATTTGCTGATTTTCAAAGTGCCAGAGCTTCCTCTGAAGGAAGGAAAAATCAACATTAACATTAGCTATTGTTTACTTCATCCTCAATAATGAAAAAGTGTCTAAGTAATCATTAATAACAAAAACCAGAAGCTTAAACATCTGCAATTTGTCCAGTCCCATATTTTTGGCTAAAGATAAAAAGATTTCCTTATTTGTCACTTTAGATGCATTCATTAAGAAAAGGCCCCTATGTCTTCAAGGTTTAGTGCTTCATCACAGAAACATAATATATGGAGATACATTAACTATTTAAATTATAAATGAGAAGAGGTGCTGGCAAGTATTTCTTTGAAACATTGAAGTGTCTGGAGCTAGTATAAACAATAATTTTCTATTTCATGCAAAACTGTTAATATCCATGGATATAAAATGCAAGTAATTATCTCTCTGATTAATATTTCATGAAAGTAGCCATCAAATGTGATTTAAAAAAAAATGACAAGTCCCATTTTTTAGTAACTCCTAAATGGCCTCAGAGGCATAGGAATTTCACTTAAGAAAGAGAAATTGTGTGAGCTATTTCTTCCATTTATAACCTAATAAAGATACAGCTGGTTATTGTCAACCTAGTGTTATGTTTAGAAAAATCACTTAAAGGAAGACACAAAACTGACATGAGTTCTTCAACATTTTATTTCTCACATGAAAATGTGAAAAGTTACATTTGACAAGATAGAAAACAAAAATAAATTTGTAAATTGTTGTAATAAGTAAACTGTTGCCAAGTTTCTGATGTTCACAATAATTCATAATCTGAGAGCTTCCATATGTGGATCTAAGAAAATCCATTTGTCCTAATGTTCTGCTGAAATATTCTGAGTAGGGCTGAAATTTACCATTCACTTTTTAGGTGGACGGTGCTTTATTAGGACAAAAACATCTCAGCTCCTATCACTCCTAGAGGTAAAGTCATACCTATTTAGTTTGAAGGTGTAGGTTTTTTTTTTCCTAAACATAAATTAAAGGAAAAAGGAAAAACGCTAGCCTCCAAATCCTGTATTATTAGTGATGCATTCAATGATTTATTCCACACTTACGCTACGCACATACAAATAAAAGTAGCTCCCTTCGAAGAGCTTACACTCTGTTAGACCTATGATATTTAGATCACTGTAACCTTATTTACTTACTTATTTAAAGAAAGTTTTCATTCCTAATAAATCATTCTCAAGGCTATATTTATCAAAGTTCATGCTTTCTGCTTCCTCTTGGGGGTGGGGCAAGCAAGCATCTTTATAAGGTAATCATGCTTGGAACTTCTGTTTTCAGGCGCTCATCAAAATCAACTGTAGCTATTTAGGGAAGCAAAGACCCTAGTCTAGTCCTGGAAATGAGATTCTCTTCTTTTTTGGCCTCCCCTTCTCTGGTTCTGAAATTAAGTTTTCCTGGTCTCATTACGAGGAATTCTCCCTCTTCTTATCACTACGCAGTACCCACAGCAAACCAGGATTAATTGTATAAGCCTCTTGGCTATTTAATGTTGCTCTGAAATCAACAGGTATCTCGCAATAATAAACAAACCCATTGTGGACTGCAAGTCACTTGCTTTCAGGCTAGGGAGAAAATGCAGCCTTAAGTCACAAGGGCATTTTTCTTCTCAGCTAGGAGAGCCCTGTCAAGCCAGGCTGCCGGTGTTCACATCTCCCTCTCAGCGAACCCCAAAGCCACCCTGGGAGGAGGACCCGGTGACCAAGAGGACTGACTCAGAGGCCGAGTGCGCTCAGGGGCTCGGAATGGGTCTGCAGGAAGTCGTCCCGAAAGAGCCACCTGGACACGTGCGTGACACTCACCTGTTCACACTCTCCAGGCCAGGAGAGCCACGGTCCTCTCTGCAAGTTCGGAATGGGTCCCCCAAGATCGCGAAGCCCTCCCACGCTGAGCAGCCCAGGCTTCGGGTTGCGTTTCCAGTTGCTGGGCTGCGGTCGTGGGTGGGACTAGCCGCAGAAGCAAGTGCCACTGGCCCGGCGGGGGTCTCCTCACTCTAGCTCGCTCCGACTAGCGGCGGAGGGACTGCGGCAGGACGCGAGCTGAGCCCGGCCAAGGCCGCTGCGCTCCGCGGCCAGGATGCTGCAGTGCGGCGCTTCGGCGCCCCCTACTGGGTTCAGGGGTAGGCTCCTCCCGCCGCGCTGCCTCCCAGGCCTGCGAGCTTGAGTCTTTAACTTGCTGCACCCAAGACGGGCTTCCCTTTTTCACTGGTCATTTCCAGGCCTCTAGGCTGTCACCGAAGGGCAGCTTTCCTCGGTTAAAAGCTTGCCTAAGAAAGCATCACTACGTGGTGTTTTCTAATCCTTACTTCAAATGATCCTTACAATATCTCTTTGAAGTATTTTTAATTCTCTCTCCATGATACCCAAGAGGAAACTGAAGGAGAAGTTAATGCAAGGCTAGCAAATGACTGGAATGAAATCCAGACTGGATTGGAAACTGAGAGATGCTAGGAAAAACAAACACGGAATTCAATTGAAATTCTACTCATACATTTGAGAAAGTTCCAAAAACTTCTTGTCCTTCTCACAAGATCAGCATTTATAGGATTTGCATTGGAGTCATACTCCATTATTCTCAGACCGTAATAAAGACAATTAATATGCGAGCTGTGCTGGACCTGCTTTCATATCCCTCATCTGATTTGATTTTTACACCCTCTCTTCATGTAAGAACTAGTATTATAATTACCAGCCTTTCACAGATGAGGAGGTGAGCTTCAGAGAGGTTAAATGATCTCCCGGAAACTGAAACTTCTGAGCAAAGGAGCAGGAAACACTTATGTTATTGTTTTTCCCTTACAAATCTGGGTATTCTTATCAAGATACCAAGCGGCTTCCAGAAAACCAGTGTTATGTAGAACAGACAGGGGCCTAGGGCAAACTGAACGATCTGCAGAATGTCATCAATGGGAAGGGAGGTAACCATGGGGGCAATTTCCAGAGGCCAGGCTGACCTGGAAAGTCACTGCAGCCACGAGTGAATGGCTGAATGGAACAGCTAGATCTATGGCAAAAGGAGGAGTTCCCTTAGCTGAGCAGAAGTTGCCCTGCTAGTTCTTTGAGAAAGCTCAAACACTGTATGGTTTCTGAGTTTTCTGATCCCTCATGTATCCCTCCCTCCACACCCACACATCTGGATTAGATGCCTCCCTCTATATCTCACAGGACCCTGTGATCTTATCATTGTGTTTGTGTCGTACTCATTTCTGCTCCTCAGTCCTCTCCATTAAACTGTGAGCTCCCAGAAGCCAGGAATGTACCATGTGTGACTCTGGATTCCCAGCATCATCCATACAGTGTATATACCTACAGCCTGGCATATGGTAGGTAGTTAAAAATACCTACTGAATTGAAGGAATTAAGATAAAGAAGAAGTTGTGACAGGATATGTTTGAGCTTTTTTACATACTGGATTTAGGATACACCAGCCAGTAAGAAACTGAATGTATGGGGCTGACATTTAAGAAAGAGGCCTGGAAAAGAGAGACACTTTGGTGTCTTAGCACGCAGAAGACCTTTGACGTCTGGGATGAGATAATAATTGCCCAGATTGATTATATAGAATCTTACAGAATTCCAATTACATGGAATTGTGTGGCATTAAGGTGTTCAGGTTTCACATGTTACCTTGTTTCCCCCATTAAATCTTATACTCAGGGCAAGATTTAATTTTAAAAAAATTCTGTGACCCTATATCGATAAATATACTCTTTACAGAGACCTGAGTTGGAATTCCCACTTTGCCACTCTTATTTAATAGGAGTTATTGACCAGCCTGGCCAACATGGTAGAGACATTGTCTCTACTAAAAATACAAAAAATTAGCCAGGCGTGGTGGCACGAGCCTGTAATCCCAACACTTTGGGAGGCTGAGGTGGGCAGATCACCTGAGGTCAGAAGTTCGAAACCAGCCTGGCCAATGTGGTGAAACCCCGTCTCTACTAAAAATATAAAAATTAGCCAGGCGTGGTAGAAGGAACCTGTAATCTCAGCTACTCTGGAGGCTGAGGCAGGAGAATCAGTCGAACCCCAGAAGCGGTGGTTGTAGTAAGCCAAGATGGCACCATTGCACTCCAGCCTGGGTGTCAAAGATAGACTCTGTCTCAAGAAAAGAAAAAAAAAAGAATTTTCGAAGCGGGCCCAAGACAGGTCCCATTTGTAGTAGTTCTTTTGGAACTTGCCTATGGAACCTGATTCTCTCCATTTTCCTGCTTAGCCCATATACGACAGCACTCCTCCCTCAACTAGGGAGGCGTTTGCACACACACCTGCAGTTCTTGATGTGCTGCTGTAAGAGAGATGAAGTAGCTATCTTGGAGCCTGACACCCACTGTGTGATATTTTCTGTATGTATCCTATATTCTGTAGGCTGCTTCCTTTGTCTTGAAAGCAGTGGAAAGAAGCATCCTCTCTTGTACTGCCTGCCTCATGGATCAGGAGGAAGGGCAGAGGACACTTTGTACTTATGGTTCCATGATCTACGTCTGCTGGGCAAGAATTCTCCTGGGGAAAGGGGAAGTCCTTGTCACATTCCAGTCTCTTAGCCTGGCCTTAGGCTTCAGCTAAAACCTCTAACACAAAACAGGTAGATGATGAGTTCGTATAACCACAAAGCATGTTAGAAACTGGAATTTTGTGTGTGTGTGTGTGTGTGTGTGTGTGTGTGTGTGTGTGTATAGCTGTTAATCATGGTTGTTGTAAATAATTCAAACAGAAGAAAAAATACAAAGATGTAGACAATCACTCCCAGAATCACACTATCCAGAAATAATAACCATTGTTAACATACGGGGACCCTTATCATTCCAGATATTGTAGAAAACAGACATCTTGATGGACAGGTATGTGAAATGGCACAGATATGCTAAGTATCAACATACTGTAGATGCTATTTTTAATTTAAAAGTACACTTAATGAAGCAGAAGATAACAAAATTAAAGTGAACATTAAAGAGTGGCTGAACTTTAGATATTTAGTCACTTCATGAGATATTCACCCTAAAGATTCCTTTACAGTTTGAATTATTACATAAAACCAGATCTGAATTCATTATGCTTAAACATATATTTGTTTTAGTCAATATCAACTGACTGTTTGCTATTTAAAAAGAAGAAAATAGCTCTTTCATTATGTCTCTTTTTTTTTCTTCTCTCCTTCTATATTTTTACACAGGTTGTATTTGTTCATTGTCAAGATTTATAACATTCACATTTCACTTACAACTCTCATTCCCAAAGTTATTTAAACTTAGTTCTATATTGAAATAGAATAAATTTCTTTAATTAATTCTTTTGTCATGTTTTTTCTATTATTGATTATTTTGATTCATCCCTTGATATCTTCATTAAGCAGTGTTTTCAAGAAGGTCTTGCAGGTGCTGTATTGTATAATTGAGAATACCTGTTTCTTCCTTTTCTTGTTGTTTTTAAATTTGTTATTAGCCTACTTTTGCTTACAATGGCCTTCTTCTCCTTTTTTTTTTTTCCTGCGTAGTGTTTTTATATTTATTATTTGTTTCATTTTAAGATCAGGACTCATATTTGCTATGATACAAATTCAGTTAATTGTGCTTGACTTCATTCCTATCTTATCTGAAGCTTGTTTGTTTTTTCTATAAAGCAATGGTTTGAAGATGAGCATTGTATTCTGTCTACCATTCCGAGATGAGAAGATGGTAAAGGAAAGAGAAGAGGGCTTCTGAGTCACTGTGCTGCCTCTGATAGAGGTTACATGCTCTACTTTTGTTCTCAGGTTTTGCTAAAGACTCTGTCCCAGGATTTAGTGCAGACAGGCAGGATCACATACTGTTTCAGAAAGATTCCCTTAAGCCTGAGATTGCGTTCTTCATTCATTCTTGGAGCCCTCTACTCTCTCTCCCAAGCCATTTCCACTATGACTACTCACTCTGCCCTCTCCTCCCGTCAGAAAAGTGTAGTTGTTCAGTTCATTTCACTCCAAATTTGGAGACATTCTTAATTAGTGAGAAAGAATACTTAGGATTTGATCACTCATCAGTACTGCTTCTGGAAAGCCGGGACTTTCTACATCGTGATCTTTTATTTTCTTTATTTCATTTCGAAGTTACATGGCAACAAATGATACTCCTTTCCTTATTTCGTTGCTACTAATGATTATCTTTTGACTTTGGGATGGGCATTTTATTGCTGTTACCATTTATTTAGTTAAATATTAGGCAAAGGCAAGACTAATTTTAGTTGAGATTGAACTTTCCTGTTTACTGGGAACAACTATCAAGGCTAACCAAAATATACAAAATAGCTGTTTGAAGCATTGGCAAACAACCAAGGCAGGACTGCACATCTGACAGAAGGAATGTGCTAGAGTTTAGCCCCACAGGCACACAGATTTTCTTGTTGGGGTCACCTTAAGGGCCCATATCCATGAAAGTGAAGCCCAAACATCATTGAGAGGTTAGAGTTCAGGGCTACTAAGGCAGCTGGGTTCAGAAGGCTATCAGAAAGGGCAGCAGCCACAGAGAGAGAAGCTCAGATATTTGCATGGAAATGTCCCTAGGATCTTGGCTAATTTCAGGGCTGCACATTGCGTGGTGAGTCTCTGAGACATCTGGTAAAAAACAACTTCCTAAAGTCTGAAAGCTCCTGAATCCCAAGATCTGAATTCCAGAGTTCTCTGAGTACTGAGAAGACATCAGAGGTTCAGCCCAGTCAGAATTCAGCAATCTTTGTGAAGTAGGAGTGAGGACAATGCCTTAGGCAGAAGAGCTGTAACCTAGGACTAAGGGTGGATCTAAAAGACATCACCCCACAACAAAGACTGAAATGAGACCTTTACAGGAGCAATCTCATCCACCAGCAAATTAACAGCCTGCTGAAACAAGATACAACACTCTTGAAAAAGTTAACAGGATCCAGAGCCTGTATAACCATCATCTACAATGTCAAACCTACTGAATTAGTCTGCTCAGGCTGCCATAACAAAGTACCCCAGAATGGGTAACTTAAACAACAGAAGTATATTTATTACATGTATGGAGGTTAAGAAGTCCAAGAAAGTTTCATTATGAAGCCTCTTCTTTTGGCCAGCAGGCGGCCCTCTTCTTGTGCTCACAGGACTTCCTCAGTATGAGTGTGTGGAGAGACAAAGAGAGCCTTCCAGTGTCTCTCTTTGTAAGGACATTGGTCTTATTGGATCTGATACCACCCTTATGACCTCATTTAACCTTAATTCTTTTCGGAAAAGTTCTATCTCCAAATAAAATCACACTAAGAGTGTGGCTTCAGTATAAGCATTTTGAGAGTACACAAACATTTAGTTCATAACATAGACAATAAACATTTCCAGATAGGCAAGAAGCACATAAAATTTACCAATGCTCAAGAGATAAAAATAGATGATAGATGATCTGAAGTAATTAGATGAAGACTTCAAAATTGCTAGATTATTATGCTAAAACCAAGAGAGGAAATAATGGACAAAAACATAAAAATATAAAGTATTTATCATATTTTTATCCATTTGGGGATGTTTCACAGAGAAATAGAAACTATGAAAAGAATCAAATAAAAACTTTCGAACTATAAATAAATACTTAAAATTAACAATGCATTTGAGGGGTTTAACAGTAGATTAAAAGACTGGAAGACGGAATTAGTAAATTCAAAGATCTGTCATTAGAAAATGTCCAAAATGGGCCACAGAAAAAATAGACAATGGAAAGATGAAAATAGAGAATGAAAAATGCAGAACATGATCAAAAGTCATAACATACATGTAACTGGAGTTCTAGAAAGAGAAGAATGAAAGGATGAGATAAAAGCAATAGTTGAAGAAATAATAGCTGAAAATTTTGCAAATCTAATGAAAGATAGTAATCTCTCAATTCAAGATGTTTCACGAACCCCAGGCAAGGTAAATAAAAAGAAATCTAAACCTACATACATTTCAGTCAACTTTCTGATCAAGATACAGAGGAAATACTAAAAACACCTAGAGAAAAAAACAAAAAAGACACACTGTTTTTAAGGAAAAAATACAGTAAAAATGGATTATAGCCTCTCAATAGAAGCTATGGAAAACCTAGGACAATGAAAAAGCATCTTCAAAGTGCTGAGCTAGAATTCTATACTTGTTGAAATAAGTCATTCGCAGACAAAATTTGAGATAGTTTATTGGTTGCTAGCAGAACAATGAAAAAAATGATTTCAGATGGACGCAAAAACAAAAAATTCTAGTAGTATCAGCAACTCCTGATAGGGTAAATAAATGGGTAAAAATAAATGAAGATTAACCAATGAAAACCACAGTATAAAAAGGTCTTGTGGATTTATAATTTCTGGAGGTTAAATATATGACAGTGGGAAACAAAGTAAGAGGTATAAATTAAGTTGCGCTGTTATAAATTTCTTACACATTGAGGGATTTGACAAAATTACTAACTTAGACTAATAATGTAAGAATTCACTTGCAATTTCTCGGAAAACACTAAAGGTATCCCAAAGTATAACCAAAAAACCTAATAGAGAAGATAAAATAAAATATAAATATTCCATTAATACAAAAGAAGGAAAGAAAGGTGAAATAAAGGAACAAATAGATGGAAACATTTGTCAACAAATAAGAAGATACTAGACTTACATCCAACTATCTCAAAAATTACATTCAATGTACATGTACTGAACACTCCAATTAAAACACAGAATATGTCAGCTTGGATTAAAACTGATGCAACTGTATGCTTTTTACAAAAATCACTTATTAAATATAAAGGCACAAATAGACTGAAAGTAAAAAAAAAAAAAAAAAAAAAAAAAAGGAAAAAGATGTTCCATGCAAACACTAGTCAAAGGGAAAGGCCAATTCTGCAACCGACTTTCATTCCAAGTCTTTGCATACATGAAAGTTAGCCCAAAGCCTGTGTTCTGAATCATAATGCTTCACTACTTTTATAATGCAGCGAAGTTCATCTCCCTTTGTAATATTTCCTTGCCTTGGCCAAGGTTGATTGCCTCCATTCTTCTTTCCCATTCTCAGTTCATTTGGTGGTGTTCCGAGCACGACAACAGGAATACTAGAAACGAGCATGTGTACAGAAAAGTAAGCTGTAGTCAGTATTTTATGTCTCTTTTGCAGATTCTCACTCTGAATCCTCCTGCTCATCTGGTCATACCCTCTGGTGGGCAGGATTGCTGGAATGACAGCCCACTTTGTTGAGGAAAGGGAGAAGACAGTGAGTGCCTGTATCTTAGCAGATCTTTGAACCATACTCTTTGAACCAAATTTAGTTCTCATTAGTCCATCTCTGTTTAAACTATTTTTCCAGACTATTGGAGATTAGATTATCCTAAAAGAATTGGATTTCTTGCTGAATTTTTATTGCTATCACTTTTACTGACTTTTAAGTGGACAGTAGAACAGTTCTAAGATTAGTTGCATATGTCTCCATGTTAGTACTGTGCAATAAGGAAAGAGAGAGACTATCTGCTAACAGTAAATGCAGTTTAGTTATCACTAGTTATATAAGTATTATAGTTATATAAGTTAGAATCTTGATGAAATTAATAAATTCAAATAGAATAATATATTCCATTGGAGGTTAATGCTGCTCAGATGCTATCGGAGGATCTTTACCTAATAAACTGGCAGGGAATTAGAAACACATTTGCAAAGTTCTGACAATTTGTGGGACCTGGAATAACATAATAAAAGCAAAATTTAGCTTACCACAGGGTCAATGTGAAAAACTACATTTACTTATATAGGATAGTCCACATGGTTTTGTACTTCCTACCTTTACCTTAATGATACGTAAAAACAATTCCAAACTGGAACATTTTTTGAACCTTACAAAATCCAACTTATCATCTATGGTTAAAAAAGGCCAAGAAGCCACATGAGCTGGGATAGTTTTCCCTCCATTCTGTCTCTTATATAGGGTTGAAAGTAGAAACTCTTCTGAAATGAAATCATCATTTAATGAATCCAGTTGATACAGAGATCCTAATGTTTAATAACAGCCACCAACTGATGCCAATAAGCAGCTAACTCAGGGAAAACTCTAGAAGGTGGAAAATATTATAGTTTTACTTATTTACATAGTGGCTGGCATGGAGATAGAGCCTGATTCATTTTCAGTATTGTTGAATAAAATAAATACAATAAAATATGTATGATCTGTGGATGATTGAGCATGAAACAGACACATAGTAATTTCTGGTTTAATATTTCATCTGGCTAGCTATCCCCAGCTAAGTCTTTCCAAAATGCTGCCAGTATACATCAAATAAGACATTGATAAAGATGAAAACTCATGCCAAAATCTAAAGCCAACACTCAAATAAAGCAAACTACTTTAACAGTTTAGGATATATTCTTCCTCCTTTGTGTGTGTACTCACACACACACACACATACACCCCCAAAAATATGCATTTTAAAAAATTCTTACATATTGAATCATAATGTACAAATTGTTCTTCTTCTCATTCACTGTGCTTTAGAGATCTTTTCATTTCACTATATACAGATGTACCTCACTGATTTCAACTGTGTTGTCATGGTACTAAGGAACTATATACCAAATACCATTTATGTAATTTTTAACCATCTAAAAGTACATTTTTATATCAGGCATATTATTCATCATTTTAATGAGGTAAATTCATATATACTGACATAAAATATCTCCAACACAAAACAAGGGGCAATACATAAAATCTGATGCCATTCATGTGAAAAAAGAAGTCTACATAATTTCTATGTGAAGACACACATGATTTCATAGTAAATGTATGAAAGATAGAAAGCTAACAGATGAAAGTCCCTTTGGAGAAGTGTCTGGGGTTGGTGTGGGTAGATAAGGGGGTGTTAGGCTTATCTGTAATGTTTTAGTCTGTTTTATTTAGCTTATCTTATAATGAAGATATATGTATTGCATTAGCTGGCAAAATAAAAATTATATCATATTTTTAAAACTAAAAAGTATATAAACTGGAAAATGAATACATGTATTCTAGAGATGGTTGGAAAAGCTTGTCAAGGGAAACTGGTCCATCAGAAGCAAGATCATCAGTGCAAACATGTAAAATGGTTGGATTTTGCAGTTACATCTTTCAAATGAACACTATCAAGATGATACCTCATATACTTTTTTCTGGTGGCTGTGAATATTATTTTAGCCAGCTTGTTCATGAAGGATGATGACAGAAAGGCATGGAAGTCAATTAAAAGATGCTGTCATTTATGTCAAACTCTGGGACTGAGCATGAGTGTCACGCTACTGTCAATCATGCTGGTCCTTTGCATATTAGTGTCCCTGCAGGGCTGGCTGCGCAGGGGCTCACTTTTATAAAAGCTGGATTCCAGTGCAGTCACCGTTTCAGTTGCCTTGCTATCAGTGCCTTTTTCTCCATTACACAGATGGTTTGCCCTTATGTTTTTCCCTTTACCTTTAGCTGAATTATAATATTGAAGGATAGAGTTGCTGGAGCTTATTGAAACACAAAAACCAAAATTTGCAATTTACTTTTTAAATATATCCATGGCTCAGAATTTCAGAGGTGAACAAAATAAACAAACAAATATAAAGCTGTATCTAGGTGTTTCCCAAAATGGAAGAAAGCAATTTCCTTTCTATGTTAATAGGTTAAAGATCTGTAATTAAAGTGAACTTTTAACTAAAACAAGAACTGAGGACTTTTCAATACTGCTACAAAAGAAGTGAATGTTACAGCTGAGAATGAAATAATAACCTAGGATTAATAGAAGAACATCAGTAGAATCTGGATTGTGTATGAAAACACATCTGGAAACCAATAGGCAGAGAGATAGTTATCTTAGCTGCTGCCTCTAGGGCTCTTACTAATCCTTCAACACGATTGAATAGCAAAGGACAATGATGTCAAAAGACTACTCTGCAACACGTGCAAATGCACATAATTATTCCTGAGTCCACAACATAATGTAGCCATTCTCAGATTCTATAGTTTTGTTTTTATCATAATGTCATTTTATCATAATGTCATAAAGTTAATGAACCTCCTCAGATGTAGCCTTGATAGATCCCATCTAGTCATTTTGTTAAGATTTTGCAAATCAATTAAGCAGATCTCTCATCAAAACTATATTTTAAAATTTTAAAAACATTTAAAATGTACGTGTTGCGCATCACATAGAGTGGTGAATGCACAGCGGAAGAGGAAAAATTCAAGGTTTTCAAGTGTGTTGATCCTGGCTGGTGGAAGAAAAGAAGAATGCATGCCTGAAAAGAAGCTCTCACATGTATCTACCCTTGTAGCACACTACAAAGAACTATAGAAATATTTGCCTAATATTAGCTGACCTGCCACCCCAACCAGAGAACATTGGGAGGGACTGGGTTACAGGCTCAACAGGACAAGCCAAGTTTAAAACATGCAGATATGAAAGCCTAGGGAGCTGTCAAATGGCAGAAGGGCAGAAAGGAAGAGAGGCAGGTTTATCAAAGTCAAAATCTGAGACCAGGAGACAAGTAGAAGCAAAAACTGGTAGGAGCTAAATAAATAACCTATTTTACAATTATCTATTCTAGGGATTCCATTCTTTTATCTATTGACTTCCAGATGCCCAAATCCACCGTGCTCTAAGCTGAGTCTGTACTTTCTCTGTAGCATACTCATATCATACATCTCCATTTTCCCTCCTTCCCTTTATACCTCCATCAAATAAACCTGTCTGATGTCTTATTCTCTTAGATTCTGGCTGGGTGACAGAAGCAGTCTGATAAATTAATTCCTGCCAGATGTTATCTGGGGCAATAACATCATGGATAAGATCAGGAACAGCATAGGTTGGAATCCAGACTCTTCTCTATTAAATTGTGTGTCTGTGAGATAGGTTCTTTTCTTTTTTAAGGTGAAGTGAGTTTATTGGTGTGTACCCTAATCTAATATGGCCACAGGTCTTATAAGGAAAGGTGTTTAGGACACAAAAAAGCTCTGAATACGCCTCTGAATACAGAGACAGAAGACAGCCATCTCCAAGCTAAGAAGAGAGGGCTCAGAGAAACCACCCCAGACTGACAGCTTGATGTTGGACTTCTATCCTCCAAAATTGTGAGAAACTAAACTTCTGTGGTCAAGCTCTTCAGTCTGTGTGTCGTATTATGGCAGCTCTGGAAAACTATTCCAGCCTATTAGGACACACATAGGATGCTCCCCGCAGAACAGCTGCATGGAAATGGAATCTTACCATGACAGCATCCACCAGCATTGAGAGGCTGACCTGCTATGGGAAATGGCTGCCCTTAAGGAATAGTATGATGCCACATGAGGGCACCTCCCGATGGAGCTCCTCCCTGATGGGGCTAGAGGGATGAGTTCTGTGTGATGACCCTTTACAGACAAATGCATGGAGTAGCTTCACCTCCTTTTTTTTGTGTAATCCCCTTACTTTTGTGTAAAAACCTCCCCAGTAAATGTTGGACTGTGAGTCTTGGAGGATGTCTAGCAGGGCCATGGAACTGCGTGCTATATGAGATATCTAGGGTTGGAAGTTAAAACAAAACTGTGGCAACATGCAGAGATACTCATGGTGTTTTCTCTGATCCTCCTACAAGGAGGTGAAAGGGATTTTGCATGTAATCAAGTTGCTACTGGGGAATAATGTCAGCCAGATTCCTCTGGGAGGGGACAGTGACTCAATTGGGAAAGCCCTAGGACGGAGCCCAGGAAGTTTCCATATTCATTTATATGTCCTGGGTTCACCATCTTCTGACAGGTGGCTGTCTCTGGGGACCACTCGGTGCCTACTCTCACCCTAGAGCACTGCTAGTCATGGTTGGTGGCATGGTACACCTGCCCTTCTTTGAAGGAGATGAAGAAGGTGAATCCATCCAACAGCTCCCGCTTGATATGTTGCATGGAACTCTGAAAAGAGAGTGTCCAAAAGCCAGGCCATGTGGCGTCAATGACCAGCCTTGCTGTTTCCCCAGGCGGTCACCCAGATTAGAACTTTCCTCCCAAGATCAGGCACATAGGAGCATCTGCAGAGAATCTCCAGTCAGAGAGGAAGCTAGATGACAGATTGAAGTCTCAGGATGAACATGTGAAAAGAAAAGCTTTGTCCCCAACACTCCCTTTCCCATCCTGCCAGCCATGACCAGAGTATGAATCTGACAGACCCACCTGGCTCCCAACCCCTGACAACCTACTCCTGTCCAGGGAGAGCCCCTCATCTCTTGCTTCCCTAAAACACATGGTGATGGGGAGGGGTAAGGAACAGCCCTGATTGGATCACAGCTGAGGCCTGGCCTGGAAGGGCCTACCCCTGGGCTGCCTGTGTTACCTGTGGGTGCCTTCTACCAAATGACCAGAGGCGTCGAGGGTGAGGGTTCAGTGAATGTCCACAGTCTTTGGAAAGATTCTCACTTTGGCCTTTGTTGAGACAAGGACATAGACAAATGGAGATACAGCAGGAGAACATCTTGCTCTCTTGAGCATCCCCACCAATGGCTGGATATGGAGCTATCCCTAGAATGTGGGTGTCTAGTTACCAGAGTTCTAAAATCTGTTGAGGTCTGTCCCCAAGGAAGTCAGGTCACTTCTTCAAGGTTCCATCACCTAGGCTCTTTCCTTTCATAAGACCTACTCAAAGGCCCCACTGGGCTTCTGACCACTCACCCTCCCCTTATCAACTTCTTATTTTTTCCATAAGCCTTTGAAGTACTGGTGGTCTTTGGTTACATGAGTAAGTTCTTTAGTGGTGATTTGTGAGATTTTGGTGCACCTATCACCTGAGCAGTATACACTGCACCCTATTTGTAGTCTTTTATCCCTCATCCCCCTCCCACCCTTCCCTCCAAGTCTCCAAAGTCCATTGTATCATTCTATGCCTTTGCGTCCTCATAGCTTAGCTTCCACATATCAGTGAGGACATACTATGTTTGGTTTTCCATTCCTGAGTTACTTCACTTAGAATAATAGTCTCTAATCTCACCCAGGTCACTGCAAATGCTGTTAATTCATTCCTATTTATGGCTGAGTAATATTCCATTGTATATATATACCACAGTTGCTTTATCCACTCAGTTGATCAGCATTTGGGTTGGTTCCATGATTTTTCAGCTGTGAATTGTGTTGTTATAAATATGAGAGTGCAAGTATCTGTTTTGTATAATGACTTATTTTCCTATGGGTAGATACCCAGTACTGGGATTGCTGGATCAAACAGTAGTTCTACTTTTAGTTCTTTAGGGACTCTCCACACTGTTTTCCATAGTGGCTGTACTAGTTTACATTCCCACCAGCAGTGAAGTGTTCCCTGTTCACCACATCCACATCAACATCTACTGGTTTTTGTTTTTAATTTTTTAATTATGGGACAAATTGCAGGAATAAGGTGGCATTACATCGTGGTTTTGATTTGCTTTTTCCTGATCATTAGTGATGTTGAGCATTTTTCATATGTTTGTTGGCCATTTGTATATCTTCTTTTGAGAATTGTCTATTCAGGTCATTAGCCCACTTTTTGGTGGGATCGTTTGTTTTTTTCTTACTGATTTGTTTCAGCTCCCCTGTGTTGGAGTCAAGGACTCTGGTGCTTCTGACTCCTGTCCAGAGCTCTGCCTACGTTGCTGTCTCCAGCTGTCACATAACTGTGCTCCTGGATCTCCAGCTTTCAAGTAACACACGTGATGTTTTAGCTTTCATCAACCTCCATTACCTTAAAGCATTCCACTAGGAATTACCTTTAGTCTTAAGAGACCAGGGTGTTCCTTTCCACAAAGTGTTTACCGTGAATTTTTTTTTTTTTTTTTTTTTGAAATAGAGTCTTGCTCTGTCACCTAAGCTGGAGTACAATGGCGCGATCTCAGCTCACTGGAAGCTCCGACTCCCGGGTTCATGTCATTCTCCTGCCTCAGCCTCTCGAGTAGCTGTGACTACAGGCATGCACCACCACACCTGGCTAATTTTTGTATTTTTAGTAGAGACGGGGTTTCACCAGTCTGTTGGCCAGACTGGTCTAAAACTCCTGGCCCCAAGTGATCTGCCTGCCTTGGGCTCTCAAAGTGCTGGGATTACAGGCATGAGTCACTGCACCCGGCCCCACTGTGGTTTTGAGGGATGTTTTCCATTGCCCCTTCCTTTGCTACAGTGAGGGAGGCTTTCTACTGATGTAAAACTCTCTAGCAACCTTGGTAGGATAAGAAGAGTCTGAGATTTGGGTACTCCCTATAAGACTTTGTGTTGGGAACAGGCTCCAAAATCTGGCCATAAACTGGCCCCAAAACTGGCCATAAACAAAATCTCTGGGCACCGTGACATGCTCGTGATGGCCATGATGCCCACGCCCATGCTGGAAGGTTGTGGGTTTACCGGAATGAGGGCAAGGAACACCTGGCCCACCCAGGGCAGAAAACCACTTAAGGCGTTCCTAAACCACAAACAATAGCATGAGCGATCTGTGCCTTAAGGATATGTTCATGCTGCAGAAAACTAGCCAGAGCCCATCCCTTTATTCCGGCCCATCCCTTTATTTCCCGTAAGGAATACTTTTAGTAAATCTTATGAGTGGCTTGCTGTCAATAAATATGTGGGTAAATCTCTGTTCAAGGCTCTCAGCTCTGAAGGCTGTGAGACCCCTGACTTCCCACTCCACACTCTATATTTCTGTGTGTGTGTCTTTAATTCCACTAGTGCTGCTGGGTTAGGGTCTCCATGACTGAGCTGGTCTCAGCAACATTGCCTGTTATGTATCTAAACCTCCACTTTATAGTGAAGTGACCCTCACTTTATAGGTACTTAATAAATGATGGAAGTTTCCTCAGATCTACACTATGTGGACGGAAACTGATCACTGGCTGCTTTACAGGATTTTGGTTTTCATATTTTGTGACAACATACTTATGTTACTTTTGGTTCAAGGAATAGTTCATTTAGGAGCTTAATAGTAAGAATTTGTTAACAACAAGAACAGAATTTTTACCCCTGCATTAGATTAATTCCATAAATTTTTTTAACAGTTATTTGCTTCTACATTTTAATATAAAACAACAGGTTTAAACTCTGAAACACAGATTAAAATCAGACTAAAATAATTGCCAGTTTCTTTTAATCACAGAGGAAACTGGGCAAGGAAAATCTTAGGATGGAGAAACTGATAAACACTAAATTAGGAGCACTTGATTTGATATATGTAACCTAACTGGGAAGCAGACATGCATTTTTCTCATTTTAAAGATAAAGAATGGAAATATGTGATTTTCCTCTGTGTCCAGCAAGTCAGGGGCAATGAGTTAGGCAATGAGCTCCCACAAAGTTGTCTCTGAGACACATTACTTCTCACATAATGCAATAGACATGAATGGAAGTGATTAATGTCCTAGAGTGTAATAATTACTCTATCAGCTTCCTATTGTCAATAAGAATGAAAACAACAATCTCTAACACTGAGATAGCATTTTTGTAATGTTCTTATTTCTTTCACTCTACTTTTCACCTCATCATTTTAGAGAAAAGGACGCTGAGAGCTGAAGCGCATTTTGTCTAAATTTACAAGGGTAATAATTATTAAATACAAGTTAGAGTTTTTTAAATGTAGTGTGGATTTTGTTTTGAGAAACATATATTTGACCATTTAATCTTTCACTTATAGGTTATCTATATTGCTTATTCCTTTAATACACATTACTGAGGCCCTAATATACCCAAGGTACTGTGCTAGATTCTGAGGATACTTCAAGGAATGATTCACACACAGTTCATCCCCTGCATAATTTACAGTATATTGATGAGGACAGTTATTAAACAAGGGATGAATATTATAAAACAATGTCAGTGTTTTCCACACTTGCCTCATGGTTAGTCTCAGGTATAGTGTGGTATCTTTCTTCTGCAATAGACTGGTAGACTCAGCCACACTGGATGTTAGTTGGATGATAACTCCTTTGAAAGAACCAAGACTCATTAAGTATACATAAAGAGGGTTGGTGCTGTTCAGGGGACAGGAATAGAAATCATGTCTTCCAGAGGTTTACTTAAATGGGTAGACTGTGAGGCTGAATTTCAATGAAGAGACTTAGGTGAACATCATCAAGAATACAAAGACAGGAATTTCCCAGGGCAGGAAAGGAAGGAGTACATTGTTCAGACCAAATTCAACATATGCAGGGGCAATGTCCATAAGCTATATTTTTGTGAAGAGGATAAAGAATGGACAAAACAGAAGCAAAGGCCAGAGTTACTCTAAAAAAATAGCTGTGGCCAATAAGTGGCTTGATGGGCAGATGCTATCTTCAATGAGGCAATTCAAGGCTTTGCTGATAGGCTTCTCTAAGGCTACTTTAGTCAGAAAGAGGAGAGAATTTCCTAATACAGTCCATTTCCTTAATGCAACCAGAAATCCAATGAGAAACTCATTTAAAATTCCAAGAAAATTGGGTGGAGAGGGAGAATATTTTTCTCAGAAAAAAATCCCCTTCTAGGTATAGGCCCTAACATTGTTGGGTAAATATTTGGATATTATGATTAGCTAAGAATGGAGACCATCAAAAATCAGGTTGAATAACAATGGCTTATTGACAAATTGCCTTTTAAGGAAGGCAAGTCCAGTTGACCTCAGATGTTCTTCAAGTGAGATTACTTAAGTTTTAAGTGGAATCTGAATTTGTTGGGACAATAGAGTATAACTTAGAGATTTATGGGGAAAACGTCAAGAAAGAAAAACATCTTTAGGCTGGCAGCTGAAGAATTACTCTCTGGGAGAAAAAAAGATCTAATGGAGATTGTTACTAAGTTCTTTGCTACGAAGTGTGCAATGTGAATTTGCTGTTTTATTTCTGCAATTAAAATCTGCATTGTGACTTGCATTTGACCTTGAAGCACGTCACCAAGTATTGTGTTCTTATTAAAGTTGATACAGGAAAAACTGAAGGTTATTCATATGGAGTGCCAACTGTGGATTATAATACTCATAATAATAGATACCACTTACTTAGCATTACTATGCCCTAAATGTTTTCTTTATGTTGTCTTATTTGCCCTTTACCCCAGTTATATGATTTAGTGTGTAATTGCGGTTTTAATTTAATTCAAGCCTTGGCTTGAATTGACCTATATCATTACTTCTCATCTTCCACTGGCAAAACTTAGTCACATGATAACACCATAATGGGCACCAGCAAATAGAGCCTCCAGCTGTACTATTTCTTCTCAGATATAACTCTCTACTGTAAAAGAGAGAGCACACATTTGATAGACAGCAGGCATATTGGCCACGTCAGTCAGGCAGATAGTATCCCCATTATATACATGAGAAAACAGAGGCTTAGAAAAACTGAGTAACTTCCTCAATATCACACAAATAGAAGGGGAAGAGCCTGATCCATACCAGATACTTTTTAGATGCTTACTACTTATGATCTAATTTAAATGTTAGGTAAGGTTCTTTAAGTGAAATGAGTTAGATGAAATAGAATTAAACTGACAGCCCCAACCACCAGATAAAAAGGTAACAGAAGCCTTTCAAATGAATAAATAATCTTTTTATGTGGGGATAAGAAATGAACTCAAAGACACACTGTTAAATGGAAAAGAAAGAGCAAACCAGTAAGATACAATTTGTATATTAAAAAATTGTAATTTTTCACACCCACGGTGCTCAGGCACAGAGAATATCTCTGGAAGGGGGATTCAGAGCTGCTGGGACAGTGGTTTCTTCTGGGGAAGAGAACTGAGGGCTTGGAGAGGGACTTTCCTTTCATTATACACCTGTTTGAATCTTTTGGATATTTTATTGTGTGCATGCAATTACTTATGCAAGTTTAAAATTTTAAGTCAAATGGCAAAAGTTGATCAGAAGATAGCACAATCCTTTAGGAACTGCTGCTCATTCTCCAGGCTGGAGAGAACTCTTTAACGCTGAACTTCCCACCTTTGCGCTTTTGGCACCACGTAGCCTCCAAGGATACCATTCCTAACTCCTATTGATGTGAAACTATACTGGCTCCTGGAAATCTCAGGGGTCGTTGATCCTGGTACCGTTGTCAATAGACAACTCTTTGACTCAGTTTTACCTCCCTATTTCCTGGCAATTAAACTATCCAGGTTGACTTAGCATTAACCAAGTCCCCTTCAAATTTACCACTTATGCTTGGATCTGTTCTTCCGAGACTGAAAGTCTAGCCAGTCTTTCTGCGTGACTGGTCCCAACGCAGCACACATGTAGGAAATCTGCAGAAATAAACCAAGATATATGATTGGCGAATGAGTGATTTGAGAACAAAGGATAATAACATTTCAAATGTGAATTCCTACAATTAAGGATTTGAAAGAAAATGGAAATCACATTTTTCTCTTCATGTTTATCAGAACAAATTATTAGTGATGTTTATGCCAGCTATCTAGTTAGGTCAAGCTTTACCATGGCCAGAACTGATTTTCATAAACATGCAAGCAGGTGGAAACAACTTAAAAATAGCCTTGAATGGAAATAATTACCATTTTATATTATCATGAAAGCGTATCTTTGTGGCAGAAAGCCCCGTTCCTACTTGGCAAAGCCCTAATTACCACTGCTTGCAAGAAGAGCGTTGATGCCTTAGTCGAAATTCCTAGGTTCCAAAGTTCAACTTGTTTTTCCCTAGAGTTTAGAAAATGCCAAAAATTGTCTTTTGGTCCAAAATGGCTTCACAGACAATAATTGTTGTTCTAGTGATGCACGAAGTATTGCTCAAGTACTTTTGTCTTATGTCGAAGCCTTTATTTTTTTAAAGGAACATAATGCAACTAAACAAATGTAGAAATTCATCATTAATCATAATAGTTAAATCTCTATTCAAAACTATATACACAGCTATATAGTCTAGTTGTCTCGACTAGAAGTTAAAATAATTTGTACAATTACAAAGTTAAAACAAAATTTATAATGAAAACATTTTAGGGCATAAAATATATTAGACTAAGTTATACCATATTTCTTAACTAGAATATGATGCTCTACTTGAAATGCAGGAGGAAAAACATAAATTTGACCTTTCATACATTCTCAAATATTTCATGTTGTTTGAGGTATAGACATATTACACACATTCCTTAATTCATTTATATATTCACTGATGCCAAACAAACATTTCTAAGATTATTCATTTTAAGCTTATTTGGACAGTGAAAAATGTCAGTATACAATACGCTTAATTCTACTTCAGCTTAGAAATGGTTGTCTCAGCTCAAATGTCAACTTTTAAAACCAAATAGAAGAGCCAGCAATTATGTTCTAACATTTAGATCTCAGAGTGAAAATGAATACTGGCTGCCCTCTTAATCGTTTTCTCCTTTTGTTTTTGTTTTCCTTTTTGCTTTTTTAATTTCACTTCTCCTCCTTGCCCCACAAAACTCGAAGACTGAAATGTGGTAATTTTCTTTTGTAAGACTTCGTTAACGATTTAATGAATTAAAAGCAATTTACTTGTATTTTAAAAGCTTATATTTTGGTTCATCAATGCTTTCAATCTTCTCATAATGTTACAGCCCATTCCAACATTAACATATGGACTTATATCTATCAAGTGTCAACAGCAACAGAAACAAACTTCTTCTCTGGTAGAAAAAAAATCTATCATGATATTGCTTTGCCTTTTACCTTTCAAAATGCGGTGATACCAACCATGTATTTTTCCCCACATCTCTCCTAAACTCCCTTTCAAAGTTCCTTCTGTACCTTAACTCTAAATATCAGAGTTCCTTGAATCCCTTAGATGAGATCCCTTTTCTTCTCTCTCTCTCTTCCTCAATGTTCTTGGGCAGACCTATAGTTCGAATGCTATCTCTGTACAGATGAATTCTGTGTTTATGTAACACTATGATATCTGTGAGTTTTCCTGTGTCTGGAGCAGAGGCCCCAAACGTTGAAAGCAACACAATATGAGGCAAGTATCTTATATCCTAGAGAAGATGCTAAACCAGATGGGGTGGTCATGCTAAGGGACTGTAAAACTGGTACCGCCAGCATTGGTCTGTTGCCTGCCTTCTGAATCTGTGAAGGAAGGCAGCAGATCCAAAGGAGGTTGAAGCAGCCACTTTCAAAAGAATTTCTTTACAGGGAATTATCAGTGTGCTATCCATTTCCCCCATGTGTTCCACACAGCTATGAAGGAGGGGAGGGGTACTCCCCTCTCACCTTCAACCATGTGAGTTGGAGTTTGTGAGAAGTATTTAGAGTTTAGCACACACTTTTTTTTTGAGATGAGGTCTTACGCTGTTGCTCAGGCTGGAGGGCAGTGGTGCAATCTTGGCTCACTGAAGTGTCAACGTCCTGGGCTCAAGCAATCTTTCTACCTCAACCTTCTGAGTAGCTGGGACCACAGACATATGCCATCCCACCCAGCTAGTTTCTTTCAAAAATATTTTTTTGTGTGTGTAGACAGGACCACTCTATGTTGCCCAAGCTGGTGATAAACTGGATTCAAGCAATCCTTCCACTTTGGCCTCCCAAAATGCTGGGATTGCAGACATGAACCACCACGTGGGGCCAACGCGCACACGTTTCGAAGAACACTGGAACTCGTACCAGACTTACTTGAAGAGAAGGTTATGTTGAGGTGTGTTGCAAGTTCACCAACTCAGGACAGCAGTACATGTTTTCCAGGTGCCAGATACGGACTTATGAACTACCTTGAAAATAGTCCTGCTGAGGAAGGTTTCCTGCCAGGGAATTGACTAGAGGTATACTAGCTGATCATTTTTGCCCTGCCCACAGGGCACCAATCCCATATTTTAATCATACCAGTTATTTGTCTTCTATCCTCCAAGCCCCTTGGAATCTGCAGAGGCTCCGAACAATCATAAGCTACTGGAAGTGTGAGGGCATGTCCCACTATGGGGCTCAAGAGTCCAAATACAAAACAGCTTTGGGAAGAGGAAAAGTTTCAAATTGGATGAGAATCTGGAATTTTTATAGTTTGGAACCTACAATGGATTTTTAAGTTGCCTGATACTATCTTAAAAGCCATGCAATTTTGCCATTCAAGGGGAGGGAAAGAGCAACTCAACAGAAAGGAATTAAAAGGACCAGTTGGAGAAAATATAAACCCGTTTCTGTTTGCAACCTACTGTGTACACGTCCTTCCAAATAATGGTTGCCATTTTATATCACACACAGACTTAACCTCTAAGCTCTAAATTAAATATGTAACCGGACACTTGATATCGATATTTAGATGCTTTGTAGGCATCTCTACCTTAGCAAGTCCAAAACTTGATTCCAGCCCCTTTCAATGATGATCCAATTCTTCTTCCTCCTTCCAGCCTTTCTCATCTCTTTACAAGGCATTATCAGCCACTCACTCTCCCAGCCTAGTAAACAGAGAGAGATTACTCCCTCTACCCACCATATGTGTCTAGTATTTTAACAAGTCCTGTTTATTCTCTCTGCAAAATCCATAGCAAATCCATCTACATCTATCCATAGCCATGAGTCTAGCTCTCATCCAGAGCACAATCATCTTTCACCCAAACCACACAGCAAAAAGTCCTCTAACTGGTCTCTCCACATCTACGGTTGCCTTTTTTTCAGTCTTTTAACATAGCAGACACAGCATTAATTAAGCAACCATTTTATTAAGGTGTTCCAACTTGTATGAACATAAGGGGTTTTCTTTTTCTAATCATTGCCGAGCCATTGTTTCCCACTGGGAATGTCTTCCTGAGCAATATCTCAGCCTGATTTCCTAAGTTTTCAGTCAGTTCTCACAAGTTGGTCTCATTCAGATTCTAAGACAGACCAGTTTACTTGAACACTTTAACTCTGTATCCATTTCAGATCTTTTCCACATCTGCTCTGCCCAGGTGACTCTTGTAGTTCATGTGGCCCTGAACAGAAGGGCTCTGTTTCTTATCGGCTCTAACCTGTCTAGATCTGGGGAAGCAGAAGAAGCCAGAGTGACAGAGTGATATCCATTGTGATTTCTTTGTAAGACCATAGCTTTCCCCCTGCTTGCTTGGGAACTGTTGCTCTAGCTTTATTGTCCATGACCTGCAGTGGACAGGTGGCAGCACCCTCCTGGACATTAGCTGTCCCTTGTAAAATTCAGAAATGTTTCTGGCTGAGTCCTTGCCATGGCAACCTCATGCTGTAGTTTTATGGCATCTGCACTTTTTGTTCAACATCATGTCCCCAACAGGCCTACAAGTCATTCTCCAAAACCGACAACACCTTTACACTATTGCACAGGGGCTGGTAGGATTCAGATTAGGCCCCCATCTAATCGAGTCTTTCATTGTAAAACTCTCCTTTCTTGCACCTGCTTCCCCTCCCTGAATAAACGCCAAGCCTTGTTTAGAAAGGATGTGGAAAAGAAAACGAAGATTATGTAATAACCACATTTCCAGGTTCCCGAGGATCTCTGAAATTTGTTCTAACTCTATCCTTCCTAGAATGTATGTAAACGAATACATTTCAACTTCTGTCAGTTTAGTTAGATTTATATCACTTAGAAACCAAAAACCAGGACTACCACAACAGATAAAGCACAGGGGTTTATGTCAATGAAACAGAGCCAAGGACCAAGCACTGGAGAAAATTCAGCAGGACTATTTTCTATTCTAAGTCATGGCTTTCCAGGATCTGTGGCTGATTTTTTGTTTGGTTGCTTTGCTTTCTTTTATTTGAATCCATGTTTAAATAAGACAGTACTACTAAAAGCACAGTCCATGAAAGAATAAACAGAGAAAGCACATAGAATTGAGAGCAATTTGGCACTGTCATGACATCCAAGTATGTGATCAGTGTACTCATCTTGCTGAAAAAGAAATGGACTGGTTTGAGTGTTTTCTTTTCAATTCATTTTCTAGTAATCCATTCTTACTGTTTTGTCAAAAGTCGAATTCTGTGATGAAGTGGGAAAGTAAGGAGAAAAAGGGGAAGAGGGGCAGAAGGAAGAGAAGGAAAGAAGGAGAGAAGGAGGGAAAAGAAAGAAAAGGAGAGAAGAGGAGAATAGGAAGGGAAGGCGAGGGGAGGGGAAAGAGAGGGGAGGGGAGGGGAAGGGAGGGAAGGGAAGGGAAAAAGAAAGGGAAAAAGGGAAGGGAAGCGGCAGGGAGGAAAAACGGGTAGAGGGGGAGAGATGAGGGGAGGAAAGAATGAGAGGGGAGGGGAGAGGAGGGGAGGAGAGAGAACGAGAAGGGAGGGGAGGGGAGAGAAGGGAGGAAGGGAGGATGGGGGAGGGGAGAGGAGGAGAGAGGAGAGGAGAGGAGAGGAGAGCAAAGGAGAGAAGAGGAGAGGAGAAGAGAGGGAAGGGAAGGGAAAAGGCTGGCGCTTTACCACAAATAGTTTAAGTATTATTGCACTCTAATATATTTCATGTTCTCTGTAAACTGCCTACGATTCCTTGTAAAAGTGGTAAGTAAAAATATAAATACATAAACGCCCAACTCCACACAACTTCAGTTCTCCGAGCTGATAATTTGCCCTCCCTCCCACTGATGTTCTTTTTCTCACCCCATGCAACTATATGCACCTATTCATTTCCCCACCTACCCAGCCAATTTCCTCATCACCATACTGCCAACCACTACAGTTTTCTTCAATTTTGATGTTGCTTGAAATATTGTTTAAAATGAAATGAACAAATATCATAGTGCCTAAATGAAAGTGGTCTTGTGACCCAAAATGGATCATGATCTTCAATAACTTTTCATGCCATTTTATTGACTTCGGCCTAAATTTCCTTAGCATTTGCAAGAAAATTTAATGTTCACTTCTTTTGAGTCAAACATTTAACAGTTTACATAAGACCTCTTTCTTTTAAAAAAAAAAGTTTAGGGAAATTAATGTATCAATTTGCTTTAGGAAAAGTAAGTATTAAGAAGAACATTAAATGTTTATGTAATAATGTTATTACACATTTTTCTGAATGCAGTCTGTTCAAAACTCTCCTAATTAAAAAATAAACAATATCAGTTGAGTTTATCTCAGTATGATGATTGTGGTTCAGTATTTATCAACAATAAAATATTTTGTTAAGGATCAACTGAAGGATTGCCTTTCCCTCAATCACATTTGGCTTTGTGTCAATGTTAGTAAAAGGTTATTTTTCTCTTCCATGTGGAGTAAATATGCCAAAGATGTTATCTATCTGTGAGATCGTTGAACAAAATGAAGAAGTATTAGGAAATACTGGGTTCTTATACATATTTCACTTGGTTAACTATTTTGCTAAAACAAAACCATAGAAAATGGAGTATGTACCTGGAATTCTACAAGTTAAGAAAAAGTGTATTTTATTTAATAGTTTAAGTGTTTAAAAATACATTACAGTAAAACTATAAATACTGACTTCCTGTTCCAAAATGGTGACATAGAAGCAACCTGACATCACTCCCTTCATCTTACAAAAAACCAAAAGCAAATGCATAGTGCCAAGATGATCATTTGTGATATCCCAGAACTTAAATATGAGGATAAGACGGTTGCTGGGGCCACAGAGACATAAAAATCTTCTGAGCAGATGGAATTTCCATGTCCATGATGCCTTTCCCCACAGTCTGCCTGGCACCAACCATACAAAATTTTCCTCCCAACTCACAGCTTCTCCACTGGAATAACTGAGATGTAGGTGAATGACCAGCATCCCATCATCTTGGGTTTTTTGGCAGTAGACCTATTCCTGCCAACCAATTCGGAAGCATCTTGAGTGCCTGAGGGAGACATATCCCCGAGAAGAGCCAGAGACATAGGGAGGGTGCAGGGCTACCATTACCAGCTCTGAAAACTTGTCTGTAACTCAGCCAGAGACAAAATCAGAATAGCTGCTCAGCACCACTACACTGTGGAAGGTAAGTTCCATGGATACCCAGGGCACAAATCACTACCCAGCCTTGACACACTGAAGAGGTATCCCCTTTGGGACCTCAAATCATTGATTAGAGCTGAGGCAAATCTAGACATAAAGAGCCACCTAGGACCTAAAGGTAGGCAGTTACCTAATGGTAAAGAACCGCTAAACAAATATATCCAATAAAAAAACAAAACAAGCCAGAGAGAGAAGACTGGAATAAATAGCTAGTCCTTCAGTGCAAAAACATAGACATACTTACACAAGATAAATGAGCAAACAGGGAACCGTGACCTCCCCCAAAGGACAAAGCAAGGAACAAGTGATTGTCCTTAATGAGATGGTGAACTGTGAGCTCCCTGACCAAGAATTCAAAGTAGCAGTCTTAGGGAAACTAAGCAATTCCCAAGATAACAACAAAAAGCAATTCAGAAAGTTATCAAAGAAGTTAAACAAAGACATTGAAAAGCAATTTAACAAAACAAATCTTGAAACTGAGAAATACACTTACTGAACTGAAAAATTAATTACAGGTTTTCAACAGTAGACTGGATCAAGCAGAGGAAAGAATCTAAAAGCTCAAAGACAGGCTATTTGAAAATACACTGTGAGAACAAAGAAAAAAAAGAATAAAAGGAACTATAATCATCTACAAGACAGGGAAAATTATCTCAAAAGACCAAATTATTGGTATTCAGGAGGGAGCTGAGCAAGAGCAATGGATAGAAAGATTATTCAAAGAAATAATAACAGAAAACTTCCTAAAGTTTGAGAAAGATATAAATATTCAGGTACAGGAAGGTCAGAGAACACCAAACAGATTTGACTCAAATAAGACTGCCTCATAGCATAAAATATTCAAATTTTCAAAGGTGAAGGACAAAGAGGACTTTAAAAGCAGCAAGAGAAAAGAAGAAAATAACTCATAAAGGAATGTCAATTCATCTGGCAACAGACTTGTCAATAGAAACCATATAGGCCAAGAGGAAGCAGGATGACATTTCCAAAGTGCTCAAAGAAAAAATCCTGCAATCCAAGAATATTGTACCTGGCAAAGCTACTCTTCAAATGTGAAGGAGAGATAAAGTCTTTGCCAGACAAAATTTGAGAGAATTAACCACCACCAGACTGGTCTTACAAGAAACACTATAAGAAGTTATTTAATCTGAAAGAAAAATAAAACACTAACATGCAGAAAAGAAAACATTTGAAAGTTAAAACTCACTGGTAAAAAAAAGTGCACTGACAACCCCAGAATATTCAAATACTACAATTGTGGTGTGCAATGCATTCATATCTCTAATATGAAGCCTAAAAGACAAATGTATCTAAAACAAAAATAGCTACAGCACCTGTAAGAGACAGGCAACATGAAAATATGTAAATTGGAGCAACTAAACATGAAAATGGGGGAGATGGAAGTGAAGTGTAGAGAAGTTTTTTTAGTTGTTCCTTTGTTTGCTTATTTCTGTTATCTTTTTTGTGATCAAGATAAGTTGTCATCTCTTTAAAGTAATTTCTTATATTTCTAATATTTTTGTAAGCCTCATAATAACCACAATGCAAAAACCTACAATATATACTACATATAAAAAGCAACAAATTAAAATATACTACCAAAGAAAATCACTTAATCTCAAAGGAAGACAGTAAGAAAGGAAGAAAAGAGTTCCAGAACAACCAAAAAAACAGGCAACAAAATGGCAGTAGTAAGTCCCTTTACTTATCAATAATAACACTAGATGTAAATGGTCTCAATTTTCCAATTAAATGGCACCAAGTGGCTGAATGGATGAAAAAAATAAGACCCAACTATATGCTGCTTTCAAGAAACCCACTTCACTAATAAAGACACACATAGACTGAAATTGAAGAGGTGGGAAAAGACATTTTATAAAACTGGAAACTGAAAAAGAAAAGTAGCTATACTTAGACAAAATAGATTACAAATCTAAAATTGTAAAAAAGATAAAATGGTCACCATATAATGACACAGGGGTCAATTCAGCAAGAGAGTATAACAATTATAAAAATATCTATGCATCTAACACTGGAACTCCCAAGTATATAAAGCAAACACTAATAGATTTAAAGGGAGAGACAGACTGCAATACAGTAATAGTAAGGGACTTTAACACCCCACTCTTAGCAACGGACAGATCATCCAGACAGAAAATCAACAAAGAAACAGCAGAGTTAAACCATACAGGAGATCTAATAGGCCTAACTAACATTTACATAACATTTCTCCCAACTACTTCAGAATACACATTTTTTTGTTTTTGTTTTTGTTTTTTCCAGCACATAGAACATTCTCCAGAATAGAGCATATCTTAGGCTACAGAATAGTCAAAACAAATTTTAAAAAATAGAAATCATATCAAGTATCTTTTCTGACCACAGTGGAATAAAATTAGAAATCAATAATGAGGAATTTCAGAAAACACAAACACATAGAAATTAAACCGCATGATCCTAAAGGACCAGTAGGTTAATTTAAAAAAAAGAAAAGAAAGGGAAACATTTCTTGAAACAAATGATAATGGAAATACTACATAACAAAATCTGTGGGACATGGCAAAAGCAATGCTAAGAGAAGTTTATCACTATAAATGCCTATATCAAAAAAGTAGAAAAGCATCAAATAACCTACCCTTAATGAAGTAGAAAATCAAGAACAAACAAAAACAAAAATTAATAGAAAGAAACAATAAGGATTGGAGCAGAAATAAATGAAACTGAGATTTAAAAAAAAACAAAGAAGATCAATAAAATAAAAAGTTGTTTTTTTGTTCTTGGTTTGAGATAGAGTTTTGCTTTTTTTGCCCAGGCTGGAGTGTAATGGCGTGATCTTGGCTCACTGCAACCTCCGCCTCCTGGGTTCAAGTGATTCTCCTGCCTCAGCTTCCTGAGTAGCTGGGATTACAGGCGCCTGCTACCATGCCTGGCTAATTTTTTGTATTTTTTAGTAGAGATGGGGTTTCACCATGTTGGCCAAACTGGTCTCAAACTCCTGACCTCAGGTGATCCTCCTGCCTCAGCTCCCAAACTGCTGGGATTATAGGCATGAGCCACCATGTCTGGCCAAGGATTTTTGAGAAGATAATTGAGATTGACAAATGTTTAGCTAGACTAACAACAAAAGAGAGAACACCCAAATAAATAACATTAGAAACAAAAAAGAGACATTAACTATTGACATCTTAGGAATTCAAAGAAGAGAATAACTATACATTAGAGTCTATTATAAACAATTATATGTCAAGAAATTGGAAAACCTAGAAGGAATTGATAAATTCCTACATATACAACCTACCAAGATTGAATAATGAATAAATTAAAAACCTAATAAACCAATAATTAATAATAAGATGGAAGTTGTAGTACATAGCCCAGGACCTGATGGCTTCACTGCTGAATTCTACTAAACATTTGAAGAAGAATGTCAGTCCCTCTCAAACTCTTCAAAAAAAAATGGAAGAGGAAAGAATACATCCAAACTCATTGTACAATACCAGCATTACCCTGATACCAAAACAAGACGAGGACACAATGATAAAGGAAGCCTATAGGCCAGTATCACTGATGAACATATATACAAAATTCTCAACAAAATTCTAACAAACCAAAATCAACACATATTTAAAAAAAAAAAAAAGTCACTTACTATGACCAGGGAGAATTTGTCCCAGGGGTGCAAGGCTAGTTCAACTTATGCAAATCAATAAATGTGATACATCACATTAAAATAACCAAGAACAAAAAGCATATAGACATTTCAATAAATTCTAGTAAAGCATTGATCAAATCAACATCTCTTTATGATAAAACTCCTCATCAAACTATATAGCAGGAGTATATCTCAAAATAACAAAGGCCATATATGACAAACCCACATTGTATTGAATGAGAACAAACTGAAGGTTTTCTTTAAGGGCTGGAACAAGACGAAAATGCCCACTTTACTACTTTTATTCAGTATAACACTGGACGTCCTGGCCAAAGCAGTTAGGCAAGACAAAGCAATAAAGGGCATCCAAATTGAAAAGAAAGAAGCCAAATAAGCCATGTTTACAGACAACAAGAGTTTATACTTAGAAAAGCCTAAAGATTCCACCAAAAAACTAAAAACAAATTAATTCAGTGAAGTTTCAGGACACAAAATCAACATACAAAAATGAGTAGCATTTATATATGCCAACGGCACATAAGCTGAAAAAGAAATCAAGAAAGCCATCCTAGTTCCATTAGGTACAAAAATATTAAATATCTAGGAATCAATCTAATCAGAGTAAAAGACTTATTCAGGAAAACTATAAAACTCTGATAAAAGAAATTAAAGAGGACACAAAAGTGGAAATATATTCCATGTTCATGGATTGGAAGAATTGTTATTGTTAAAATGACAATTCTACCCAAAGCAATTTACAGATTCAATGCAATCTCTATCAAAGTACAAGTAGCATTCTTCAAATGAATAGAAAAAATCCTAAAATTTATAGTGAACCACAAAAGATCCCAAATGGCCAAACCTATTCTGAGCAAGAAGAACAAAGCTCAAGGACTAATTGACTTCAAAATCTACTGCAAAGGTATAGTAACCAAAACAACATGGTCCTGGCATAGACACAGACACATAAACCAATGGAACAGAATAGAGAATCCAGACATAAATCCCCACATTTACAACCAACTCATCTTCAACAAAGGTACCAAGAACATACAATGAGGAAAGACAGCCTTTTCAATAAATCATTCTGGGAAAACTAGATAAGCATATGCAGAAAAATGAAACTGGATCCCTATCTCTTACCACACATAAAAATCAAAATAGGTTAAAGACTCAAATCTGAGACCTAAAACTATGACACTACTATAAGAAAACATTAGGAAAACTCTCCAGGATATTGTCATTGGCAAAGATATTTTGTGTAAGACTTCAAAAGCACAGGCAACCAAAGCAAAAGTAGACAAATGGGATTATATAAAGCTAAAAAGCTTCTGTACAGCAAAAAACAACAACAACAAAAACAAACAAGCAAAAAACCATCAACAAAGTGAAGAGATAACCAACAGAATGGCATAAAATATTTGCAAACTATCCATTAAACAAGAGATTAATAACAAAAATGTATAAGGTGCTCAAACAATTCAAGAGCAAAAAACAAATAATCAGATTTTAAAATGGGCAAAAGATCTGAACAGACATTTCTCAAAAGAAGACATACTAATGGCCAACAGGTATATTTTCAGAAATGCTCAACATTATTAATCATCAGAGAAATACAAATAAAAACTATCATGTTCTCTCATTTTAGTTAAAATGACTTGTATCAAAAAGACTGGGAGTAATGGATGCTTGAAAGGATGGGGAGTCAGAGGAACCCTTGTACACTGTTGGGAGAATGTACCTTAGTACAGTCATTATAGAGAAGAGTATGAAAGTTTCTCAAAAAGCTGAAAATAGAACTACCATATGAACTAGCAATCCCACCATATGAGCCAGTTATCCCACAATAATCCCTAGGTATACAACCCAAAGAAAGGAAATCAGTATATCAAAGACACATCTGTACTCCCATATTTATTGCAGCACTATTTGCAGTAGTGAAGATATGGAATCAAACTAAGTGCCATCAATGGATGAATGGATGAAGAAAATGTGATATTTATAAAAAATGGAATGTTATCCAACCATAAAAAGAATGAGATCCTGTCTTATATGGGTTCATTCTGAGTCCCCAACCAAATCTCACCTTGAATTGTAATAATTCCCACGCGTCAAGGGCAGGACCAAGTGGAGATAATTGAATCATTGGAGTGGTTTTCCCTGTGCTGTTCTCATGATGGTTAGCGAGTTCTCATGAGATCTGATGGTTTTATAAGGGGCTTCTACTTTCACTTGGCACTCATTCTGTCTCCTGTCACCCTGTGAAGAGGTGCCTTCCACCATGATTGTATGGTTCCTGAGGCCTTTCCAGCCATGCATACTGTGAGTCAATTTAATAAACCTCTTTTCTTTATAAATTACCCAGTCTTGGATATTTCTTCATAGCAGCATGAGAATGGACTATCCACTGCAGCAACATGGATAAAACTGCAGGTTATTTAGTTAAGTGAAATAAGCCAGACACAGAAAGATAAATATCACATGTTCTCACTCATATGTGGGAGCTTAAGAAGTGGATCTCATGAAGATAGAGAGTAGAATGGTGGTTACCAGAGGCCAGGAAGTTTGGTGGTCCGTGAGGAGATGTTGATTAATGGGTATAATTATATTGCTTGATAGAAAAAATAAGACCTGGTGTTCAATAGATCACTAGGATGATTATAGTCAACATTAATCTACAGTACATTTCAAAATAACAAAAAGAATAATTTGAATGTTCTAGCATAAAGAAAAGATGAATATTTAAAATGACGGACATCTCAATTACCCTGATTTGATATTTACAAATTATATTACTGTATGAAGTTATCACATGTATCCCCAAAATATGTACATCTATTATGTATCAACAAAAACTACAAATATCTAATACAGTTAAAAGATCCTAGAAATCAGGGAAACAAGAGGAAGCTACAGTGCAACAGGAAAGATAATGGCAAAGAGAGATTGTGTGTGTGTGTGTGGTGTGTGTGTGTGTCTGTATGTCTGTGTCTGTGTCTGTGCTTCAGAGGAGGAGGAGAACAAAGAGGAAGAGAAGGAAGAAGAAAACTGAGGACGAAGAGGGAAGCTACACAGAGAGACAGCTCACAATGTTTTTTTTCACAAGATTTAGAGAAGCTGGAACATTCTTTATGTCCTAGTCCTCTAATTTTATGTTTCCCGTTTTCTGTACAACCTCCTTGCTCGTTACTATTTACCACCTGAAAGGGCATTGCTAAAGAAGAGATCCAAGCAAGTTTTCCAATCTCATTTCCATAGCAGCAGCAGCTGCTGCCTGGAATTTCAGTAGCAAGTAACTGAACACATCAACTTTTTGCAACCTTTCCACTCCTTCTATGCTCACTTGTGATCTCCCTGGAATTCTTCCTTTTCTCCTTCTCCCCAAGTTAAAGTTAAGGTAAAGGTTATTGTGAGGAGATTCATAAAAATACACAGACTTTGGGTCAAATATTATTGTCAAAGAGAGCGTAGACTAACCTATGGGTTAGCCTATATGTTTCTCCTGTCCTCACAAGCATTTCTGGACCATCTAACATACCGGACATGCAATGCTCTCTCTTTCTCTCCTTTGCAACTGTGGCTGTTTATCTTCTTCCACTTCCACCCAAGCTGGTAGTTTGTAATTGAACTGATGGATGGTAGGAACTGTATGAAACCAATCTTTTGTATCTTATAAAAGCCTAGACTCATTAAAGAAATTATTACATGCATCCACAATGTGGAGAGTAAAAGGAGATCTTTGTGGACAGTAAGAGACAGAGAGAAAAAAAAAAAAAAAGCCTAGCAACAGGGTGAGAAAAGGATGGAATTTGGTAGGCAAGAACAATGCAAACTTACTCTGCTTCTAGCACTGCCCTGGGGATGAAGGAGGAGTTTGGGCAGCTGAGTTTTAGCACCAACAAAGACCAGTCTGCAAAGGAGCACCAGAGCTCCAGGCATCCTGAGCATCAAAGGATTATGAGGACTTAGAAGCAACAGGCATCTGAAAGGGACCAGCATGAATCCCATACTGGAAGTGCCTCCTAAAATATTTGCTTTGCATAAAACTCTAGGACCTTTGCACAATCCTAGAGGAACATTGAGGATTTTGTCAGACAGACTGGTGGCATAGAAGCTTAGGTTTGGATTTAAATTCATTTTATGAAATGAAGAAATGTGATGTTTCTTACTCTGACCACTCTACAAATATTATTAATGTAAAGAGGTACACATACAAAAAATACACAATCATGATATATGTTTATATGTGTATGATTATATAATCATCAAAAACATTATTTCTGTAGATTACATGTGGAAGATAACAATCCTTTTAAGCAAATATTAGTCTCCCCTTTGAGGGTTATGAGCCTCATTATGGTCAGGAATTCCTCCCTAATGGAGTCCTTTGCCCCAGAGGCCCTTTTGTGGGCATGCAGAATTCTAATACTCATGTTCTTGGCTCTCCATCTAATTAGAAACTAAAGAGAGGTTTTTGTTTTCAGCTCTCATAGTACAATTCCATCTAAAACAGTTGCTACCTTAATTCTCTGAGGTGGAGTGCAAGCCTGTTCAATATTTTAAGACACAAGTTCCTCACGTCTCAGCAAATGGAAACCTTCAGGGTTGTGGCAAGTCTTCAACATGTATGTCTCTCCAATTCTCCATTTTCTCTATTTAGTAGCAAGTTGTGTGTGTGTGTGTATGTGCGTGCATGCATGTGTGCATGTGTATGCGCATGTATGTGTCTGATTGGTGGATTATTCCTCTATTTTTCTATAGCATTATCATTTCTCATTTTAAAACATTATTTCCTGTTACTGACCCTCCGTGCCAGAAACACATTGTTTTCTTTCTCTGTACTGGAGTATAGCAACACAAAAACTCAGCCAACAATTTCACTTGGTGGTCTGATGAACACTCATAAATGCCTTGTTTACAGCATAAGAACGTAAGTACATATTTATGTATATCTCTGACAAAATGTCCTTTCTGTATATCTGATGGCCATTAATTTGGACTTAACTAGTTTTGTCTAAAAATGAAATTCCAAGGGCCAGGAAAGAATATTAGGTACTTGAAAAATTTCTTCTGCCTGGTACAAATATTAAATGTATATGCTAATTGGATTAATAAGGGTCCTTTGGATGATTCTACATTACAAGCATCAACTGAAATAAGGTCCCCAGTTGTCACTGAGAACATCAAAGGGATCTTACTTTGAGGAATAAATACATGATTATAGTGATTATGTGTGAATTGCGGTTACATTCTTCAATAAAGAAACATGCTGGGATTTACAACTCTCCTCTGAGACTTAGTCAAACAAATTAACACATATTGAACACCCACAGGATTCCTGGAGCAGAATAAACAAATTATTTCACCAACCTGCGAAACATCAACTAGTGGACTAAGCTGCACAATGAACTCAGCTGAGCATGGCCCCAAGCAGAACAATTAAGCAGGCGGAATTTATTTTCACCGGGGATTACGTCTCCATTGTGCAATCTAGAATAGTTCGGACTGGACGTCAGAACTGGATTCTGTTTCCAGCTGTGGCATCTGATAGCTGCATAATGGTATCCAAGACACTTCACCTTCCTGAGTTTTAACTTCCTAATTTTGAAATGGGAAATCATTGCTTCTGTCTCACGGAGCGTTTCAAAGGAAACAACAAGTGGGAAATTACTATTCAAATTGCTCAACATTCTACAGTCATAAAATATTGTTTATCTGCTTCATTTTTTTCTCAATACTTTCCTAAAGCAGTTTTTATTTTCATGATCTAATCCCTCTTCTCCTTTTTCTTCTAAATCTTCTCTCCAATCCCCTCTACATTGCTAAATCAGAACACTGTCCAATTCTCAGTTCTCATCTTACTTAATGAATCAGCAGCATTTGACAGAATTCACAGATTACTTTATCTTCCTTAAAACATTGTCTATATTGAAGAAATAACATTCCAAGGATACAGTGCACTGTATATAGATATATCTTCTAACATAGTTATCTATATCTTCTATCACTTTGTATCTTGGGAAATTACTTTTTTATTGTCTTTCTGCACATTAGAATGATTTTTTCTTTGGAAACAAAATGTGTATCTGTATGTTTTGGTACTTTTTTATCCAAAGCAATGAGAAAAATGCCTGGTATGAAATAAACAGACAATAAATAATTTTTAAATGAATGAATAAATGAGTATCCTTGTTACTGAACCTGAATATAAAACTAGCCTTAATAATTTTCCATTCTAGGGAAAAAGCTTTGTGAGATAAGAGAAGTTAAGTGGCTTTTAAAGTAGACACTTTTACATTGATTGAAGTAGGTTTTGATTGCTTGTGCCTAGAATTATTTACGAAGCTGATTCCAGCTAGCATATCAATTTGGAATAACTGGGGGACCCAGACAAAGGGGAATTTATATACATTCACAATCTCTTTCATTGTTCTTTACTGGGTACTTATAAGACTGGAGAAAAGAGAAGAAATTGGCAAGAGCCCCCTGCTTAGTAGTGCATATGTGAGAAGGTGATTGGATGCTTCTGGAGTCAAACACAAATCATAACCCACTTCCCTGGATTCTTCCCTCTTATGTTGCCAAAAAGCTGAGCCTCTGGGGCAGGAGTAGAAACCCTTTTATCCCAGAGCACAGGAAGAGATTCTTGTATTCTTAAGTAACTGTTTTAATATTGTTATATTTAAATAAGGCAGAAGCTATATTTCTAATACTCCCGTATGCCATTTTTCATTTTATGTTGAAATTAATTTAACATAAAATGAAATTTTATTTTATTAACAAATGAAAGTTAATTGTTCTCTGGAGTTCCATGGGTAGTTTTTTTTTTTTCATTTTAGCTTTAAAACTTTCTCCCAAAGTAGCAGGATGCCAGGCAATTTTGTTCAAGATTTCAGCAACTCCAGTAATAGGTTTCAGACACCATTACAATGGCCCTTTCTAATATTCAGCAGAGAGATGAAAGCTATAAGAAAATGTCAAGTAAAATGACTTGGAATTTTTTTTAAAAACCATGATATCAGAAGTGAAGAATTCTTTTATGTAGCCTATCAATAGTCTTGAAAGAGAAGAAGAAATAATGAATGAACATGAAAATAAGTCAATAAAAATTACCAAAACTGAAGCACAAGGAGAAAATAGAGTGGAGAAGGGGAAACAACAGAAAAAGGCATCCAAAAGCTGTGGGATATGTGTCAGTCTGACATATATAAACTTGGTGATCTTGGAGGAGACAGAACAGAGCAGATGATTATGTGAAAATATAATTGCCAAAATGTACCAAAAATAGTGGAAGATATCAAACCACAGGTCCAGAAGCTGAGAAAATGTCAACATGATAATTCTGAAAAATAGATACATTGCAGTCAAACTTCTAGAAGCCAAAGCTAAAGAGAAATCCTACAGGCAGACAGAGGAAAGAAAAAGAAATGTTATCAACAAAATACACAAAAATGACAACAAGAATCATAGCAAGATTCTCATTAGAAACTATATTATATTACATTATAATACCCTATGCTGGACTATACGACTGTATCATGCACCAGAAGACAAAGCGTTGTCTTTAAAATATTGTCGACTCAAAATTCTATACTCAGCAAACATATGTTTAAGAATGAGAGATACAAACGTCAAAAGATGAAATAAACATGTTTTCAGAAAAACAAGAGAATTGACCGCTGGTAGAACAATATGTTTTTAAAAATAGACTTTCAGTTATAAGGAGTGTGAGACCAGACCAAAGCTTGGATCTACACAAAGAAATAAAGAGTGCATGAAATGATAAAAATGAGGATAGTAAGATAGATATTTTAATCTAATTTTTAATAATTTTAAAAGATAACTGTCTAAAGTAAAAATCATAGGTTTAAAACGTATGAAACTAAGTTGTTCATCCAATAATCTTGTTCAGAATAAATTGGATGACAACAATCATGTAAAGAAGAAGGGGAAAAACTTGAAAGTATATGCTTGTAAAGTTGTTGCACACTGTAAATGAGGTGGTAAATATTTAAAGGTAACCATGGTAAGTTAATGGTTTCTTTTGTAATCTATAAAGAAAGTACTAAAAACATGTACACCTAATAAACCAATAGTAAAAATTGAATAAAGCTATTTTTGAAAATATTCAATTAATCCAAAGAAAGCAGAAAAAAGAAGAAAGATGAATGAACTTGGATGTGTTCAAATAGAATACACTCATGAGTTAGTAAATACAAACACAATTATATTAAGAATTATATATAATGTAAATGTCTAAACACTCAAATCAAATGGCAGACATTGAGAGACTGGTTAAAAAATTCCAACCACTGGCTGTCTACAAGAAATCCATTTAATTATAAATATGTGTAGAGATTTAAAGTTAAGGGATGGGAAATAATTATAGTATGAAAGCATTAACTCAGGAAAGCTATAATCACTACTTATATCAGATAAAGTAGACTTCAAAACAAATAGTTCCAGAGGGAAAAAGAGGTATTATATAATAATAAAAGAATCAAGTAGTCAATTAGCTCTAAAAATTCTATATGTATATGCATCAAACTATGCAGTTTCCGAATGCATGAAGCAAAAACTGGTAGACCTGCAAAGAGAAATAGAAAAATCTACAATTGTATTGGACATCTCAATATTCCTCTTTTAGTAACTGAATAAGTAAATGGGAATCAGTAAGGATAATGAAAACCTGGACAACATAGGCTGGGCATGGTGGCTTATGCCTATAATCCCAACACTTCGGGAGGCTGAGGTGAGTGGATCACCTGAGGTCAGGGGTTCGAGACCAGCCTGGCCAAGCTGGAAACCCCATCTCTACTAAGAATACCAAAATTAGCTGGGCATGTTGGCAGGCACCTGTAATATCCCAGCTACTCGGGAGGCTGAAGCAGGAGAATCACTTGAACAAGGGAGGCAGAGGTTGTAGTTAGCCAAGATCGTGCCATTGTACTCCAGCCTGGGCCTCAGAGTGAGACTCTGTTTCAAAAAAAAAAAAAGAAAGAAAAAAAAGAAAACCTGGACAACACTATCAACAACTTGACTGAATTAATATTTTGAATACACTATACAACATGAACTAAATACATATTTGCATATGCACATGAAACTTTTGCCAAGATACACTGTGTTCTCAGCTATGAAGAAACATCAACAAATTTTGAACAATTGAAATCAGGCAACATATGCTATTTCACCAAATGGAATTAAAACAAAAATCAATTACAGAAAGAAATCTGGAAATGCTCAAATATTTGAGACTAAATAACACACTTTAAAATAGCCCATGGGTCAAACAGCAAAACAGCCATAGAAACCTAAAAATATTGTGCACTGAATGAAAATGAAAACTCAACATATGGAACACACCTAAAACAGTGCTTAAATTGCCATTTATGTAACGTTAAATGCCAATTTTTAAAAACAACAATGTTTTTGAAACAATATAATAAGATTTTAAGAAACCATGAAAAATAAGGGGAGCAAATTAAACTCAAAGCATGAAGACAAACGGAAATAGTAAAATAAGAGCAGACTTCAATGAAATTTAAAAAACAAAACCTGATTACTTGAGAAAAATTAATAAAAATATAACAAAGATACCCAAGTAAAAGTTTGGGGCATGATAGCTGCAGAGCTGAATTCTACCAAATATTCTAAAAAGAACTGGTTCCAATCTTTTTCAAAATTTTTTAAAAATCCAAACTCATTTTATAAGATCAGCATTACCCTGAGACCAAAGCCAAAAAAGGACACTACAAGACAAGAAATTTACGGACCAACAGCTCTAATAATCATAGATGTAAAAATTCTCAATATTAGCAAACAAATCCAACTGCACATTAAAAGGATCATTCGCCATGATCCAGTAGGAGTTATTTCTGGGATGCCAGAATTGTCCAACATAATCAATAAATGCGATACACCACATTAACAAAATAAAGGATAAAACTCATAGATCATCTCAACAGATGCAGAAAATGTTTTTGACAAAATTCAGCACTCTTTCATGATAATAGCTTAAGGATAGAATAAATATATCTCAACATACTAAAGGCCATATATGACAGGCTCACAGCTAACAACATACTTAACGGTGAACATCTGAAAGCTTTTCCTCTCAGATCAGGAGTAAACAAAAGTGCCCACTCTCACCACTACCACTTAAAATAGTATTCAAAGTCCTAGCCAGAGCAATCAGGCAAGAAAACAAAATGAAATACATCCAAATCAGAAAGAAATAAGTTAAATTGTCTGCAGACATAATCTTATGTATAGAAAACTCTAAAGATTTCCCCCAAAACTGTTAGAACTAATAAATAAATTCAGTAAAGTAACAAGATATAAAAATCAATATGTAAAAATCAATTGTATTATATCTCATGCTCATGGATTGGAAGGTTAACACTGTTAAAATAGCTATACGACATAAAGCAATCCACAGAGTCAGTGAAATCCTTATCAAAATTCCTATAGAAAATTTCACAGAAATTGCAAAACCACCCTCAGATTCTTACGAAATTACAAAAGACTCTAAATAGACAACATAATCTTGACAAGGAAGAACAAAGCCGGAGGCCTCACGCTTCCTGATTTCTAACCATATTACAATGCGTAGTAATCAAAACGGTTTGTTAATGGCATAAAAACAAACACATTAACCAATGGAACAGAATAGAGAACCCAGAAACAAACACACACAAATGCAGTCGTTGTGGTTTGAATGTGTCCCCTCCAAAATTCAGATGTTGACAATGTCATGGCATTAAGAGGTTGGGCCTTTAAAAGAGAATTGCACCATGAGGGCTCCTTCCACATAAATGAGATTAAAGTCTTTACAAAAGAGGTTTCATGCAGCATTCAGCAATGAAGTTTCTCTTTTTCAGGGAATATAGACATCACCAGATGACCAAAACCTGCTGGTACCTTACTCTTGGTCTTGCCAGCCTCTACAACTGTGAGAAATAAATTTCTATTCTTTATACATTACCCAGTCTGTAGTATTCTCTTATAGCAGCACAAATGGACTAAGACAACAGTCAACTCATCTTTGATAACGGCCCAAGAGTAAACAACATGAAAAGGATAGTCTGTTTGATGAGTAGTTTTGGGAAAACTGGATATAAATAATTTGAAAGGGAATACAACACTTTCACGATTCATAGGTAATGTGATTGTAAACATAGAAATCTAGAATAATGTAAACAGTTTTTAAATTAACAAAAGGATTTAGTAGAGTGTCTGGATACAACCTAAATATACACATATCAATTGTATTCCTATATAACAGAAAAAAACAGGAAAAAAGTATCAGTTACAATAGCATTAAACAATCTAAGAATATTAGGAATTCATAAAATTTGTGAAAATCTCCATGGAGAAAATTATAATTTTATTGAGGAATATTAAAAAGACTGAAAGTAAAAGGAAGATATGCTATGTTTATGGAAAAAATATTTTTCAGATGTAAATTTTATCAAAATTAATCTATAAATTTCATGAGATTCTCATATAAAAATGAGAAGAAATAAGAACAGGAAAGATACTCTTGAAGCTATGGTAATTAAGACAGTTTTTTTTTGTTTGTTTGCTTTTTATAGCACAGAGATAAGGAACATAGACCAGTGACACAGATCAGGAGTTCAAATACAAGCCCTCATATATATGGACACAAAATGACAGAGACGCCATAACATGTCAATAGGTAATTGGCAAGCTTCAGCAAATGGAACTGGGCCAGTGAAATGGCCACTTGAAAAAAAAATTTTAAAGTGTATTTCCAGATAGATGAAGAGCCTGAAAGTGAAAGACAAATCTATAAAACTTTAGGAGATAAGAAAATATCTCCATGAAGTAGAGTAGGAGAATATTTCTTAAACAATATACAAAAGTCACTAAGTAAAAAGGAAATATCAAAAAATTCAAACACATTCAAATTTTTAAAACTCATTCATAAAAGCAATATTAATGAGAGTGAAAAGCCATTGGAAGAGAGGTTACGACTGCAACACGTATCTTGAACAAAGATCTGGTATACCAGTGAAATCTTATAAATCAAGAATAAATACACCACCACCTAAAAGAAAATGAGTAAATAAGGCTTTAACAGTTTCCTTACAAAAGATGAGATCCAGGCGACCTGTAATGCATTAAACTGTGTCTCTCAAAAATTCATATAGTGAGGTCCTAGCCCCCAATACTGCAGAATGCAATAAAATTTACAAATTGGGATTGTTGCTTATGTAATTAGTTAAGATAAGGTCATACTGAAGTAAGGTGAGCTCCTAACTCATTATGATCGTTGTCTTATAAAAAGAGGAAATATGGACACAGACACACACACAGGGAGAATGCCATGTGAACATTATGGCAGAGATTGGGCTGGTGCATCTAAAAACCAAGAAACACAAAAGATTGCCAACAAACCATTGGAGCAAGTCAAGAGGCACAGAAGAGATTCTTTCTCACAGCCCACAGAAGGAACCAACACTGCCAGCACCCCAGACTTCCAGCCTCCAGAACTGTGAGACAGTAAGTGTCTGTTTAAGCCATCCAGTTTGTGGTCTTTGTTATAGCAGCCCAAACAAACTAATTCATGGTCAATTAACCTAAGAAAATGTGTAGACCAAGCTAGTAATTAGAAAAATCAAAATAATAATAACCTATTTCTACCCACCCATCAGATTGGCAATAGTACAAAAATATCAATGAATGGTGAGGATGTAGAGCAATAGAACTATCCTGTCATCCACTACTTTTGACAACCACTTTCCAAACAGTTTGGAACAACTTGATATCACCTGGTAAGTTAAATCTATACATTATTTCTTAATTCAGAAACTCTACTGTCTGGTGTATACCCTAGTGACTAATGAGTGTGTATAATGATTTCTATGCACCCAGGATACATACACAAAAATGTGTAATTAGAAGCTAAATGAGAAACAAACTAAATCTATCAATAGCAAAGTAAATAAGCAGATCAGTGTATATAATTGACCCTTGAACAAGACAGGTTTGAACCGCATGGGTCCACTTACATAGGAATTTTATTTTTTAGTAGAAATAGTAGGCCCTCTATAGGGGCAGGTTCCATGTCCACACGTGGATCAAAAATACTGTACCTTATTCACAGAATGTGAAACCCTTATATAGGCAGGTATAACTTTTCATATCTGCAGGGCCAACTGTGAGACTTGAGTATGTGCTGATTTTGGTATCCATGGGTAGTCCTGGAACCAATGTCTCATGAATACTGAAGGCCAACTGTATTTCTTGCAGCAATGAAAAAAAGTAAAGCTACGCACAACAATATGGATGACCATCACAAACAAAATTTTAAAAATATGATACAGATGGTGACATAGGTGTTTGCTTTATGATTATTTGTTAAACCAAATCAGCACATTATTTGCTTTTCTTTAGTTACATTTCACAGTTTAAAAATTCTAATATTTGTTTTCTATTTGGGGGAAGTCCCACTCAATGTCTTCAATCTTCAGGTGGAAATTTGCCACTTGGCTACCTCTAAATGCACAGTCCAGAAGAGTAAAAACAGCAACTATGACAAGATTCTGTTTAAGAAAAAAGAAGAAGATAGATATTTGGTAAGGAATTAGCAGTATCTGCTCCCCTCATTCTAGTCGTTGTTTGACATGCTTGTGCAATTATACTTTTTCTTTTTTCATATACTTTTAAGGTATATATTTTTTCATACAACAATATGTATAAATGAGGTCTGCTCTAAAACTTGAAGAATAAATTTTCTACGTTGAACTTAGTGTGAATGAGTATGTCAGCGGTTACCTTGATTTACTTCTGAAAAACTTTCAAGCGGAAGTGTGCATCCTCAAGAACTAATCCCTCTGTGGGACAGATTATAGCCTATCCCTCTTCTGTGGAGTTGGCCTCTCACTCAACTTGGCATAGTGATCTAGAGAGGCCAGGCCCAGAACTATTTCCTGGTTCTGCTGAAGAGATAAGGATATAAACGAGATTATACTTTTCAGAATTTATCATTGCATTTTTACCTCAGGGTCACTTTTTTTTCCCTAAATTTCAGAGGATTTTGGTAATCCAAAATCTTCTGTGTGATGCCTGAGCCAACCCTTACTCATAATTCTTTTTCCCCTAGTAACTTAGGGAGCCTCTATGGAAGTGGGGAGAGACAGAAGTGGAAGGGCTGCTTCGAAAACTTTTGCTTTCTTGACACAAAAGGATCTTTTCTGCTTGTACAGAATGTTGTGGAGATGTTGGCAGGTGTGATGCAGCAAGCATGGAGACTAAAGCAAATCATGGATTGTGGAGCAGAACTTGGACCAAATCCAAATCCCAATAAGCATTGCTGAACACTTGCATCAGCTCAGGATTGCCTATCTATAGACTCCCACATCACACACCACTAGATGCAGAGGCTACATCCTAAGAAGTATTCCAGAAATGTTAGAACGTAAAAATTATTTCTCACTCTGTCTACCTGTTGAAAAATAGAGGCCATTGTTGTAGGGCCCCATCCAGGGGCCTATGTCATATAAATTACTGAACAACAGTTTATTGATCCATTCTCATGCTGCTATAAAGAACTACTCAAGACTGGGTAATTTATAAAGAGAAGAGGTTTAATTGACTCACAGTTTCACAGGCTGTGCAGAAGGCACGACTGGGGAGGCCTCTAGAAACTTACAATCATAGCTGAAAGCGAAGTGGAAGCAGTCACGTCTTCATATGGCAGCAGGAGACAGAGAGAGTGAAGGGGGAAGTACTACACACTTTTAAACAACTAGATCACATGAGAACTCTATCACAAGAACAGCAAGGGGGAGGTCCACCCCCATGATCCAATCACCTCCCACCAGGGTCCTCCTCCAACACATGGGGATTACAATTCAACATGAGAATTGGGTTGGGACACAGAGCCAAACCATATCAGACAGTCATTTGAAATTTGACTTAAAATCAGTAAACTACCTAGATAAGAGATTATAAATAACTTCAAAAACAATTTGGTAATAAACTCCTGATAAGTCATATATTTTTTAAAAATCCAGCTAAACTAAAACTAAACAAAAATGCTAATAATAGAGAGGCTTTCAAGTTCAGAAGAGATAACACTAGTTTAATTCCTCATCTTTGTTCTCTCTCTCTCTCTCTTTTTTTTTTTTTTTTTTTTTTTTTACAGAGTCTTGCTCTGTCACCCAGGCTGGAGTGGCGTGATCTGGGCTCACTACAGTCTCCGCCTCCTGGGTTCAAGCAATTTGCCTGCCTCGGCCTCCCAAGTAGCTGGGATTACAGGTGCTGTGCACCATCACACCTGACTAATTTTTGTATTTTTAGTAGAGAGAGTATTTCACCATGTTGGCCAGGCTGGTCTTGAACTCCTGATCTCAGATGATCCACCCACCTCAGCCTCCCAAAGTGCTGAGATTACAGGTGGGAGCCACCGTGCCTGGACTCCTCATCTCTTTTCTTACCTTAAAGAAGTTAACTAACATTTTAGTCTCAATTACTTAATCTGTTAATTAGTTAGTAATACCTTTCTTACAATATTATTGCTATACATGGAAAACAGCAATTACATTTCTAGTACATAGTACTTTTTCAATAAATAGCAGCTATCATTAAAGCTCACAAAATCAAGTCATTCCCTAAGGTCACTAGCTATGTCAATTGATTATTCTTGGGGCAATTGATTCTTCTTTTATATAATAAGTGGTTTAGGCAAAATGACTCTAATATTTTATAACTATGTAAGACAAAAATTGTCCCTATAAACCAGCATCTCATACAAGTGGAGTTGCAGAGAAAGAAAATGATCCTTGAGTTCTAGTCCTAATTCTACCGCTGGCTACCAGGTCAACAGAGAAACCACAGATCCCTTCTGTGTAGAATTACAGGGTTGAGTGAATATGAGCTCTGATAGTCTCTGATGCCGTTGATATCAGACAGAAATATCTAATACTTTTGGTCATGGTGGGCAGAAAACATGTGAAAGCAGAAGTGAGTTCAAAGCTGGAAGAGTTCACCATATTTCAGGATCAACTGCTGAGACTTGGATGTCTGGTACCATTTTGATCAAAAGCTCAAACCTGTGCCCCTTGACTCTGGTGTCCAGTGCTGGGAAGTCTATTTGAGACAAAGTTGCTTCCCTTGCTCTAGGATAAAAGGGAAGTTATAGGCTCATATTAATTAAATGTCTATAAAGTGTGGATGAGTGAGGCACATATACAATGAAAGTGAAAAGGGATGTAACCAGCCTAAGGAAGGAGTTCTAAACTCCATCAGCACACACTAGGCCTATACAAAGAGGTAACACAATAATTATAGAAAAGGGATTATAAGCATGAGGACCTGAAAATCCCCCCCCCGTTTTTTTTTTTTTTTTTTTTAATGGAGATGGAGTCTCTCTCTGTCACCCAGGCTGGAGTGCAGTGGCGTGATCTCGGCTCACTGCAACCTCCGCCTCCTGGATTCAAGCAGTTCTCCTACCTCAGCCTCCCAAGTAGCTAGGATTACAGGTGCCACGCCCAGCTACTTTTTTTAAAATTAATTTATTTTGTATTATTATTATACTTTAAGTTCTAGGGTACATGTGCATAACGTGCAGGTTTGTTACATATGTATACTTGTGCCATGTTGCTGTGCTGCACCCATCAACTTGTCAGCACCCATCAACTCATCATTTACATCAGGTATAACTCCCAATGCAAGCCCTCCCCCCTCCCCCCTCCCCATGATAGGCCCCGGTGTGTGATGTTCCCCTTCCCGAGTCCAAGTGATCTCATTGTTCAGTTCCCACCTATGAGTGAGAACATGCGGTGTTTGGTTTTCTGTTCTTGTGATAGTTTGCTAAGAATGATGGTTTCCAGCTGCATCCATGTCCCTACAAAGGACACAAACTCATCCTTTTTTATGGCTGCATAGTATTCCATGGTGTATATGTGCCACATTTTCTTAATCCAGTCTGTCACTGATGGACATTTGGGTTGATTCCAAGTCTTTGCTATTGTGAATAGTGCCGCAATAAACATACGTGTGCATGTGTCTTTATAGCAGCATGATTTATAATCCTTTGGGTATATACCCAGTAATGGGATGGCTGGGTCATATGGTACATCTAGTTCTAGATCCTTGAGGAATCGCCATACTGTTTTCCATAATGGTTGAACTAGTTTACAATCTCACCAACAGTGTAAAAGTGTTCCTATTTCTGCACATCCTCTCCAGCACCTGTTGTTTCCTGACTTTTTAATGATCGCCATTCTAACTGGTGTGAGATGGTATCTCATTGTGGTTTTGATTTGCATTTCTCTGATGGCCAGTGATGATGAGCATTTTTTCCTGTGTCTGTTGGCTGTATGAATGTCTTCTTTTGAGAAATGTCTGTTCATATCCTTTGCCCACTTTTTTTTTTTTTTTTTGTATTTAGTAGAGACGGGGTTTCACCATGTTGCCCAGGCTGGTCTCGAACTCTTGAGCTCAGGCAATCTGCCCGCCTCGGCCTCTCAAAGTGCTGGGAAAATCCCCTTTGAATGTAAGGGACAGGTTACCTAACAGAAAGGCACAGCATTGCAAACATAAAATTAAGTAAGTAGCTAATTTCAGAGGAAAAGACTGAGTTTTAGAAAGCCCCTGTTCACTAGCAATAAAAAATGTGACCAGGCCGGGCGCGGTGGCTCAAGCCTGTAATCCCAGCACTTTGGGAGGCCGAGACGGGCGGATCACGAGGTCGGGAGATCGAGACCATCCTGGCTAACACGGTGAAACCCCGTCTCTACTAAAAAAATACAAAAAACTAGCCGGGCGCGGTGGCGGGCGCCTGTAGTCCCAGCTACTCGGGAGGCTGAGGCAGGAGAATGGCGTGAACCCGGGAGGCGGAGCTTGCAGTGAGCTGAGATCCGGCCACTGCACTCCAGCCTGGGCGGCAGAGCGAGACTCCGTCTCAAAAAAAAAAAAAAAAAAAAATGTGACCATACAAAACAGCCTGTAGCATCATTTCCAGCTTAGGCCAGTTAGTAGGGAGGAAATCATGGTGTGTTGTGTGTGTGGTCTGGGCTTCAAGCCATTGGAAAATGCTTAGAAGAATTTGATCTACTATGTTTGTAAGTCTGATTTACTTGATTTACAATTTCAGTACTTAGCAAGATGTTGTTAGATCTGTATTTGAGTGTTTAAAATAAAATCTGTACGTATCTTAGTCAATTAAACATTTGAGATAATACAGATGTTTTAAAGTTGTCATTGTAGTTTAACATATACAAGGCAATTTTATTAAATACATAACATGGTTTTGTTTGAAAAAGAATTTGATCTCAAATATCAAATTCAGAAAAGCATTTTTTCAAAATTACTGAACGTAAAAATAAAATAAGATTTATAATTCAAACTTAAAAGTCTTGAAAATTTTTAATTTAAAAATTATACATTTAATCAAAGGAATATTGATTAAAATCCAAGTTTTGGATGGAATTCCTGTTCCTGAACAAAATCCCCACTGGTATTATTCCTTTCAGTATTTGTCTTCCTCTAGTCTGGCTACCCCAGGCAAAGTGCAGCATAAGGTAGAAGAATCCCATCATAAGTAGGTAGGCACAAATCTAATAAATGTTTCTGCCCATGCCTGCATCTGTAATGCCACCTAGTGTTAGAGAGGGATGATAACATTTTTAGAAGTCAAGCGTGGAGCATGAAATCTGTTTCAATTATCAATTTTTTCTTAAATTCTTAATGCGTGAAACTTTCCAAAATCATGGTGTCTAAAGCCCTTTTTTCCCCTTCTGTCTCATGGCATTTTGTGTTTTCTTGTTTATATTCCCATAGCACATTCTATTCATATCATTGAGTATATTTCTTCGCTTTGTGTTTAGTGAAACCTCTGCCTCCATGCAGCTTGTGCACTAGTAAGATTTTCACTTCTGTCATACTATTTATCACAGTTGTTCATATTATCATCATTTATATATGTCCACCTCTTTTATTGCCTGGGAGCCGTTTTCTCAATAGCGCCTCATTACTAAAGAGGGCGTTGCATTGTGTTCAATGAATACTTATGGAATTAAATAGATGTCCAAAAAAGAATATTGAGCATGATGTACAAATAAATTGATTTTATAGATTTAATGTTCCTTTCATCTTTGTGTATTTGGTCAACAACTATTTTCTTCATCTTTTTATGCTGGAAGTCACACTGTTGTATACTTTCTAGCTAGAATAAGATATAAGATAATGGAATTTCTCTTATTTTGCATGAGAATGATTAGACGCTTGTAAAAGAAAATGGTCAAGTCTATGATTTTTACAAAATAACATCATTTAGTCATCTTTTCTACTGTATTCTATTTCCTAATTTATCAAATGTTATGTATCATGTGAGAAAAATTATTCAAGTACTACATATACAAACATCGTCTTCCACAAACATGTCATACTGTTAAATAAACATATCATTAAAGAATCACAATGTTCAACTCATTAAAAGAAATTCTAATTTTTTAAAAAGATAATTGATACTGGATGAGTTGAGGTAGAAATAATAGGTAATAATAATAGTAGTAGAATAATAGAAATAATAATGAATAAAAAATAATAGAGATATTTTATTTGGTCCCAGGATACCTGATATCAAATGTACATTTTAGGGAATCTTATATACTAGTCTTTTAAAAATGTAAACAATATTAACTAGATTCACAATAAAGAAGCTGGTCTCCATAATTTTCATGTATTTGAAGTTCATGCAAATACAGAATGTAAAAACACCTATGATGTTTTGTTTCCTCAATCTAATCCCTAGAAAGTGTGAATATGCAATATAACATAGCAAAGTCAGTCTAAGGTTGCTGATAAAATGATAGTTCCTAATCAGCTGACCTTACAGTAGAAAGTTTAGCCTGGCTTATCCAGGTGGGCCCAATGTAATCATGAGGATCCTTAAAAGTGGAAGAGAGAATCAGGAGAGAGCACCAGAGGTGGTAGCATGAGAAGAAACTCAGCCTGACTTTGCTGGTTTTGCAGATGGAGGAAGAGGGCCAAGAGTGAAGAGGGCAGCCTCTAAAAACTGGAAAAGGCCAGAAAGCAGATTCTTCCTAAGAACTCTCAGAAAGAAACACTGCCCTGAGGGCACCTTGATTTTAGCCCAATATGTTAGTCCGTTATTGCACTGCTATAAAGAAATGCCTGAGACTGGGTAATTTATGAAAACAAGAGGTTTAAGTGGCTCATGTTTCTGCAGGCTGTACAGGAAGCATAACAGCATCTGCTCCACTTCTGGGCAGGTCTCAGGAAACTAACAATGATGGTGGAAGGCGAAGGGTAAGCAGGCATGTCTCACATGGCTAGAGCAGGAAGAAGAGAGTTGCAGGGAGGTTCATGGAGGGGATGGTACTAACCCATTCATGAGAAACTGCCCCCATGATCCAATCATCTCCCACCAGGCTCCACCTCCAACACTGGGGATTGCAGTCTAACATGAGATATTGATGAGGACACAGATCCAAACCATATCACCCAGTGAGACCCGTGCCAAACTCCTAATCTAGAGAATTGCAAGTTAATAAATCTGTGTTGTTTCTTTGCTGCTAGATGTGTGGTATTGTGTTGTGGCAGTGATAGGAAATTAATTCATTCCTACATTCTTCTACTAAAGAATGATAGAAACTGTTAAAATTGCATTCCATTAGCTGTCAACATTGTCTATATTAAGTATTTAAATCAGACTGCAAAAGTCAGGCAAGGAATAAACAATCCAGCCTTTTGATAGCAATACCAGAAGGAGTTCATTAATTTGGGATTTCCTAACATCCAGTTAGTAATATATTGAGAAAGACCAAAGATCAAACCCCTATTATGGAATAAGAGTTATAGTCATTTATTTATTATATATATACAAATTGTTCATACACAATATGTATATGTGAGCAATTTATTTCATAATCTCACTCCATATATATATGTGTGTGCACATATACATATACACATATATGCATTTTTTTCACATGTATATTTTATACAGATGCATGTGTACATATGTGTGTGCATACACACACACATATATATAAAATCAGGAACGTGTAAAAATATAATATAGCGACAAAACATCTCAGTTAGTTACTGGCCAATCTGCATTTGACTCTTTTCCTGTGCTTTAAAAGTGATATTGAATTTTCTCTGGATTTTCTATGCTGTTCTGATCCAGTTCGTGTTGCAACCCCATTTTCTTGTACCAAAACCCTTATCACAATTTATAAAAGAGTCTCAGTACGTAAAATTTTAATTGCTTCTAGACTTTGTCATAAATACTTTTATAAGGTTTTGTCTTCTCCAACAGACATGAAAAATGCCAAGTTCTTACTTTGCCTATTATCCCAGAGTGACTTTGCTTTTAGCTTTCTCAGTGCTTCAGCTCTGCACTGAGTTCTGATCTCTCTCCTAAGTCCTGTGTCTGCGTGTACTCACAACATGGGTAGAGCCAAGTTAAATCCTCCAATATGATATCGGGTCAGGAGCATAGCTTGAGACCTGTTTTCCTCATGGCTCTGCTACTTACTACCTATGTGACTTGGAACAAATTTTGTTGTCTTCCTTATTACTCCATTTTCTCATCTATAGAATGGAAGATGTTAATACACACCTAACAGAGTGGTTGTCAGGATGAGATGAGTATATATAACACTCATCCACACAAACATCTACCATATAAAATACCATTCCATGGTAGTGAATGCTACCATGAAAGTTGTGCTAACCAGAACTAGTATTATCAAGAAGTATAAGGGGACTTAGCTTCTACATGTATGAATATGAGTACTGGTATGATATTGTCAAGACTCTCTTCCTCTCTTAGATCTGCTTTTTATTTGCACTTATCTCATTTTCAGGGTATCTCTTTGCGGTAGCAAGATAATTGGCAATAGCTTCATCTTCTGAGCAATGACAGCAGGATAAAAAAACAACAACAACAACAGAGTATATCTTTACAAGGTGCTTCAATAAAAATCCCAGAAATAGTTTTGATTGGCCCCAATGGAATCACGTGACCAGTCCCTAAACCAATCACCATGTCCAGAGGAATACAAGACTCTTATTGGACAGCCTGGAAACAGAAGCAAAATAAAATCCGGGGAAACAGAAGTGAAAAAGCTGGCACAAATAACAAGCAAAAGCTTCCAGAAACATCACCCCATTCAGCTGCATAGATCCTACACAAACGAGTCTGGTGAGGGGCCCAAGCAGCTGCTGAAATCCAGTCAATTCCCTCTTGTCCTACCTGACTGGGAGCCGAAGACCATCAGGTGTCCTTTGTGCTAAATGTGGCCCGGATCACATTCCCTTCTCCACTGCATGTCCCCAGGCCATGAGTAGGGCCAAGCTGAGAGAAGGAGAAACGCTTTGAACTGAAGGGGAGATTAAAGTCTTATTTTGATTTGACGAGGTGTATATATATATATATTTTTTTTTTTTTTTTTTTTTGAGACGGAGTCTCGCTCTGTCGCCCAGGCTGGAGTGCGGTGGCCCCATCTCGGCTCACTGCAAGCTCCGCCTCCCGGGTTCACGCCATTCTCCTGCCTCAGCCTCCCGAGTAGCTGGGACTACAGGCGCCCGCCACCACGCCCGGCTAATTTTTTGTATTTTTAGTAGAGACGGGGTTTCACCGTGTTAGCCAGGATGGTCTTGATCTCTTGACCTCGTGATCCACCTGCCTCGACCTCCCAAAGTGCTGGGATTACAGGCGTGAGCCACCACGCCAGACCGTAATATTCTTATACCTAAAAGGGACCCAAGATACATTAAGGGATGAAGAGAGATAAGACAGAGCAAACCCGAAGGTAGTAGTTGGAACAAACGTGTAAAACTGTGTTCTGGTCGTGCCTGTTAAGTCAGCTCATTCACTAAAGCTGCTTGCTTGTGGGCATTATGGTCTCTTTACACCACTGCTGAATTTTAAAAATTTGTATCAAGAATATATTTATTCTAGGCACGCACCAGGAAAAAAAAAGTTTCATTTCTCTGCAAAACTGAAGAAGGAGGCCAAGGAAGGAAGCCAATATTTATTGATGTGAACTATGAACTCAGCCCTGTATCTTCTTGATCCCCTGGAATGCTCCCGAAGATCCTGAGACACATTATTATTTCACAGTTGGGGAAACAGAGGCTCAGAGATGATAAGTGATTTAACCCAATTCAAAGCAATGGTATACGGTGTTGGGAGGGTCAAATTTAGTCCATTTTGATGAAACGGTATTGAATTTCTCATCTCCTATTGTGTGAAAGTGAAAGCAGTTGTAGGATGGGCCCCTTCTAAATCTCCACAGTCATTGAGCACTTCCTTGGGAACCCACACATTGGTCCCTCAAACCTTAACCTGTCTGGAGTCACCACACAGCCTTGACCTAGGTTAAAGTGAACTGAAGCTGATAAGGGTGTTGCGTAGTCCAGTTTCTAATCCAAACAGCTGAAGAACCGGGTGCGCGTCATAAATCACTGAACTTCACAACAGTGAACTTTTAATGTGGAGGCAGATAATTTTTTTCATATTTGTGCAAAAAAAATTTAAGTTAAATTTTTGCATTCAAATTCCATTCTTGCTCCTGGGGAAGGTGTGCATTCACTGGCGGATACATTCTCCTTTTCTCTTTGCGGGAACTGCAAAACCTGCAAAGCCAAAAAATTTACTATCTAGCTCTTTTCTTTAATATAAAAAAAAAAAAAATGAAAGAAAGAAATGCCAATCCTTGTCCTAGAGTATCGGTTGTTAAAGTTGATTGCATATTACAATCACCTGAGGAGTTTTTAAAATTCCAGATGCCCATGCCACACGCCAGACCAATTAATTCAGGACTTCACGGGGGTGGAACTGGCGTTATTTTACAAAGATCTCTACTAAGTTGAGAACTCCAGAGCAATGGTTTTCAAATATTGGTGAGCACAGGAATCATCTGGCCTGACTGTCAAAAATGCAGTCCAGGGCCACATTTCCAGATTGTCTGATTTGATAGGACCAGCAGGGTTCCAGGAACCTACATCAGCATACCAGGGCTTCAGACATAGGAGCCTCAGGACTTTATTTCAGAATTGACCAAGGCACACGCCTTTTAATTTCATAAAACTTGCTTTATTAAAAGTTTCACATCATCTCAAGTATTTACAGAACCACGATTTACAAGAATGAGTCATTATTACAAAGTACAACCCGTACCAGCAGTCCTACTCCTTTCCATTAAAAGTGATCCTGCACACAGAAAAAATGTCACCCACATCCTATTTTACTTAACCTCTGAGTGTCATTACTGCTGTAAATATCAGGCAAAAAAGACGAGTTTCTCCGGAACAATTCATAGTCTCTATGATTGCCCTTAGGAGTTTGCTCTTTATTAGCATAGAAAGAAGGAATGAATAACTTAATAATTTGAAACATCTAGAAAGATTTGTATTCCTCTGACTGTGCTTAAGGTTGCTTTAAAAATTAGCAGGACAAAAAGATCATTTTTATTTAATCGTAATATTTAAAAATTAATAATAACTTACCTTTTAGGGCAGCAGTGTCAGTGACCAAAATTTCTAATCAAATTATGATAAATGTGGACCAAACCCATTGTTTTTACAGGGTCACTGTACTATCTGCCTAATGGCAGGGACCTTAAATCAGTAGTTCCCACACGACTTCACTTTCTACATTTGCAGGACCTGGGTGTGGCAGTGGCTTTTCAGATTCCTCCTCCTTCTTTGGGCATTACTAGGATAAATGTAATTAAAGTAGTCAGTGAGATCCTCATTAAGCCTGCCTTTCACATCTACTGAGATCCTAGTGGAGTTTCACATAGGTCTTTCACAGTCTCATGGAAGAATCACCATCTGATCACTCATTTTCCTTTTTTTTTTTTTTTTTGACAGAGTCTCACTCTGTCACCCATGCTGGAGTGCAGTAGCACAATCTCAGCTCACTGCAACCTCCCTCTCCTGGGTTCAAGCGATTCTCCTACCTCAGCCTTCCGAGTCGTTGGGACCTACACCCGGCCAATTTTTGTATTTTTAGTAGAGACAGGGTTTCACCAGGTTGGCCAGGCTGGTCTTGAACTCCTGACCTCAAGTGATCCACCTGCCACAGCCTCCCAAAGTGCTAGGATTACACTCCTGGCCTATTTTCATTTCATTTATCCTTATGTCTCCTAAAGGCTTGTTGGAATCCTGATCGATATCTGTGCAGTCAGGCAACGGGAGAAAAGTGAAGGAAAGCACACGTGAGATATTGATTGATTGCTTTAGGTTCTAAAATTCAAAGAAATAAAAATATCCAATACGGTTCTAAAGAAAACCTAGCACGTCCCTTCTAGTAGCATAGTCATTTGGCTGCATGGATTAACAATCCAACCTTCCACAAGATGAAATAACTTTTGGAAAAAATGAGTTTTTTTTTCTAGAAGAGGAGATGCTAAGCACCAAAGAGATGAGCGGGAAGGAAGGTCAGTTTTTCCCCAGTGCAGTGAAGAGGACTGATTCTAAAGCAAGGAACTCCTGGCAACTTGCAGTTCCTCACTCAGTGTCCGAATTTTAAAAACCAACAAATGTTATATTTCAATTGGTCACAAGATGGCAGGATTTCAGCACATTCACACAGATAATGGCCTCCTCCCCATCAGGGTTAATGGATGGTAGTGATTTAAGCGTTGACACTCTCTTCTCAAGAGACTTTATACTCTCATAAATGAAATACGAATTGGTTCAAGGACTTATGTTTTATAGTTTTAAAATACCGAGAGTCAGCGATTCACATAATGTAATTGGCATCCACACATGTTAAAGCTATGGAAAAGGTTCTAGTTTTGTTAATGGGCCTCTCATCTATCTCACTGGATGAGGCCTGGGAACCACCTGGACTTTATTTTGCTTTGCTAAGCCTTTCTCAGAAGGAACAAGTCTTGCCGCTACTGTGGACGCACAGCTTCTGGGAGTTCCATAGGACCACGTGCGGAGAAAGGAAGGGACGCAAACTTTGACGGTAGAAATAAAGGAAAAGGGGCTGGGTGCGGTGGCTCACGCCTGTAATCCCAGCACTTTGGGAGGCCGAGGCGGACGGATCACGAGGTCAGAAGATGGAGACCACGGTGAAACCCCGTCTCTACTAAAAATACAAAAATTTAGCCGGGTGAGGTGGCGGGCGCCTGTAGTCCCAGCTACTCAGGAGGCTGAGGCAGGAGAATGACGTAAACCGGGGAGGCGGAGCTTGCAGTGGGCCGAGATTGCGCCACTGCACTCCAGCCTGGGCAACAGAGGGAGACTCCGTCTAAAAAAAAAAAAAGAAACAAAGAAGAAAGAAAGAAAGAGAAGAGAGAGAGAGAGAGAGAGAGAGAGAGAGAGAAAGAAGAAAGAAAAAGGTTGTGGGGGAAAAGAGAATGTTTTCGCTTTGAGTTAAAGAAAGACGGAGAAAGAAGTGTCCAGTAGGGTACAGTCTCTCAGAAAACGGTAGACTGTGATACAGCTCTAGCATGTTCATTCATTCGTTCATTCATCTGTCCATCCGATATTTATTGAGCAATTGTGTCTCACTAGGCAGTATGCTGGTCTCAAGGAATGGGAAAAAAGGGGAAAAAAAATTCTACCCTCAAAGAGCCAGTCCATTAGAACATTTCTTGAAATGACCGAGAAAAAGAAAAATTCCATATGGTAACTAGACTAAAACAAAACTACAGAACAATCGGAAAAGGAATTGGTGGAATTACAAGCCATGTGAAGAATGAAGTGGGCACCCTGCAGGGATTATCAATAAGAAGTAATAGGGGGCCATGAGATCAGATAAAAAGTCAGAAATGGGGTGCTATTCGGGAGTTGGGGGTTGAACATTTATTTGTAGGAAGGTTGGGACCCTATGTGGTGGAGGAACTTGGGACTGGAATTAGAAACAACAATAAAAAATAGTTGAGTTTCATCAGAGATTTCAGAACTGGCTCGTTGTACGACCTTGAGCGAGTAGCTAAATCTTTCTAAGCTTCGATTCCTTCATCTGTAAAACGGATCCTGCAATAACTAACTCGGGGAGCTAATAAGGATGATAAAGGTGAAAACATAAGGGAGCGTGCCTGGAATAGAATTGTTCATTACATAATGTCAGTTGTTTTTCTTCCGTGTCAGACCATTTGAGAAAAGTTAGCAGAAAATATAGGGAGAGCAGGGCCCTCCAGGCTGCATAGCTAAACAGACACACTTTCATCCCAGAAGCCCAGATCCTCCTCGGCACTCATACTTGCAGTAAAGGCAACCGTGATGGATTCGTGGGCTCAGAAATCACGAGCTAGCTAGACAGAGGCCCCATACTGCATTCCACTAAGGGACATGGAAACACACTGTTTGCCTTTTTACACAAACATGGATACATGCTCCTCATATAAAGAGAAAGAGAGAGACAGAGAGTTTAAACTATGAACCCTCTTTACACAGTACAATCATATGCTCCTGTTCATGTAACCACACAACAGTCTGGGATGTGGTCTCCTAGCTTTTGACTGATGCTTGTGTGTGTGTGTGTGTCTGTCTGTCTGTCTGTCTGTCTGTGTCTGTGTATGTGTGTGTGTGCATGTGTGTGTATGTGTATGTCCTCATATATGCATGTCCGTGTACCTGTACCTGTAACTCAGATGCTGGCCATCTCCAGATGAACCCATCTCTTCCCCTTTCCAATCTGGAAGCTGGTGGTAGCATTTTTCTACACTCTACACAAAGGAAATTCACTCCACAGAGCATTAGGGAGTGATGTAGAATTTGCTGAAGTCTTCTTCACCCTAGGGCAAGTCTTTTCTAAGTCTTCCTTCACCACCACCACCAACTGGGAATTCACTTCTCTTTGACTTTCCCTAACACTGCACCGAGCCTTGAACCTGCCCACTGCCCTTCTTTACCATACTGAGCCTCTGCCTCCTTCCCCGTGAACTTCGGTCCTCAGGCTGAGACACTTTTCTGATGTACAAGGGTCTTTTCAAAGCTTCTTTTCAACAAAGATAAACCCTTCCTCAAAATAATTTCTGTGCCAGTTATCATAAAGATTAATAATTTTCTCCATGTTATAATGTCTATATGACTATAACTACATACATTATTACATATACGAATGTTTTTAACATGAAATGGAATCATACGATCATATCATGCACATTGTTTTCTGATTTTCAGTTGCTTCTCAATTATATATTTTGTGTATCTTTCCAAGTCATTAGAAATAAGTCAAACTCATTTTTTTAAATTACTGAATAAAATTAGTACTTTAATGTGAGACATGGTCAATTTCTTTGTGCTGTAATTTTGTTATTGACAAGATGGAACATAATAACACAGAGTTATAATGAGAATTCCTCAGCTACAATATTAGAGACCTTCAGTTGCTTAGAACAAGTGAGCTACATAAATAATAAAAATTACGTTAGCTATATAAACAATGCTAATCAAAGTTGCTAACACTTCATCAGCGTTTTTCTATGTGCCAGGACCTATTCATAGTCATTTATATGCACTAACTCATTTAATCCTCATAGCGACCCTATGAAGGAGATACTATTATTATTCCCATTTTATAGATGATCTTTCTGAGTCATGGGAAAGTCAGTACATTGCACAAGGCAACACAGCCAATAAGTGACATTGCCAAAATGCAGTGAGTCTGGCTCTAGAGTCTGTGTTGTTAATCACTAAACCATCTATCATCATCTCCAACAGGAAATACTTTGTACAAGCTTGCTTGCCAGGGACCCGAACTGGCTGTCATTGATCACCTTTAATAAACGTGCTCACTGCAAGTGGCGCTCCAGCTGATCCTGGCGTGGGGCTCTCTGCACTGCTCCAAATCAGGCAGCCAGGCCAAAAGAAGATATGTAGCATCCATGGGGAACAAAGCGAGGCAAGGTCTGCTGAGCAAGGCATGGTTTGGAGGGAAAATTGGGGTTGCGGGGAGAAGCTACAAGGAGTCAGAATAAAATAATGAAGAGGAATACTGCCAGGCACCTGGCCCAGCTGAGGAAGCCTCTGAGGTGTGCATGCCAAACCTCAGCAGCTCCAAGCCCAGCTCCCAGAATAGCTGGAAGGAGGCACACTGCCAGCGAGCCACTTATTACAGACAGAGCTGGGAGCACTTAATCAGATGCATCCGGTTTGTGTTCACAAGATATTAGGCGGAAATATGTGGTCAACTGCAATGAATTGGCATGCCCTGTAGTGGGCCAGCCGTTGCCGGAAGCCATGTCTCCGGCAAATTGAAACCTAATCTTTCTCTCCTCTAAGTGCCTGCCATAACTAACTGATTATGTACATTTTATCTCTGTATGATATACTATCTAAGGAAGAGGAAATATTTCTTTTTTTTTTTGTGATGGCCCAATGGAAATTGAGAATGCATAAAGCTAGTAGGACCAAATCCATGGAATACCCAAAGCAGGTACCCATCAGATAAGGCCAGTCTCCTACCTCCAGCAGGTTACTACACAGCGAATGTCATCTGATGCATCAGGCCCAGGGAGGCTGGCATAGAAAGCATGAAAACATTATGGAGAGGGTTAAAATGACCCTAGGGATTGCTGAGCTTCCTTTTCTGCCAGGAATTCCCACAAATGACATATCATTGTTGCTAGTTGGCTCCAAAGTCTTCCTGAATTAAGAGCTACCAGTTGGCGATCTCAGTGTACTTGGGGTGTTTAATATTCTTTTGAGTATTTTTTTTCCTCCTAAAATTGCATTGCAGACACTCCTGGTGTCCTGTCCAGATTCCCTTACCAGGCAAGTGCAGTCATCATCCAGTTGCTGTGACTGTTCCAGAGGATTGCCACCTCACCAGGACATGATGGAAAATTGTACTAATCCTACAAGTGTCCTATGGCCTGTGGCAGACTGAAGTGAGGTTATGACAGTTCAGCCACCTTACCCACAGGCAATGCGAACTTTTTGTTTCATTTAAACATTAAAATTACTTGGGGGATCAGTCTGAAGCTAATATTCTCCTAAAACCTTGACTTGCCTCGTTTCTTATCGTGCTCTATCTCATTTCCCTTCCTCCGCTATAGGTTTGTCCTGAAAGTGTCCCCTCAGTAATTCACCTGTACAAAAATCCCTGCCTCAGGCTCTGCTTCTCAGAACTCTGGCCTAAAACAGTATGTAAAATCTTTGTCAGCAAAAACCTTATAGTAAACACATGCCACCAGAGAAATACAATGCAGTTTCCCCAATCCCAGCTGTTCATACACTACCTACATTATTTTCCCATAATTGCATATTGCTTATACAGCTATTTACCTAGCAGTTATTTGTAAGTAGTTTTCAAACTAACTTCTTTTTCAAAAAACTAGCCTTACCCTAGAAAAATCATAATTCTGCAACCATGATTTTGAGGCATTAATGAGATGTATCAATTACATAGTGAAATAATGTGTGTATATATATGTATATTTACATATGGGCATTAATCTATGTATAACTTAAAAATTATTCTATCTTTCACCATGAATTGTATGTACATGAACCATGTCTTTTAAAACATCATAAAATGAAAAGTATGGTTTGTAAAAATCTGTTTTTCTACTTTATAGTGCTACTGCAGAGCTATCTCATATTGAAGATAGAATAAATTCTTGCTGATGTTTCTGAATTCAATAAATACTTTTTAATTTTCTCTTAGCCCCTGATCTTGCCAATAGTTCTAAGGGGATGCACAAAACATGAAGTAAAAAGAGGAAAGAAGTATCAATTTTTTAAAATAAAGAAATAATTTTAAAATCCTTAGCATTCTATCTTCAGTGCTTAGATTTTTCTGGGATCATCTGCTAATCTGCTCCTGTCACACAGGAACATGTTACTCAATGATTGAATTGACAGTGACTTGCAAGGAAAGAGAAACTTCCAGAAACTTGAAATTCCTGTTGCAAGGATGATTATCTGATATCATGAAACTCAGATACTCCTCTCAGAAAAGGGAGAGCCATTGATGGCCATTACGGCAGGTTTTGGACCATACGGGAATGCTTTACATTGCACCTTTTCCTCCAAGTTGCAGCAATGCATTAAACCGCATGACCCTCATCCAGAGTATTTCAGTGTGGAAGGTAAAAGGTCAACTGTCAACAAAATACTTTAGGGTCAGGATTTTGATTCTCATCTCCAGCATAATGTCTTTTCTGATCCATTCATCCTTCATACATTCTTTCAGGAACAATCTAGTATTGAGGAAGTAGAAGCCTGAAGACCACTGTGTCTTGAAATGCATGCTTTGCACAGTTGCAAAGATTGCCAAAATCATACATTTCAAACCTGACAGGACAAGTTTAAAATTAGACACTAAGGAAGCATAGCACCTGTAAATCAGGGAAATGAGTGCAAGCTTGGTATTAAAAAAACCTACTTAACTAAGTCATAAAATTCTTTCCAAAACTAAAACCTGTTCTTTAAAATGTAATTCTTCATGTTTTTATCTACCTGAGCATGCTTCATTGAATGACAAGATCTGCTGACAGCAGAACTTCAGCTCCATTAATATATCGATTAATATATCTGTGCATAGAATTTCCTGGTACTGGGTATAGGATTTCTCTGATGCAGGAAAGTACATCATCTTGGTCTTATTCTTTAACTGGCAAGGAGTTTTCTTTTACAAGAGATTTGGTTATATATTCCAGTAGTAGTTATATGAGTTTAATTTTTTAAATACAATCCCTGTATGTCCCTTCATTCTCAGAGGGTTTTCTTCTTAAAGGCTCCTTATTGTGACAGTAGCTGCTTGAGTGGTCTGTCTGCTTCCATTACTCAATAGTTATAGCCTCAGGAGTCCAATTCTGTCCTTTCTTGTAGCTCTCTAATTTAGCTGAGTATATAAACAAGAAACATTATACCTTAAAGCCAAGTCAATCCTCTCTCCGTGGTGGAATGTGGACCAAAAGATAAGAACTTTTAATTATATATTTTAAATTAAAAAAAATAGGAAAGTAAGCTTTTCTAACACATCATATATGGATTTATACTGGTGTCCTAATATATTCACATGGAAAAGAAGCAAGTGTCACATATGGTCACTGAGGCATGCTGGGAGAAGGGCAGAAGTTCTAAGTATAGAGGTGGGGTCAGTCCTGGCTTCATGCCATAGACTTCATGCCATCTTGCAAAAAACATGGACTAAACATAATAGCAATAATCCACAGACAAAGAAAAATTGGCAGAAACTTCCACTTTTAGTTTGATCTTTTTACCAAGCACATCAAAATGTTGAAAACAATGAGGATGTAATTAGATAAGACAGGAAGTAAACCAAAATGATTTGAAATTATCCAAGCTGTTTGAATCTCATGCTAGGTGTGTTTGCTGCCTTGACATGGTTGCAAATGATAATACAGAGCCATCATGATTAGTGAGACATTTGGGATCTGAGCATCCAGAGAATGCAGACAAACCTTTACAATTTTTTCCAAATTTTTTCTTAATGCGGTTTCAAGCTGCATTAAGCCCAATTTGCTAACCTGTTCAGGGAGAACTAGTGATTGTCAGTAATGTGCTACCCGGAAGATATCTTTCTCAAAATAAATATATAATCTATTCCTTCAAGGTAAAGGTGAGTTTTTTTAACAAAGAGTGAGAACCTACCTGTTTTTAAAGGCACTTGTCATGCAAAATATATTTGAGAAGTGCTATCAGTTAGTGTTTGGAGCAGTATGTGATTTTGTTGCTGAAAATTACATCACTTATGAAAGCTCTCATATCTGCATGCTTAAAAATACAGCCACAAATGTATTATTTAACCTATATCAAAAATATCCCAAATAGTTTTGATGGATTTTGAATCGTATTTTTAAAAAGAGAAATGCAACATATTACTACTTATTTTCAAGAACAATAATCAACATTGGGGAAAACAGAAATACAATAACTGAATTTTAACAAAAACTTTTGTGTAATTGATGGGTGGAATATAAAAATCAGTATCATAATACAATAAGCATAGACAACTCTGTACTTCATTTATTTAGCTCTCTAATTATTTGAAGATTTTTTAAAAATATGATAGCCATTCCAATCAATTTCTAAAATGAACGGAAATGAGAAACTTCCACTTCTTCCAAAACTGGATTAATGGAAACCAGATTTACCATCCTACTTGAAATGGGGGGGAAAAAACTGGAAACAATAAATAAAACCAAGATTTTCATGACATCGGACATCGAGCAACAAAAAACAGTGATCCATGACAAATGGGAAACAAATAAGATAAGCCTAAGTTGATTCCAGCTTACTGCCTTCAGAGGAATTCCAGGCAGCAGCTCAGGGAGGGGAAACACGGAGTCAAGTGAACTCCCCGAATTGAGGGAATAAGCTGAGAGTCCGTAAAATCCAAGGTGGCTAGACTTTGCAAAGCAGAGTAGCAGAAAAGATAAAGCTACAAAGTGAGAGAACCCCAAAGATCTGCAGAAGATACATCCTCAAGTGATAAGCAGAATGCTTATTAGTGCATGTATGTGAGGAAACTACCTAGTTCCAGGGAAGAACCACCTGAAAGGATGAGAGAGAACAACAGCCAGCACTCATACGGGAGTGGGAACAGTGCTAGTTTCCACCAACCAGACTGGAAAACTTCATAAATACCAGTGCATTGGTTAGAGGACTCATAAGGAGTCTTGCCTCAGGAAGGTGAATAATTAGTGTGCTCAGGTTCCACCTGCCAAATCAAAAACTGTCTCAACACGATGAGTTGTTTTGCACTAACTTAACTATATCACAGCATTAAATTCAAGAATATATGTCAAAATGCAAATTATACAGTACCCAATAATGTAAAGTTTATAATTTCTGATGCCCATTCAAAAATTACCTAACACACAAAGAAGCAGGTTGCAATCCATGAAAAGGACAAAAATCAATTAATTGAAGCTGACCCAGAACTGTCAGAAGTTTTAGTTAGCAGACAACACCACCTAACATTTATTATAACTGTGTTCCATATGTTGAAAAGTTAAGTAGAAACATGACAGACACTTTTGTAAAAGACCAAAATAAAACCTTTGGAAATGGAAACAATAGTACCCATGGTGAAAAATAAACTAGATAGGAGAAACAACAGATTAGATATTGCTGAAAAAATATTATTGAATTTAAAGACATAGTAATGGAAACTTCCTGAAATGAAACAGAACAGAAACAGAAAAAAGCACCACTGATCTGTGGGACAATTTCCTAATATTCATGTAATTGGAGTCCTCAAAGGAGATGGGAGAGAGGAGAAGAAATATAAGATGAAATATGGACAAGTTTTTCTTCCACATCTGAAGAAATATATAATATAAATGCACAGATCCAATAATCTCAATAAATGCTAAGTATATGTTGAGAGATATGAAGAAAATCACACCAAAATACATCGTGTGCAAACTGCTCAAAACCAATGATACATAGAAAATTCTAAAAGCAGCCTGAGAAGTGAGACATGTTAGGTGCAAAAGAACAAAAATAAGCATAATGGTAGATTTCTCATTAGAAACAATTAAGCAAGCAATAAATGGAGTGAAATCTTTAAAGTACTGAAAGAAAAACACTGCCAGCCAGATTTTATACTCAGATAAAATATATTTGAAAATGAAGACAAAATAAAGACTTTTTAACACATAAAAATGTAAAGAATTTATCTACAACTACTTAAACTTTAATTGATGTTCAAGAAAGTCCTTTAGGAGGAATTAAAATTACAGTAGATGGAAATGTGGGTCTACACAAAGATACGAAGAGCAATGGAAATGGTACCTATGCAGGGAAATCTATAAGATTATTTCCTTATTATTTAAATGTACTTAAAGAGTAATAGATCGTTTAATCAAAAATAATTACAATGTACTGGTAATAACATGTACAAATAAAATGTGTAACAGGAACAGCATAAGGATGGGAAAAGAAAAATGAAAGTATACTGCTACTATGTTTCTTACACTATCCATGAAGTAGTATGATATTACTGGAAAAAAAGACTGTGATAAGATAAAGATGCATACTATAAACCTTAAACCAATCAGTAAAGTAATGGAAAAAGAATTATAGCTAATAAGTCAAAAAGTAGATAAACTCAAATTACAGAAATTATAATTTATCCAAAGGAAGACAAGAAAGGGATAAAATGGAAACAAAGAACAGACAAAACAAAGACAAAATAAGATCATACATTTAAACCCAACCATATTAATAATCTTATTAAATTGAATTTATGTAAACACCCGATTATAATGTGAAGATTGACAGGTTTGATAAAAAAGCAAACCTATCTATATATTTTCTGTGAGAAACACTTCAAAAATAAAGACAGAGTAGGTTAAAAGTAAAAGGATAGGAAAAGATATACCATGCGTACCCTAATCCAAAGAGAAGGAAATGGCAATGTTAGTCTAAAGCAGAATACGTTTCAGAGCAAATAGTATTAACCTGGATAGAGTCACTTCACAATTACAACAAGCTCAATCTACCCAGAGAACATAACAATCCTAAGTTGCTGTACCCTTAATAACAGAGCTTTTGTATACATGAAGAAAAAATTGATAGAATTGTAAGGAGAAATGGACAAATCTATAATTATTGTTTGAGACTTCAACACCACTTTCTCAATAGCTACTAGAACTATAGAGAATATAAGTGTATAGAAGACTCGAACAACGCTATCAACCAACTTGACCTATTTGACATCTATGTGATATTCCACCCAACAGCAACAGAATACACTTTATTTTCAAGTGCACAAGGAATATTTACTACGATAGACCACATTCTGGGCTTAACTGTAGATAAAGTTAAAAAAATTTAGGTCATAAAAAATACTTTCTCTGGGCACAATGACTGAAATAAAAAACTAATAACAGAACAGGAAGATCTCTGGAAAAATACTCAAATGTTTGTAAACTAAGCCCACAGATCAAGAAAAAATCAAAGGCGGAAATTATAAAGTATTTTGAGCAAACATAAATGAAAACACAATATACCAACATTGATGAGATGAACCTAAATCAGTGATTCTCAGCTCTGGTAATTTTGCCCACTTGCCTTCAGCGGACATTGAGTAATGTCTATAGACATTTTTGATTGTCACAATGGTGAGGAAGAGGAGAGATGCTATCGACATCCAGTAGGAAGGAATCAGGGATTCTGCTAAACCTCCTACAATGTACAGGAGAACTCCCCATAATAAAGCAGTATCCAGTTCCAAAATGTCAATAGTACCTCTATCGAGAAATTTTTATCTCTACCAATAACAAGGGAAAACGTTATAGCACTAAACACCTATATTTAAAAAGAACAAAAATCAAATAAATGAACTCAGCTTCTGCTTTAAGAAACTAAAGAATCAAATTAAACCCAAAGCAAAAGAAATAATAAAGACTTGAGCAGAAATCATTATTTTTAATGGAAAAACAATAGGTAAAATCAATAAAACCTAAAGTTGGTTTATTCTGAAGATCAACAATATTTATAAACATCTAGCCAAACTGATCAGGAAAAAGAAGAAAGAAGACACAAATTATCATATCAGAAATAAAAGAGATATTAAAATGATAATAAGTTCATTCAAGAAAAAATAGATACCTTTTATATATATACCTTTTACACCTATACCTATAAAATAAATTAAAATTTTTATTACACAACTTCCAAATAAGAAAATTGTAGGTCTGGATGTCTTCACTGGTAGATTCATGCAAATATTTAAGAAAGATATAATACCAGTTCTATACAAACTCCTTCAGAATATAAATGGAACTTCATCACAAATTGTGCTATGATAACATTACTCTGATACCATAACCACAACATGATATTACAAGAAAATAAATTATATTACAATATCCTTCATGAGCATAGGTGCAAAAACATCCTAAAATTATTTTTAAAATTCTTAACAGTGTTTATGTATTGGAAGACTCAATATTGTTAAGATTTCAATCTTCTCCCAAGTTAATTTACAGATTCAAGGCAGTCTCAATCAAATTGCAGCAGGCTTTTAAAGAAATTTACAAGCTCATTCTCAAGTTCACAGGAAAATGAGGGAGACTAGAATAGCAAAGCAACCTGTCAAAAGAATAAAGTTGGAGGACTAATACTACCTGTTTTCAAAACTTGTAAAGCTACAGTAATCAAGATAGCGTATTATTAACCACAAAATTGACAAATAGATTTGTGGGACCGGTAGGAAGTTCAGAAATAAGCTCATGCATATAAGGACAACTTATTTTTCCCAAAAGTGCAAAAGCAATTTATTGGAAAAAGTTTTTTTTTTTTTCCCAGAAAATAATGCTGGAAAAATGTTCCTTTATTATTTTTTTTAAATAACTTTAATCCATACTTTATATACAAAAACGAATTCAAAATGGATCACAGTCTAATTGCTGGAAGACAACATGTGAGAAAATCTTTTTGACCTAGGGTAAGGCAAAGTTTTTTTGATAGAACACCAAAAACATGATTCAAAGATTTAAAGAAATGATAAATTGAACTACATTAAAATAAAAACTTTCTATTATTTGAAAGACACTGTTAAGAGAATGAACAACAAGGAATAGACTGGAATAAAATATTTGCAAATTGCATAGGCTAAAGAAATTTCATCTAAAATATATAAATAACTCTTGGAACAAATAAGAAGAAAATTAATGACTTAAACAAAAAAGGGAGAAAAGGATTGAACAGACAGTTTACCAAATAAAATAAAAGGATGGCAAATAAACACCTATGGTAAAATTAAATTTATAATTTAGGTACAGTAAGAGGTTAGCAATAATAAATAATAATAAAGTGAAAATTATAATACACTGTAATAAAAATTATGTTAATATAATATCTCAATCTCTCTGTCTCTCACACACGCACACACAAAATATCTTATTATACAGTACTCACCTATTTTTGGACTGTGGTTGACTGTGGGTAACTGAAGCCACAGAAGACAAAGCCACAATAAGAGGTAGCTACTGTATATTTCTTTCCTACTCATTCTGGTTCTGCAGAAATAGCTATAGAATAGGTCTCAGTCTCACTGGACCAACTGTGAGATAGATTTGACCAAGGTCAGTCTGTTTAATTAGATCTTGTCCTTCATAAACCTCCACTCTGATAATCATACTGATGTGTCATTATGAGCCTCCAAGTGTTAATGTCTATTCTGTCAGTATCTAATAATTCCTGGGAGCCCTGGACATTTTCCTGTTCCCATTTCACAGCTGCTCTAGTTAATGGCCATAACTCTCTTTAGAGAAGGCTTGGGACTGGCTGTAAAACATGGTCTCCACTTTATTTGAGAAGTTTAAAGCTTGTGAACTGAGGAGTGAAAACTAGCTGAGAAGCTGTAAACCCTTTTTGAAGGCTCATTAATATTAAAATTTTAATTTTAACATTTTCTGATGTAGTGAGTCAAAGTCTCGGTTTAAATTTAGTTTTGTTTAAATATTTCTTTTTATTCTCAGTACTTGGGTGATGGGTACTGAGAATAAATTCCAAGGTTTGGAGTCAGCATCATGCAATATAGTCAGGAAACAAACTTGTACATATACCCCTGAATCTAAAATAACAGTTGAAAACTAAAAAAAAAGAAAAGAAAAGACAAAAATGTTTCTAATATATTTATTGGAGTATAGTTAATACACATAAAGTGTACATATTTAAAATGCACAGTGTAATATTTTGACCAATGTATATACCCATGAAGCCATCACTATAATCAAGATAATGAAAACATACATCATATTTTAAAGTTACCATGTATCCCTTTGTAAGCTCTCCTTCCTGTCCCTCCTCCTTAATCCTAAGGCAACCACTGGTCTACTTTCTGTTATTATACATTTGTTTGCATTTTCTAGAATATTCTATAAATGGAATCATACAGTACATACCATTTTGTGTATAGTTTCTTTCACTCAGCATAATCATTTTAAGATTCATTCATGTTATTGCTTCTATCAATAGTTCAATGCGAAATAGAATTCCACTGCACAAATATGCCATGATTTGTTTATCCATTCACATATTGATGAACATTTGGATTGATTCCAGTTTGTGGGCTATTACAAATTAAACTGATATAAACATTCATGTACAAGTTTTTGAATGGACATACGCCTTCATTTCTCTTGAGTGAAAACAATAGGGACATGTTCTAAGAAATGCATCATTAGGCGATTTTGTAGTTTCGTGAAGACCATGAAGTACTTACACAAACCTAGATAATATAGCCTACCACACACCTAGGTTATGTTGTATAGCCTATTGCTCGTAGGCTGCAAACCTGTACAGCTTGTCACTGTAGGGAATATTGTAGGCAACTGTATCATAATAGTATTTGTGTATCAAAACATGTCTAAACATAGAAAAGGTACAGTAAAAATATGGTACAAAATACAAAAATGGAGGCTGGGCAAGGTGGCTCACACCTGTAATTCCAGCAGTTTGAGAGGCCAAGGTAGGCAGATAATTTGAGGTCAGGAGTTCAAGACCAGCCTGGCCAACATGGTGAAACTCTGTCTCTACTAAAAATACAAAAAAAAAAAGGAGTCAGGCATGGTGGTGTACACCTGTAATCCTGGCTACTTGGGAGCCTGAGGCATGAGAATAACTTGAACCCAGGAGGCAGAGGTTGCAGTGAGCCAAGATCGTGCTACTGCACTCCAAATTGGGTGACAGAGTAAGACCTGTCTCAAAAAATGTCTCTCTATATAAATGGTGCCCTTGTATAGGGCACTTACTATAATGGAGCTTTCAGGACTGGAAGTTGCTCTGGGTGAGCAAGTGAGAGAGTGGTGCGTGAATGTGAAGGCCTAGGACATTATTATACGCTAATGTAGACTTGATAAACACTGGACACTTAACCTACATTAAATTTATGAAAAAATGTTCTTCAATAATAAATTAACTTTAGTTACTGCAATGTTTTTTACTTTATATACTTTTTAAAGTTTAACTTTTGACTCTTGTAATAATATTTAGCTTAAAACACAAACACATTGTACAACTATAAAAAATATTTTCTTCCTCTATATGCTTTTTCTATACATTTTTTTCTGTATTTAGTTTTTTGTTGTTGTTAAAAACTCAGACTCAAGTGCACATATTAGCCTAAGCCTACACAGGGTCAGGATCTTCATCACTGTCTTCCAACTCCACATCTTGTCCCATTGGAAGGTCCTCAGGGGCAATATCACTCATGCACTCTCATTTCCTATGATAACAATGCCTCTCAGACGAATACTCCTGAAGGAACTACCTGAGGCTGTTTTACAGTTAACTTCAGTTTTTAATAAGGAGAAGGAATACACTCTAAAGTAGCAGTAAAAAGTACAGTGTAGCATTACCAGGTGGTAGGAAATTTGCATTGGAGCTAACCATTACAATCTTACAGGACTGCATGATATATGTGGTCCATCATTAACCAAAATATTGTCATGCAGAACACGACTCTATATGAAGTTTGGAACTCTCCATGGTTTCAGGTATCCAGTGTGGGCCTTGGAAGGTATAGTTCACAGTAAGAGGTCGGCAGGGGCGGGGTACTATTGTAATTAGTAAAAGACGGGACCTTTAGGTTCATCCCCTGATTCATGACTATCATGATATGAAGGATCAAGTGAAAGTTCCTCCAATCAAACCCCCATCCAACTCCCTCACCAAAGCAGTAAGTCAAAAACAACACCGTGTCCCTAGGTGTATTAAAGAGATTAGTGCTACCGTCTAAGAACTGAACATCTCTGGGTACAGTTTTTACCATTTAACTTGCCCATTTGGCTGGTGCAGAGGCCAACAGGTTCTGGAAGAATGACGGTGAATTATTGACAACATAATCAGAGGTAATCCTAATCACAGATGTAGCTCAGAATGTGATATCTTTATTAGAGAAAATTAGCATAGCACTTTGCTCATGGTATGCAACTATTCTGGATATGGAAATGTCTTTTCTGTCTGGAGGGTTTCTATCCAGTACACATTTGTAGACTTACAGAAAACCATCTTCATTGTTGTCATATCTCGTCCAACATCACATCCAACTGGGATACCTTTATTGCCTGGAAAGTGCAGCAATGAGCTCTACTTACAATTCACTGATGTTTCATGTATCCTATCACCTAGAAAAACCAAGCAGTAGAATGGTCTGTTGAGAATTCATTATGGTACCAGCTGGCATGCAATTCCTTAAATATGGGATGCTGTCCTTTTGGATATGGTATGTGCCATCACCCAACCAATGGACGATGTATGGAATGCTTTTAAAATCTAACTCCAAGATTCGTAATACTTATGTTTTTATTTGAAAATGATGTTGCAGCTTTGTTTTCAAATAAAGAGGCAACCAGAGTATGCACTAAAAACTGTAGGAAAAATTACAATAAAGATATGACAGATACAAATATAGGTTATTTTTCTGGATTTTTTATAATGTTTGTGGTATTTATTAACATTTGTTTAATTTATTGTGATTTTTGTCCTCATTCAAAATAAATATTTGCTTTTACATGTAATATTGTATTTTCAGTTGTGTATTCTTTTTCTTAAAAAAGGCTTCCCAAACTCTGTAAGCCTTAAGGCTGCATATCTACCTTCACTTCTAAAGTTGCTCAATGTCACTTGACCAAGTCATTTCTCCCACCCTAACACACAGTTCCAGGCTGTCACCATGTAAAGGGTCTAGGATGGTCACTCTCCTTTGCTCTATTATTAAGGTGACTTAGGAATTTGACATTAGTTACTTTCTAGAGGATTCAAAATAGATTTTTTTAAACTGAAGTTTCACAGGACCCAAGTATTCTAAAGCACAAGAGTATGATACATAACCCACTAATAAAACTGACTTCATTTTAATATCCTGACTGGAATACTGCAGAATGATTTTTAGGTAGTTATTTATTTACTTTTAAATATAAGCCTTGTCTACATTTAACTTGTTTCCAAAATGCACGTGTGCTTTCAGCCATCAGCACCAATAATCTGGACTCTTATTAATTACTTAGAAACATTTCACATAAAATATGGAAATGCCAAAGTATTTTAAATTCTCTCTGATATAATTCGAGAGTAGATATAAATAAATGACTCCCTTTGTGATGAAATAGATTATCAAGTCCTCCAATTTAGAATATCAGAAAAACTAATAACACACACATGCACACACAAAATGCTCTATAGCGAAAACATGTGCTTGATTGAATCAGAAATATAAAAAGGCATTTTATTCCTATATATTACAGAATCAAATTATGGATAGAATTGGATGCGTATGTGTGGAAGGAAACAGCCAAACTACAGTTCTTGTTTCCTCATCATCCTTATCTCTGCTTAACCATGGTGGGTTAATGGAGATATCTTACTGGATCCATTATTTCAATACAGATGTCACTAACTTCTCTCAGACATAGTTTAATTGCTATTAGTTTCTAATGAAATTTATACTCCTGAGGGAAAGTGAATCTCCTTCAATAAGGTTCACTAGCTCACTACAGAATACTAAGCAGCACAAATTACTGATACTGACATAATTAATAACACTGCTTGGGAAGAAATTTATTCCAAAGGATTGGCCAAAAATTAAATGTATTAGATACTATACAGAATAATATATTTTCTAACCTATCACTATTCTAATGTAATATGCTACGATAATATTGATCATTTTTCAAAACATAGACTAAGAATCCCTTATTTGCAACACTAAAATTCATAGCAAATCTGACGCCTGGATTTTGTCATAGCTGCTGAACTGGAATTTTGCCAACCGAGATATGAACAACATTGTTCTTAATGTGTAGCAGGATCAAGGGACTTTTTCCTACTGATGTTTATTTTGATAAAATGTTATATAAAATGGGAAGCCCAGTAAGATGGCTGAATAGAAGCCACCACCGATCATCTTCCCCACAAGAATACCAAATTTAACAGCTATTAATATCTTCATTTAAAAAGCACCTTCATAAGCACCAAAAATCAGACAAGTGATTGTAGTACTTAGTTTTAACTTCTTATCACTGGAAGAGGCCCTGAAGAGGATAGGAAAGACAGTCTTGAATTGTCAATGCCACCCCTCCCGACTCCCTGGCAGCAGCTGTGTGGCACACAGATGGAATTGTGGAGCCTTGTGTTAGAACTCAGTGCTGCAAACACCGGGTGGAGCTCAGTCAACGCCCATGGAGGGAGCATTTAGATCAGCCCTAGCCAGAGCGAAATCACCCATCTCATCAGTCAGAACTAGAGTTTTGTCAAGCCTCACCACCACAGGTTAAAGTGACCTGGAGTTCTAAATAAACTTGAAAGACTGTCTAGGCCACAGTGACTGCAACTCCTATGCAAGCACTAGTGCTGTGCAGTGCCTGGAGCCAGTGGACTTGGTGGGCATGTGCCCTAATGAGACACCAGCAGGGGAAGCTAAGGGAGTTTTTGCATCACCATTCCCCAAAGTCAGGCAGCATGAGTCACAGCTCCAAAAGAGACCCATTTCTTCAACTTGAGGAGAACAGAAAGGAAGAGTAAAGAGGACTTTGTCTTGCAAATTGGACACCAGCTCAGCCACAGTAGGAGAGGGCATGGGACAGAGCCATAAGGTCTACATTCCAGGCCCTAGCTCCTGGATGACATTTCTGGACACTTGCTCCCTTGAAAGGAGGGGCCCAATCTTGCAGGATTTATTACCACCAGATGACTAAAGAGCCCTTGGTCCCTGAAAATCAGCAGCAGTACTTATGCAGTACTCACCATGGGATATGGGTTTGACTCTGGCATGTGCTGACTTCAGGTTTGACCCAGCACAGTTCCAGTGATGGTGGTCACAGGAGTGATGTGTCACCCCTCCCCCAGCTCTGGGTGCTCATCACAGAGAAAGACTTGGTTTGTTTGGGAGAAAGTAAAGGAAGAATGCAAGAGTCTCTTCCTGGTAATCCAGAGAATCCTTCCAGATCTTATCCAAGATCACCAAGGCGATACCTCTGCCCATTGGTAAGAACCACAGCATTACTGGACTTGGAATGCCCCCTATTGCAGATAAAATTGCGGTGAACAAAAACTTAAATTCCAACACCGAAGTCCTTTTGAATACCTGGAAAGCCTTCCAAAGAAGGACAGTAACAAAAAGAGTTCAGACTGCAAAGACTATAATAAAATACTGAACTCTTCAATGACCAGACGCCAGCTAACAATCACAAGCATCAAGACCATCTAGGAAAACATGACCTCACCAAACAAACTAAATAAGAAATCAGAAACAAATTCTGGAGAGACAAAGATATGTGACCTTTCACACAGGTAATTCAAAATAGCTGTGACAACATTTAGCTCTGTATCCCCACCTAAATCTCATATCAAATTGTCATTCCCAGTGTTGGATGAAGGGCCTGCTGGGAAGTGACTGAATCATGGGTGCAGACTTCCCTCTTTCTCTTCTCACGATAGAGTTCTCATGAGATCTGGTTATTTGAAAATGTGTAGCCCCTCCCCTTTCCCCCTTTCTCTCTTTCTTCCTCCTGCAGGCCATGTAGGATGTGCCAGTTTCTCCTTCACCTTCCGTCATAATTGTAAGTTTCCTGAAGCCTCCAGAGCCATACTTCCTGTACAGTCTGAGGAACTCTGAGTCAATGAAATTTTTCTTTGTAAATTACCCAGTCTCAGGTAGTTATTTACAGTGGTGTGAGAATTAACTAATACAAGCTGTTTTGAGAAAACTCCAAGAAATTCAAGGTAACATAAAGAAGGAATTCAGAATTCTAACAAATAAATTTAACAAAGGAATTAATTTAAAAAATCAAGTAGAAATTTTGGAGCTGAAAAATAGAAGTTACCTACTGAAGAATACATCATGCCTATATGATGTACAAAAAGCCTTAAAAGAGGAAATCTAAGAATTACTGGTTTTCAAGAGGAGGTAGAAAAAGCTAGGTAGAAAGTTTATTCAAAAGGATAAACAGATAACTTCACCAACATAGAGAAAGATACTTAATACAAAAAGGTTATAGAACACCAATATTTGAGTACAAGAAGGTTTTAGAAACCCAAGAATATTTAACCCAAAGAAGATTAACTCAAGGCATTTAATAATCAAACTGCTAAAGGTCAAGGATAAATAAAGGACTCGAAAAGCAGCAAGAAAAAAGAAACAAGTAACATAAAATGGAGCTGCAATACACCTGGCAGCAGACTTTATAATGGAAACCTAATAGGCCAGTTGAGATTTGCATGACATATTTAAAGTGCTGAAGGGAAAAAATAAAACTTTACTCTGGAATAGTACATCTGGCACAAATATCCTCCAAACATGAAGGAGAAATAAAGACTTTCCCAGACAAACAAAAGCTGAGAGATTTCATCAACACCAGACCTCTCCTACAAGAAAAGGTAAAGGGAGTTCTTCAAACTGAAAGAAAAGAACATTAATGAGCGATAAGAAACCAAGTGAAGATAAAAAACTCACTGGTAATAGTACGTACACAGAAAAAGAGAATATTATAACACTGTAATTTTGGTATGTAGAATCCTGATACCTTCAGTAGAAAGATGAAAAAATGAAACGATAAAAAATAACTACAACTTTCCAAGACACAGCACATTAAAGTTTAAATAGAAAAGACAAAAAGTCTAAAAGCAAGAGGATGAAATTAAAGTGTGGAGTTTTCATTAGTTTTCTTTTCACTTGCTTCTTGTTATGCAATCAGTGTTAAGTTGTCGTCAGTTTAAAATAATGGGTTATGGAATAGTACTTGCAATCCCAAATTGAAAAACATACAATGAATACACAAAAAATTAAAAGCAATAAATTAAAACATGCCACAAGAGAAAATTATCTTCATTAAAAAAAAGACAAGAAGGAAGGAAAGAAAGAAGAGATCAAAACCCAAGCAAAAAACTAACAAAATGGCAGGAGTAAAGTTTTACTTATCAATAGTAACATTGAATGTCAATGCAATAAACTCTACAGTGAAAAGATACAAATAGGTTGAATGGATTATAAAAAGCAAGAGCCAACAAACTATTATCTACAAGAAACACACTTCACCAATAGAGACACACATAGATTGAAAATGAAGGGATATAAAAAGATATTCCATGCTGATGGAAATCAAGAAAGAACAGAAGTAGCTACACTTCTATCAGACAAAATAGAATTCAAGAAAAAAGCTATAAAAAAGACAAAGAAGTTCATTTTATGATAAATGGGTCAATTCAGCAAGAGGATATAACAACTTTAAATATTTATGCACCCAACACTGAGGTACCCAGATATATAAGGCAAATCTTGTTAGGGTTAAAGAGATAGACCCCAGAAGAATAATAGTTGGAGACTCCAACACCCCACTTTCTACATTGGTCAGATCTTCCAAACAGAAAATCAGCAAAGAAACATTGGACTTAATCTGCACTATGCAGCATATGAACCTCATAGATATTTACAGAACATTTCATTCAACAACTACAGAATACACATTCTTTTTCTCAGCAAGGCCCCAAACACGTCTCAAAACGTTGAAAAAATTGAAACATTTTCTCTGACCACAATTGAATACAACTATAGATCAATAACAAGAGGAGTTCTGGAAACTATACAAATACAAAGAAATAAAACAATATTCTCCTGAATGTCTAGTAAGTCAATGAAGAGATGAGGAAGGAAATTGAAAAATTTCTCGAAACAAATGATAAGGGAAAGAGAACATACCAAAACCTGTGGGATAGAGCAAAAACAGTAATAAGAGAGACATTTATAACTGTAAGTGCCTACATCTAAAAAAGAAAAACTTGAAATAAACAACCTATCAATGCATCTTAGGGAACTAGAAAAGCAAGAGCAAACTGAACCCAAAATTAGTAGAAGCAAGGAAATAATAAATATTAGAGCAGAAATAAGTGAAATTGAAATAAAAACAACAATACCAAAGATCAGTGAGATAAAGAATTGGTTTTTTTGAAAGAATAAAAAAATTGACAAAACTTTAGCCAGAATAACAACCAAAAAGAGAGAAGACACAAATAATTAAAATCACAGATGAAAAAGGAAACATTACAACTGATACCACAGAAATTCAAAGGACCTTTATAGGCTATTATAAACAACCATATGCCAATAAATTGGAAAATCTAGAAGAAAAGAATAAATTCCTAGACACATACAACCTCCCATGATTCAACCAGGAAGAAATAAAAAACCTGAACAGATCAATAATAATTAATGAGATTGAAGCTGTAATAAAAAGTCTCCCAGTAAAGAATATCCCAGAATCCTATGGCTTCACTGCTGAATTCTACCAATCATTTAAAGAAGAACTAATACCAACCCTACTCAAACTATTTCTATGTATTAATCCATTCTCACATTGATATAAGAAAATATCCAAGACTGAGTAACTTATAAAAGAAAGAGGTTTCATTGACTTGTACTTTTATGTGGCTGGGAGCCTCAGGAAACTTACAATTATAGCAGAAGGCACTTCTTTACAGGGCAGCAGGAGAGAGAATGAGTGCAAGCTGAGGAAATGCCAGACACTCATAAAACCATCAGCTCTCATGGAACTTACTATCATGAGGAGAGCATGGGGGAAACTGCCCCCATGATCCAATTACCTCCACCTGGTCCTGCCATTGATATGTAGGCATTATGGGGATTACAATTCAAGGTGAGATTTGCATGGGGACACAGAGCCAAACCATATAATTTCACCCTGGACCCTCTCAAATCTCATGTCTTTTCACATTTCAAAACAAATCATACCTTCTCAACAGTCTCCGAAATTCTTAATTTCAGCATTAACTCAAATGTTCACAGTCCAAAGTTCATCTGAAACAAGGCAAGTCCCTTCTGCCTATGAGCCTGTAAAATCAAAAGTAAGCTAGGTACTTCCTAGATACAATGAGGAAACAGGCATTGGGTAAATGCTCCCATTCCAAGTGGGAGATTTAATAAGGCAGTCATTAAACCTTAAAATTCTTTTGACTACATGTCTCACATTCAGGTCATGCTGATGCAAGAGGTGGGCTCCCCTAGCCTTGGGCAGCTCCACCCCTGTGGCTTTGCAGGGTACAGCCCCACTCCTGGCTGCTTTCACTGGTTAGTGTTGAGTGTCTGCTGATTTTCCAGGCACACAGTACAAGCTGTTGGTAGATCTGGCTTTCTGGGGTCACGAGGATGGTGGCTCTCTTCTCACAGCTCCACTAGGCAGTGCCCCTGTGGGGACTCTGTGTGAAGGCTCCAACCCCACATTTCCCTTCCACACTTCCCTATCAGAGGTTCTCCACAAGGGGCCCTGCCCCTGCAGAGGAGTTCAGCCTGGACTTCCAGGTGTTTCCATATATTCTCTGAAATCTAGGCAGAGGTTCCCAAACCTCAGTTCTTGTCCTTTGTGCACCTGTAGGACCAACACCACATGAAAGCTGTCAATTCTTGAGGCTTGCAACTTCTGAAGCAACAGCCTGAGCTGTACCTTGGCCCTGTTCAGCCATGGCTGGAGCAGCTGGGGCACAGAGCACCAAGTTCTGAGGCTGTACACAACAGGGGAGGGGGCATCCCAGGAAACCATTTTTCCCTCCTAGGCCTCCAGGCCTGTAATGGGAGGGGCTGCTGTGAAGGTCTCTGACATGCTCTGAAGACATTTTCCCCATTGTCTTGGTGATTGGCATTTGGCTCCTCTTACTTATCCAAATTTCTGCAACCAGTTTGAAATTCTCCCCAGAAAATGGGATTTTTGTTTTCTACTGCATTGTCAGGCTGCAAGTTTTCTAAACTTTTATGCTGTGTCACCTCTTGAATTTCTAAGATTTGCTCTTTAGAAATTTCTGCCCCTGGATATTCTAAATCATCTCTCTTAAGTTCAAAGTTCCACAGATCTCTAGGGCAGAGGCAAAAAGCCTCCAGTCTCTTTGCTAAAGCATAGCAAGAATGACCTTTACTCCAGTTCCCAACAAGTTTCTTGTCTCCATCTGAGACCACCTCAGCCTGGACTTCATTGTCCATATCACTATCAGCATTTTGGTCAAAGCCATTCAACAAGTCTCTAGGAAGTTCCAAACTTGCCCACATTTTCCTGTCTTCTTCTGAGTCCTCCAAACTGTTTCAACTTCCACCTGTTACCCAGTTCCAAAGTCACTTCAACATTTTCAGGTATCTTTATAATAGCACCCCACTCTCCATGGTACCAATTTACTGTATTTGTTCATTCTCATGTTGCTACAAGGAAATATCTGAGACTAGGTAATTTATAAGGGAAAGAAGTTTAATATTCACAGTTCTGATTGACTGGGAAGGCCCCAGGAAACTTACAATTATGATAGTAGGCACCTCTTCACAGGGTGGCAGGAGAGAGAATGAGTGCAAACAGAGTAAATGCCAGATGCTTATAAAACCATCAGATCTCTTGAGAACTCAGTCACTGTCATGAGAACAGCAAGGGAGAACCACTCCCACAATCCAATTACCTCCACCTGGTTCTGCCCATGTGGCGATTATGGGGATTCCAATTCGAGGTGAGATACCGGGGTGGGGGGGGGGGGACACATAACCAAACCATATCATCCTATAAATAGAAGAGGACGGAATACTTTTAAACTCATTTAATAAGGCCAGTTTTACCCATATGCCAAAACCAGTCATAAATGCATTGGGGAAAAAAAAAAAAAAAAAAAAAAAAACTATACTCCAATATCCCTGCTGAACATTGATGCAAGAATCCTCAACCAAATACTAGCAAACAAAATTCGACAGCACATTAAAAAGATCATTGAATATGATGAAGTGAGATTTATCTAAGGGATGCAAGGATGTTTCAACTTATGAAAATCAGTCAATGTGACATCATATAAACAGAATGAAGAATAAAAACCATATGATCATTTCAATTGATACTGAAATGGCATTTGATAAAATTCAATATTCCTTCATGATAAAAACCCTCAAGAAACTGGGGTTAGAAGGAACATACCTCAACACAATAAAAGGCATATATGACAGACCCACAGCTAATGTCATACTGAATGGGGAAAAACTGAAAGCCTTTCCTCTAAGATCTGTAATATGACAAAGATGCCCACTGTCATGACTATTGTGTAACATAGTACTGGAAGTCCTGGCTAGAGCAATCAGACACGAGAGATATAAAGGCCATCCAAACTGAAAAGGAAGAAATAAAATTATCCTTGTTTGAAGACGACATGATTTTATATTTGAAAAAACCTAACGAACCTATTTTCCTTAAAAATTATTGGAACTGACAAGAAAATTCAGTACAGTTTCAGCACACAAAATCAACATACAAAAATCAGTAACATTCCTATATGCCAACAGCAAACAATCTGAAAAAGAAATCAAGAGAGTAACCCCATTTTAAAAAGCTATGAATAAAATTAAATACATAGAAATTAACTGAACCAAAGAAGTGAAAGATGTTTACAATGAAAACTATAAAACACTGATAAAAGTAATTGAAGAGGGCACAAAAAATGGAAAGATCTTCCATGTTCATGAATTGAAAGAATCAATATCGTTAAAATGCCCATACAACCCAAAACCATCTACATACTCCTTGTAATACCTATCAAAATACCAATGACATTCTTTACAGGAATACAGAAAAACTCTCTTAAAATTAATATGGAACTGCAAAAGACCCAGAACAGAAAAAGCAATTCCGAACAAAAATAACGGAATTAGAGAAATGACATTATCTGACTTCACATTATACTACGGAGCTATAATTACCTTTAAAAGCATAATACAGGCATAAAAACAGACACATAGACCAATGGAACAAATAAAAAACCCAGAAACAAATTCATACATCTACAGTGAAGTCTTTTTTGAAAAAGTTTCAAACAACATACATTGAGGAAAGGAAAGTGTCTTTAGTAAATGGTGCTGGGTAAACTGGATATCCATATGTAAAAGGATAAAACTAGACCACTATCTCTTGCCGTACATAAAAATCAAAGCAAAATGGATTAAAGACAAATTTAAGACCAAGCTATGAAACTACTAAAAGAAAACATTGGAGCAACTCTCTAGGGCATCCGATTCAGCAAAGATTAATTGAATAATATTCTACAAGCACAGGCAACCAAAGCAAACATGGACAAATGGGATCGCATCAAGTTAAAAAGCTTCTGCACGGCAAAGGATGCAACCAACAAAATGAAGAGATAATCCACAGAATGGGAGAAAATATCTGCAAACTATCCACCTGACAAGGGATTAATAACCAGAATATATAAGGAGCTCAAAAAACTCTGTAGGAAAAAATCTAATAATCTGATTTTTAATATGGGCAAAGGATATGAATAGGCATTTCTCAAAAGACGTACAAATGGCAAACAGGTATATGAAAAGGTGCTTAACCTCACTGATCATCAGATAAATGCAAATCAAATCTACAATGAAATATTATGTCATCCCAGTTTAAAATGGCTGATAACCATGCTCACTTCGGCAGCACATATACTAAAACTGGAACGATACAGAGAAGATTAGCATGGCCCCTGTGCAAGGATGACACGCAAATTTGTGAAGCGTTCCATATTTTTCATCCTGAATGGGCAAAAACTGGAAGCATTCCCTTTGAAAACTGGCACAAGACAGGGATGCCCCCTCTCACCACTCCTATTCAACATAGTGTTGGAAGTTCTGGCTACGGCAATCAGGCAAGAGAAAGAAATAAAGGTATTCAGTGAGGAAAAGAAGAAGTCAAATTGTCCCTGTTTGCAGATGACATGATTGTATATTTAGAAAACCCCATTGTCTCAGCCCAAAATCTCCTTAAGCTGATAAGGAACTTCAGCAAAGTCTCAGGATACAAAATCAATGTGCAAAAATCACAAGCATTCTTATACACCAGTAACAGACAAACAGAGAGCCAAATCATGAGTGAACTCCCATTCACAATAGCTTCAAAGAGAATAAAATACCTAGGAATTCAACTTACAAGGGATGTGAAGGACCTCTTCAAGGAGAACTACAAACCACTGTTCAAGAAAATAAAAGAGAACACAAAGAAATGGAAGAACATTCCATGCTCATGGACAGGAAGAATCAATATTGTGAAAATGGCCATACTGCCCAAGGTAATTTATAGATTCCATGCCATCCCCATCAAGCTACCAATGACTTTCTTCACAGAATTGGAAAAACTACTTTAAATTTCATATGGAACCAAAAAAGAGCCCACATTGCCAAGACAATCCTAAGCAAAAGGAACAAAGCTGGAGGCATCATGCTACCTGACTTCAAACTATACTACAAGGCTACAGTAACCAAAACAGTGATATAGACCAATGGAACAGAACAGAGCCCTCAGAAATAATACAAACATAATTTTCTCTTTTTAAAACTGACATGGTATATACATATGATTTTAGCTGCATTATTATGCATACTCGCCCACATTTAAAATACTTTACAAAAAAATTAAAGGCAAATTGCAATCTGAAAGATTTTATTTGCAATACATATTACATATTAAAGAAGATTAAATTATGAGACTACATAGGATTTTTTAAATTAAATAAAAAGTAGAATGGGAAATCAAATAAAAAAAGAGACTGAATATAAACAAGAAATTCACAAAAGAAATTTTAAAAAATAATGTGTTCAACCACTTTAGTGATCAGGAAAATGCTAATTATACTGTATGTATTGGCATATATTATATCTCATTAATTTGAATGATATTATCCAATGTTTCTAAAGGTGTAAAAAACTCTTGTAATCTATTGGTTGCTATACTTTCCTCTTCAGAAAGCAATGCACTTGGTAGCTTTTTCTATCCACTTGTACATATGCTTATTTTTTGTACATAAGTGGGATCACACTGTATATACTGTTCTATAAATTTTTTCTTTCTGTTAATATAAAAATATAAACATTTAATAAAAACTCATATAAACTGTTGGTTGTTAGGCATCAATCTGAGGGTAATTTAGAAAAATTAATGAAAATATAAACTATCCACACTTTCTTGCCTTAGCTAATTTACTTCTATGACTCTGTCATACAGATTGTGTGCATGTACACATGATGTATGAAAAGGAATATTACAAGCAGTGTTGTTCATAATAGTAGATCATAGAAAGCAATGTATGTTTCATCCCAGGCCAGTGATTTGCTACTTAGTGGAATATTTCATGTTATACTATGGTAATTGCTGAAAAAAATAAGGTGCTCTTAAGTGTGCTGAAGTATAAAGATACACAGATATTGTTAAGGAGAAAAAGCAATTTGCAGAATCCTATGTATGATATGATCCCACTAATGTACAAATGCATATACATATGTATAAATGGAGAAAAAACGCTAAGAGTATTGCTTTCTGAAGAGGGCACTATAATCCACAGAGTGCATACAGAAAGGAAATTTTTATAGTTTATTCCACATACTTTTATAATGCTGAAAAATTTACATTGAGAGTATGTTTGATGAGCCCATTGGCTTTAGAGTATATAAAATTTTACACAAAATAGTAATATAAAAATAGCAATAGTAAGGCCACCAATTAAAAGACAGATGTGGAATATTATAGATTAATTTTAAAATGGATGGATAAATAAAGTTACTAAACACATGGAAATATTGAGGACATAAGTAGGAACACAATGAATATGTTTGAAATGAAATAAAAAGATTAGCCTTATATAATATTTTTAGAATGTAATTTTTTCAATTTTAATTTTTTAATTTTTATGGGTATATAGTAGTTATATATATTTATGTGATATGGGATATGTTGATACAGTCATATGATGTATAATAATCACATCAGGGTAAATGAGATATCCATCACCTGAAGCATTTATCCTTTGTTACAAATACCTTTTTAGTTATTTTAAAATGTACAATTAAATTATCATTGACTATAGTCAGCCTGTTGTACTACCAAATATTGATCTATTCATTCTCTCTATGTTTTTGTACTCATTAATCACCCACTGTTCCCTTTACACTCCTTACTACCCTTCCCAGCCTCTGGTAACCATCTTTCTACTCTCTCTCTCTGACTTCAGTTGTTTTAATTTTTAGCTCCTGTAAATACGTGAAAACATGTGACTTTATGTCTTTCTGTGCCTGACTTATTTCACTCAACATAAAGACCTTCAGTTCCATTCATGTTGTAAATGACAAAATCTCATTCCTCTTTATGGCTGAATAGTACTCGATTGTGTATACCTACCTGACACTTAGGTTGCCTCAGAATCTTAGCTATTGTGAATAGTGCTGCAATAAACCTGGGAGTGCAGATAGTACTTTAGTATACTGATTTTCTTTCTTTTGGGTATATACCTAGCAGTAAAATTGCTGGATTTTATAGCAGCTCTGCTTTGAGGTTTTTGAGGAAACTCCAAACCGTTCTCCATAGTGGTTGTACTAATTTACATTCCCACCAACAGTGTATAAGAGTTCCCTTTTCTCCATATCCTTACCAGCATTTGTTATTGCCTTTTGGTTATAAGCCATTTTTTTTTTTATTATACTTTAAGTTCTAGGGTACATGTGCACAACGTGCAGTTTGTTACATATGTATACATGTACCATGTTTGTGTGTTGCACCCATTAACTCGTCATTTACATTAGGTATATCTCCTAATGCTATTCCTCCCTCCTACCCCCTCTCCACAATAGGACCCAGTGTGTGATGTTCCCCTTCCTGTGTGCAAGTGATCTCATTGTTCAATTCCCACCTATGAGTGAGAACATGCGGTATTTGGTTTTCTGTTCTTGCCATAGTTTGCTGAGAATGATGGTTTCCAGCTGCATCCATGTCCCTACAAAGGACATGAACTCATCCTTTTTTATGGCTGCATAGTATTCCATGGTGTATATGTGCCACATTTTCTTAATCCAGTCTGTCACTGATGGACATTTGGGTTGATTCCAAGTCTTTGCTATTGTGAATAGTGCCGCAATAAACATACGTGTGCATGTGTCTTTATAGCAACATGACTTATAATCCTTTGGGTATATACCCAGTAATGGGATGGCTGGAGTCAAATGGTATTTCTAGTTCTAGACCCTTGAGAAATCGCCACACTGTTTTCCACAATGGTCGAACTAGTTTACAGTGCCACCAATAGTGTAAAAGTGTTCCTATTTCTCCACATCCTCTCCAGCACCTATTGTTTCCTGATTTTTTAATGATTGCCATTCTAACTGGTGTAAGATGGTATCTCATTATGGTTTTGATTTGCATGTCTCTGATGGTGAGCGATGATGAGCATTTTTTCATGTGTCTGTTGGCTGTATGAATGTCTTCTTTTGAGAAGCGTCTGTTCATATCCTTTGCCCACTTTTTGATGGGGTTGTTTGCTTTTTTCTTGTAAATTTGATTGAGTTCTTTATAGTTTCTTTTGCTGTGCAGAAGCTCTTTAGTTTAATTAGATTCCATTTGTCAATTTTGGTTTTAGTTGCAATTGCTTTTGGCATTTTAGTCATGAAGTCTTTGCCCAAGCCTATGTCCTAAATGGTATTGCCTAGGTTTTCTTCTAGGGTTTTCGTGGTTTTGGGTTTTCACTTAAGTCTTCAATGCATCTTGAGTTAATTTTTGTATAAGGTGTAAGGAAAAGGCCCAGTTTCAGTTTTCTGCATATGGCTAGCCAGTCTTCCCAGCACCATTTAGTGAATAGGAGATCTTTCCCCATTGCTGGTTCTTGTCAGGTTTGTCTAAGATCAGATGGTTGTAAATGTGTGGTGTTATTTCTGAGGTATCTATTCAGGTTCATTGGACTGAAGTTTTCTTTTTCTGCTGTGTGTCTTCCCAGTTTTGGTATCAGGATGATGCTGACTTCGTAAAATGAATTAGGGAGGACTCCCTCCTTCTTAGTTGTTTGGAATAGTTTAAGAAGAAATGGTACCAGCTCCTCTTTGTACTTCTTGTAGAATTCAACTGTGAATCTGTCTGGTCGTGGGGTTTTTTTTGTTTGTTTTTGTTTTGGTTGGTAGGCTATTAATTGCTGCCTCAATTTCAGAACGTTATTGGTCTATTTAAGGATTTGACTTCTTCCTGGTTTAGTCTTGGGAGGGTATATATGTCCAGGAATTTATCCATTTCTTCTAGATTTTCTAGTTTATTTGCGTAGAGGTGCTTATAGTATTCTCTTATGGTAGTGTGTATTTCCGTGGGGTCAATGGTGATATCCCCTTTATCGTGTTTTATTGTTCTATTTGATTTTTCTCTTTTCTTCTTTATTTGTCTAGCTAGTGGTCTATCCATTTTGTTAATTTTTTTCAAAAAACCAGCTTCTAGATTCAATGATTTTTTTTGGAGGGTTTTTTGTATCTCTATCGCCTTCAGTTCTGTCTGATGATAGTTGTTTCTTGTCTTCTGCTAGCTTTTGAATTCATTTGCTCTTGCCTCTCTAGCTCTTTTAATTGTGATATTAGGGTGTCAATTTGAGATTTTTCATCTTTCTGATGTGGGCATTTAGTGCTATAAATTTCTCTCTTAACACTGCTTTAGCTGTGTCCCAGAGATTCTGGTACATTGTCTCTTTGTTCTCATTGGTTTCAAAGAACTTCTTGATTTCTACCTTAATTTCATTATTTACCCAGGGATCATTCAGAAGCAGGTTGTTCAATTTCCATGTAATTGTGTGGTTTTGAGTGAGTTTCTTAATCCTGAGCTCTAGTTTGATTGCACTGTGGTCTGAGAGACTGTTTGTTTTAATTTCAGTTCTTTTGCATTTGCCGAGGGGTGTTTTACTTCCAATTATGTGGTTGATTTTAGAATAAGTGCCATGTGGCACTGAGAAGAATGTATATTCTGTTGATTTGGGGTGGAGAATTCTGTAGGTGTCTATTAGGCCCATTTGATCCAGAGCTGAGTTCAGGTCCTGAATATCCTTGTAAATTTTTGTCTTGTGGATCTGTCTAATATTGACAGTGGGATGTTAAAGTCTCTTACTATTATTGTGGGGGAGTCAAAGTCTCTTCATAGGTCTCTAAGAACTTGTTTTATGAATCTGGGTGCTACTGTAGTGGGTACATATATATTCAGCACAGATAGCTCATTTTATTGAATTGTTCTCTTTACCATTACGTAATGCCCTTCTTTGTCTTGTTTGATCTTCATTGGCTCAAATTCCGTTTTGTTAGAGACTAGGATTGACAACTTGCTTTTATTTTTTTTTTTCTTCTTTCCATTTGCTTGCTAAATTTTCCTCCATCCCTTTAGTTTGAGCCTATGTGTGTCTTTGCACATGAGATAGGTCTCCTGAATACAGCACACTGATGGGTCTTGGCTCTTTATCCAATTTGCCAGTCTGTGTCTTCTAATTGGGGCATTCGGTCCATTTTAGGTTTATATTGCTATGTGTGAATTCGATTCTGTCATCATGATGCTCTTTGGTAATTTTGCACACTAACTGATGCAGTTTCTTCATAGTGTCATTGGTCTTCATATTTTGGTGTGTTTTGGCAGTAGCTGATACCAATTTTCCTTTCCATATTGAGTGCTTCTTTCAGGAGCTCTTGGAAGGCAGGCCTGGTGGTAACAAAATCCCTCAACATTTGCTCTTCTGGAAAGGATTTTATTTCTCCTTTGCTTATGAAGCTTAGTTTGGCTGGATATGAAATTCTGGGTTGAAAATTCTTTTCTTTAAGAATGTTGAATATTGGCCCCGAATCTATTCTGGCTTGTAGAGTTTCTGCTAAGAGGTCCACTCCTAGTCTGATGGGCTTCCCTATGTAGGTGACCTGGCCTTTCTCTCTGGCTGCCCTTAACATTTTTTCCTTCATTTCAGTCTTGAAGAATCTGATGATTATGTGTCTTGGGGTTGATCTTCTCTTGGAGTATCTTAGTGGTGTTCTCTGTATTTCCTGAATTTGCATGTTGGCCTGTATTGCTATGTTGGGAACGTTCTTCTGGATAATATCCTGAAGTGTGTTTTCCAGCTTGTTTCTCTGTCTCCTTCAGGTACTCAAATCAATTGTAAGTTCAGTCTTTTTACAAAGTCCCATATTTCTTAGAGGCTTCATTGACTCCTTTTCATTCTTTTTTGTCTAGCCTTGTCTGCATGCTTTATTTCAGCAAGGCGGCCTTCAAACTCTGATACCCTTTCTTCTGCTTGGTCGATTTGGCTATTGATACTTGTGTATGCTTCACAAAGTTCTTGCGCTGGGTTTTTTCAGCTCCGTCAGGTCACTTATGTTTCTCTCTAAACTGGTTACTGAAGTTAGTAGCTCCTCTAACCTTTTATCAAGGTTCTTAGCCTCTTTGCATTGGTTTAGAACATACTTCCTTAGCTCAGTATTTTTTTTTTATTACCCATCTTCTGAAGCCTACTTCTGTCAATTCTTCTTCTCATCCTCTGTCCAGTTCTGCACCTTTGCTGGAGAGGCGTTGTAATCGTTTGGAGGAGAAGAGACATTCTGGCCTTTTGGGTTTTCAGCACTTTTTCATTGATTCTTTCTCATCTTCATGAGGTTGTCTAGTTTCAATCTCTGATGCTCCTGATCCTTGGATGGGGTTTTAGTGGGGGCTTTTTGTTGTTTTTGATGCTGTTGTTTTTGCTTTCTGTTTGTTTTCTTTCAATGGTCAGGTCCCTCTTCTGTAGGGATGCTGCAGTTTGTTGGGGTTCACTTCAGGCCCTATTCATCTGGTTCACTACCATGCCAGCAGATGTCATTTAAGGAGGCTGGAGAACAGCAAAGATGGGTGCCTGCTCCTTCTTCTGGGATTTCTGACCTCAAGGGACACCAACTTGACGCCAGTAGGATTGCTCCTGTGTGGGATTTCTGACCTCAAGGGACACCAACTTGATGCCAGTAGGATTGCTCCTGTGTGGGATGTCTGACAACCCCTGTTGGAGGGTCTCACCCAGTTGAGTGGTATGGGGAACAGGTCCATTTAATGAAGCACTTGGTTGAGGGGACATGCTTCACTGGAGGGAACGACACTCATCTGGGCTGTCAGGATTCCTCAAAACTTCCAGGAGGAAAGGCTAAGTCTGCTGGGTCCACAGAGACTGCAGTCACCCCTCCCCTTATGGGCTCTGGCCCAGGGAGACCTGACTTCTGTCCCTGAGCCTCTGACTGGAGTTGTTGGAGTTCCTGCAGGGAAGCCCCACCCATTGCAGAAGGAAGGCTGGATCAGGGTCAGGTCTGAAGAGGCACTCTGGCTGCAGTCTGCCACAGCTGGTGTGTTGGGCTGTGGGGGATATGTTTTGGGACCAAGCCATCCAGTCTCCCTGGCTCCAGCAGGGGAAAAGCACAGCCTGGAGATATAGAGATGGATGCTGCCATTACCCCACCCAGGGAGCTTAGAGTGTTAGGCAGTTGTGAGTCCCAATGCTGGCTGCTGCCCCTCCCCCAAGGAGCTCAAATGGCTTAGAAAGCAAGCAGTAGCAGCTGTGGTGCTGGTTGCACCTCCCGCCAGGAGCTCAGTAGGCTTAAGCATATTCCAGCTGAGAGGCTGTTGAGCTGAATGGTTCCGGGGTTGGGATGCTAGGACTCGATGGCATGGGTTCACAAGTGGGATCTCCCAATCCCTGGGTTGCACAGTTCCGTGGAATAAGCATGGTTCCCCGGTTCCCCGGCTAGGTAGCATGCTCACTCACTGCCTCTCTTAAAATGGCAGTGGGGTGGGGCTCTCCTGCCCCGTGTGGCTCTCACAGGGGTCACTGCACCACACTGTTCCTTCCTCTCTGTGGATCATGCCAGCCTCCTGGTCAGTTCTGATGAGAGAACCTGGATACCTTGGTTGCCAGTGAAGGATTCACATGCTTATTATGTTCTTTTCAATAGGAGCCTCCAAACGCTGCTCACCTCTTTTCTTGTAAATTACCCAGTCTCAGGTATTTCTATTTTTCCTTCTTTCCTCTTTTTTGAGATGGAGTTTTACTCTGGTCACCAAGGCTGGACCGCAATGGCGCGATCTCGGCTCACTGCAACCTCTGCCTCACAGGTTCAAGCGATTCTTCTGCCTCAGCCTCCCAAATAGCTGGGATTACAGGTGACCACCACCATGCTGGGATAATTTTTGTATTTTTAGTAGAGATGGGGTTTCACCACATTGGCCAGCCTGTTCTCGAACTCCTGACCTCAGGTGATCCACCCGCCTGGACCTCCCAAAGTGCTGGGATTACGGTAATGAGCCACCAGGCCCTGCCTCAGGTATTTCTTTATAGCAGCACAAGAATAGCCTAATACAATACCATTATGGAAAACAGTCTGGAGGTTCCTGAAAAAAATTAAAATAGAATTGCCATGTAATCTGGCAATCCCACTACTGGGATTTATTTCTTTTATATCTAAAAGAAATAAATCAGTATGCCAAAGACCTATCTTAACTTCCACGTTCATTGCCACATTATTCACAAAAGCCAAGATACGATACAATCAGCCCAAGTGTCCATCAGTGCATTAATGGATTAATAAATGTGATATATGTATATATACAATGGCATATTCTTCAGCCCAAAAAAAGAAAGAAATTCTACCATTTGCAACAATGTGGATGAACCTGTAGGACATTATGTTAAGAGAAAAAAGGCAGGCCCTGGAATACAAATGCAACATAATCTCACTTAAATGTGAACTTAAAAATTCAAACTGATAAAAGCAAAGAGTAAAATGGTAATTACCAGGAGCAGTGGGTGGGGTGAGTGTGGGGGTAGGTTTTAGGAAATGCTGATGAAAGAATACAAAATTTCACTTAGGAGGAATAAATTCAGGAGGTTTATTGTAAAATATGGTGAGTACAGTTAATAATAATATATTGTATATTGAAAATTACTGCCGGGCGTGGTGGCTCACGCCTGTAATCCCAGCACTTTGGGAGGCCAAGGCAGGCGGATCGCGAGGTCAGGAGATCGAGACCATCCTGCTTAACACAGTGAAACCCCGTCTCTACTAAAAATACAAAAAATTAGCCAGGCGTGGTGGCGGGTGCCTGTAGTCACAGCTACTCGGGAGGCTGAGGCAGGAGAATGGCCTGAACCCAGGAGGCGGAGCTTGCAGTGAGCCGAGCTCACACCACTGCACTCCAGCCTGGGCGATAGAGCAAGACTCTGTCTCAAAAAAAAGAAAAAAAAAAAGAAAATTACTAAATGTAGATTTTAAGTCTTCTCACCATGAGAAAAGATCAATATGTGAGGTAATATATGCATTAATTAGCTTGATTTAGCCATTTCACAATGTATACATATGTTAAAACATCACGTTGTGTATCATAAATTTTTGTCAATTAAAAATAAATTTACATTAAAAATAAAAGTAAAATTAATTTGCCAATTAAAAAATTTAAAAACACAATCTACTATATAAATTCATCAGTTCAAAAATCAGAATGAAAAGTAAAAATTGTTTTAACTTTAATAACATTACAACTTGTGAGTCATAAATAAGAGAAAAATTTATAATATAGAAAAACATACCAAAAGTTAAAAGTAAGACACTGAATGTTGCATCTAAGTTTTCACATAAATTAGTTCTTTATAATATCCTCAAGCTTAAAAATATCTGGGAATCAAAAAGCCACCCAATTTTTTGTTTTCAATGTTTTTTCTTTATTTATGTTATCTTAGCCCATCTTACCAAAAGTTGTTTTTTTATTTGTCTTTTCAAAAAGTAAACTTGCATCTTCTCTTTTTAAATTTTGTTGGTACATGGCAGGTGTGTATATTTATGGGGTAGACGAAGTGTTTTGATACAGGCATGTAATGTGATATAAGCACATCATGGAGAATGGTGTCTCCATCACCTTAAGTATTTATCCTTCGAGTTAGAAAAAATTCAGTTACACTCTTTAAGTTACTTTAAAATATACAGTTAAGTTTATTATTGACCATAGTTGCCTTGTTGTGCTATCAAATACTAGGTCTTATTCATTTTTCTTACTACTGTTTTTGTACCCACTAACTATCCCCACCTTCCCCACCATTTCCAACCTCACCTTCCCACTACCCTTCCCAGCCTCTGGTAACCATCCTTCTACTCTATATGTCCATGAGTTCAATTGTTTTGACTTTTAAATCCCACGAAATGTGAGACCACGCAATGTTTGTCTTGTTGTGCCTTGCTTATTTCACTTATCATAATGATCTCCAGTTCCATCCAGATTGTTGCAAATGACTGGATCTCATTCTTTTTTATGGCTCAAGTACTCCGTTGTGTATATATACCCCATTTTCTTTATCCATTCGTCTGTTAGTGGACACTTAGCTTACTTTCAAATGTTAGCTATTTTAAACGGTGTTGCAACAAACTTAGGAGAGCAGATAGCTCTTCAATATACTGATTTCCTTTCTTTTGGGTATATACCCAAAAGTGGGATTGCTGGATCGTATAATAGCTCAATTTTTAGCTTTTATGAGAAACCTCTAAACTGCCCTCCATAGTGGTTCTACTAATTTACATTCTCACCAAGCATCATATGAGGGTTTCATTTTCTCCACATCCTTGCCAACATATTTTATCACCTGTCTTTTGGATATAAGCCATTTTAATTGGGATGACATGCTACCTCATTGTAGTTTGGATTTGCATTTCTCTGATGATTAGTGATGTTGAGCACATTTTCATATATCTGTTTGCCATTTGTATGTCTAATAATTATTAGATTTTTAGATTTTTTTATAGAGTTGTTTGAGCTCCTTACATATTCTGGTTATTAATCACTCGTCAGATGGGTAGTTTCCAAGTATTTCATCTCAATCTGTGGGTTGTCTCTTCACTTTGTTGATTGTATCCTTTGCAGTGCAGAAGTTTTTTAACCTGACATGATCCAATTTGTTCATTTGTGCTTTGGTTACCTGTGTTTGTGGGGTATTGCTCAAGAAATTTTTGCCCAGACCGATGTCCTGGAGATTTTCCTCAATGTTTCCTTGTAGTAGTTTATAGTTTGAGGTCTTAGATTTAAGTCATTAATTCATTTTGATTTTTTTCCTGGTAAATGGTGAGAGATGGGGCCTAGTTTTATTCTCCTGCATAAGGGCATCCAGTTTTCCCAGCACCATTTATTGAAAAGACTGTCTTTTTTCCCAGTGTATGCTCTTGGCACCTTTGTAGAAAATGAGTTCACTGTAGGTGTGTAGATTTGCTCCTGTGTTCTCTATTCTGTTCCATTGGTCTATGTGTCTGTTTTTATGACAGTATCATACTGTTTCGGTGACTGTAGCTCTATAGTATAATTTGAAGTCAAATTAATGTGAATCCTTCAATTTTGTCCTTTTTGTGTAGGCTAGCTTTGTTTATTCTGGGTCTTTTGTTGTTCTGTATAAACTTTAGGATTGTCTTTTCCATTTCTATGAAGAATTTCATTGGTATTTTCATAAGAATTACATTGAATATGTAGATTGCTTTGGGTAGTATGAACATTTTAACAATATTAATTCTTTCAGTCTATGAACATGGAATATTTTTCCATTTTTGTGTCCTCTCCAATTTCTTTCATTTGTGTTTTATAGTTTTCATTAGAGATCTTCTACTTCCTTGGTTAATTCCTATGTATTTAATTTTATGTGAGGCTATTGTGCATAGGATTACTGTTTTATTTAATTTTCACGTTGTTCACTCTTGGTATGTAGAAATGCTACTGATTTTTGTATGTTAATTACGTATTCTACAACTTGACTGAATTCATTTATCTGTTCTAATAATTTTCTTGTGGAATCTTTCGTTTTTTCCAAATATAAGATCATATCATCTGCAAACAAGGATAATTTGACTTCTTCCACTCTAATTTGAATGCTTTTATATCTTTCTCTTGTCTGACTGCTGTAGTTAGGACTTCCAGTACTTTGTTGAGTAACCATGGTAACAGTGGTCATCCTTGTCTTGTTCCAGATTTTAGAGGAAATACTTTCAGTTTTTCTCCATTTAGTATGAACTAGCTGTGGGTTTGTCGTATGTGGCTTTTTTATGTTGAGGCATGTTGCTTCTATCCACTTTTTAAGTGACTTTGTCATGAAGGAAAGTTGGCTTTTATAAATGCTTCTTTAGCATCAATTGTAATGATGATATAGTTTTTATCCTTCATTCTGTTGATATGATGTATCACATTGACTGGGTTACATATGTTGAATCATCCTTAAATCCCAGGGATAAATCTCATTTGATTGTGATACGTGATCTTTCTAATATATTGTTGAATTTGGCTTGAAAATATTTTTTGACAATTTTTGCATTGCTATTTTTCAGAGATATTGGCCTATTTTCATTTTTTGGTATGTCTTTTTCTGGTTTTGGTATCAGGGTAATACTGGCCTCATAGAATGCATTGGAAGTATTCCCGCCTCTTCTATTAATTTGTAAAACCCTAGAGTCTAGAAACAAATCTTCTGTAGGTCTTTCTTAATGTTTATGTAACTTTGCTATTATCATCTGGAAAATGATCATGAGTAACACTAAGTCTTTATATTTAGGTAAACAAAAACAACAGAGGTTTTTAGTACCAAGAACAGGCCAGTGTATTTAATTTAGGATCAACAGCACAACAGCAGTTGATGTGGATCAGTAGAGATCTACAAGAACTAGTAGCTTTGAGAGTTAGCAGTGAGATTCCCAGGATATCCTTTAGCTCTTCAAGGTCATTGCTGAAGGACCTCATGGCACCAATATTTAACTGGCTTCTTAAATTCAAAGTAACTTGACTCATTTTGCTTTATAATAGCTTTGAGTGTATCAGTAGTTGGAATTTTAAAGAATCGTTTTCTTATAAAAAATTTCTGAACATGAAATTTTGCCAATATTGCTACAGTTATAAAATAGTAGATGCATGCATATTTGATTTTTCGCATTTCTAACTTCAACTCTCTAAAAATAACAATATTCACACTTTCTTTCTGCTTAAATAAATCCAAAGAAAAGTTTTTCAAAACATAAGGAATGGAAACATAATAAAACCAACAAGGTTTAAAGCTATAGGACTTAGCTGAAAATACTTAACACATAATAAACACTTAATAAGTTCCTAATGAATAGAAGAATAAATTATTCAGTGAGAGTCTTTGCATAACTAAAGATTATGTAATGATAAAAGAAATATTAAACCAAATAAGACTGAAATACTATTGACAAAATGTTTAATAAATCATATATATAGAGAGAAATCTTTACGTTGGATTCTTACTTACATTTACATATTCAGATTGCTCCATTAAGGTAGGCTGTGATACTTATTTTATAAACAGATTATACCATCATAGCTATGTAAGAGAAGCCCTCCACAGACTTAGGTATAGGGGTACAATTTGTCTTCATTCTGATGAAGGGAGAGAAGGAGAATTTTTCCCTCCATCTATTTCTAGAGAGCCTACTGCTGCATTCTGAAAAGCCAGAAAATGAAAATCAGACTAATTCTCAGTCTTTGGATTTCTTCTTTTCAGTACCGACACTCTCCCTTAGTGATCTCAGACAGTTTCAGAGTTTTAAATATCATTTAAAAAACTGAATATGCCTAAATATATTACTCCGGTCCAGACCTAACCCCTCACTTACAGAATAATTCGTCTGATTCTTATTCAGGATCATCATTTAGGTGTCTAATAAATATCACAAAATTAACATATCTGCATGTCCACTTTGAACTATTATTTCCTCAAAACCTGCACTACTTCTTTCTTTTTTAAAAAAATTTTTTTTTAGAGACAAGATCTCACTTTGTCACCCATGCTGGAATAGAGTGGCACAATCATACTTAACTGCAACTCAAACTCCTGGGTTCAAGTGATCCTCCCATTTCAGCCTCCTAAGTGTCATTCATTTTCAAATGATGGCAAGTTCATCATTTCTGTCCATGCCAAAAACATGAGTTTCATCTTCCTTCCTTACTTACTTCCTTTTCCCCTTCCTCCCTTCCTCCTTTCCTCCATCTTTCTTTCTTTCTTTTTCTTTCTTTCTTTCTTTCTTTCTTTCTTTCTTTCTTTCTTTCTTCCTTCCTTCCTTCCTTTCTTTTTCTTTCTTTCTTTCTCTCTCTCTTTCTTTCTCTCTCTCTCTTTCTTTCTTCCTTCCTTCCTTCCTTTCTTCCTTCCTTCCTTCCTTTCTTCCTTCCTTCCTTCCTTCCTTCCTTCCTTCCTTGTTCTTTCTCATCCTCTTTCTTCCTTTTAATTTTTTTTATGTGCCTTTGTCTGGTTTTTATATCAGGATAACACTGGTCTTGTAGGATGAAGTTAGAAGTATTCACTCCTCCTCTATTTTGGGGAATAGTTTTGAGTAGCACTGGTATTAGTTGCTCTTTAAGTATTTGGTAGAATTCAGCAGTAAAGCCATCAGGTCCTGGGCTTTTATTTGCTGGGTGACTCTTTATTACACATTCAATCTCATTACTTGTTATTGGTATATCTATATTTTGGGTTTCTTTCTGGTTCATTCTTGGTAGGTTGTAGGCATTTAGCAATTTGTCCATTTCTTCTTGATTTTCCAATTTGCTGGCATACAGTTGCTCATGATAGCAACTAATGATCCTCTGAATTTCTGCAGTATCTGTTGTAATCGTTTCTGATTTTATTTGGATCTTGTCTCTTTTTACTTAGCCTGACTAAAGTTTTGTTAATATTGTTTAACTTTTCAAAAAAGCAACTTTTCATTTTGTTCATCTTTTGTATTTTTTATTTGTTTCAATTTCATTTATTTCTGCTTTGATGTTTATTATTCTCTTTCTTCTACCAATTTAGGGTTTGGTTTGTTGTTGCTTTCATAGCTCTTTAAGATGCATCATTATATTGTTTATTTGAAATTTTTCCTCTTTTTCAATGTAGGCACCTATAAACTTCCCTCTTAGTACTGCCTTTGCTGTATCACATAGGTTTTGGTATGTTTCGTTTCCATTATCATTTGTTTCAAGAAGTTTGTCAATGTCCTTCTTAATTTCTTCATTGACCCACTGGTCATTCAGGAGCACAGTGTTTAATTTTTATGTATTTATATCATTTCCAAAATTCCTCTTGTTATTTATTTCTAATTTTATTTCTTTGTGGTCAAAGAAGGTGCTTGATATTATTTCAATGTTTTTCAGTGTTTTAAGAATTGTCTTGTGACCTAACATATGGTCTATCCTTGAGAATTAACCCCGTGATAAGGAAAAGGATGTTTATTCTGCAGCCCTTGGATGAAATAGTTTGTAAATGTACATTAGATCTATTTGATTTGTAATGCAGATTAAGTCTGATGTTTCGTGGTTGACTTTCTGTCTGGAAGATCATCCAATGCTGAAAATGGGGTCTTGAAGTCTCTAACTATTATTGTATTGAACCTGTCTTTCTCTTTAGTGCTAATAATATTTCCTTTTTATATCTGGGTTCTCCAGTGTTGGGTGCATATGTGTTTAAAGTTGTTATATCCTCTTGTGGAACTGACCACCTTTTATCATTATATAGTGATCTTTGTCTCTTCTTACGGTTTTGATCTTGAAATCTATTTTGTCTGATATAAGTATAGCAACTCCTGTCCTTCTTTGGTTTTCATTGTCATGAAATATATTCTTCAATCCCTTTATTTTCAGTCTATATGTATCTTTACAGGTAAAGAGACTGGAGTCAAAATCTCATAAGTCTTCCTGGTGGTCTATTGTTTTGCAGCTGAGCTGACATACAAGCAACTATATGCAATACCTGCCACTCTTCTCTCTGCTTTCCAAAGGCAGTGGAACCTCAACCCATAGCCACTGCCACCTTGGCTGTGAGGAGCACTGCCAGACTACTGCCTGTGTTCCTTTAAGGCCCAAGGTCTCTTAAGTCAGATTGTAGTGAATTCTGCCTGGCCTGAGACTCACCCTTCAGGGAAGTAGGCTCTCCTCTGGACCAGGACAGGTCCAGAAATGTCTTCCAAGGGTCAAATCCTGGAATAGAAAACCCCAAGAGCCTGCTTCGTGTTCTACTCCATTGTGGCTGTGTTGCTACCTAAGATGCAAGACAAAGTCCCCTTCACTTTTCCCTCTGCTTTTCTCAAGCAGAAGGAGTGTTGCTCCACAGCCACCACACCTGGTAATGGGCCGAGTCTCATCTGAAGCTAGCAAGTCTCAGAGACTCACTAAGGCCCTTGATGTAGTACCTGGGTACTGCTGCTGGTTATTCAGAGCCCAAGGGCTCTTCAGTTAGCAGATAATGAATGCTGCTGGGACTGGGTCCTTTTCTTTAAGGAAGCAAGTCCTCTCTGACCCAGGGAGTGTCTAGAAATGTCTAGGAGCTAGGGCTTGGAACAGGGACCTCATAACTGTGTGTGGTGCCCTATCCTGATGTGGCTGAGCTGATATCCAAGATGCAAGACAAGTCCTCCCCACTCTTCCCTCTTCTCTCCTCAAGCAGAAGGAAGGGGTCTCTTTTGGAGCCATGAGCTGTGCCACCATGGGTTAGGAGAGGGGTGATACCAGCACTCTTTTGGCTGCCCCAACTGGTGTCTCAGTGTATCATGTATCCCCCAGTCCACTGTCTCTGGTCCTAGTTCAGCTCTAGAGCTCACTTAAGAGTTGCCATCCTAATGGTCTAGACTTCTTTCAAGTTTATGTAGAGATTGAGAGCACTTTGGCCCTTGGTGGTCCAGGTTTGGACCACTGGTATCGGTGATTCCCCTCTGGCTAGGGCTGGTTTAAATGTTCCCTCTGTGTGTGGGCATCAGCTGAGTTTGGTCTGGCTTTCCTTTCTGCCCTAACAGGATAGCACTGAGTTCAATGAGTCATAAATTGCTGTCTTCTCCTTCTGTCAGCACCCAGAGATGCTCTCTGCACCAGGCCGCTGCTGCTCAGGGTCATGCCGGGAGATTTAGGACTGTTTTCTATCTCTTCAGTGTCTCTTTCAGTGATATGAAGTGAAAACCAGGTATATGAGAGTTCACCTGATTTTTGGTTCTTATGTAGGTGTTTTTTCTGTGTAGATAGTTGTTAACATGGTGTCCTTGTGGTGGGGGGCAACAGGTGGAGCTTTCCATTCTACCATCTTGCTCTGTCTCTCTCCTATATAGAATTCTTGCTTGGAGTTTTTGTTTTGTTTTTCTGGATTTTTATTTTCTTAATTTAAAAAAAATGCATTAAAATTCATAAATTCATGCTTTTTAGTATAAAGTTTGATGGGTTTTGACAAATTATAAAGTTATATAGCTGCCAATGAAATAAAGATTTAGAATATTTTCATCACCCCAAAAGTCTTGTGTGTCTTCTAAGTTAACCCCTTTCATCACCCCTAGTCCTTGGCAACCATTGGTCTGATTTTGTTCTTCATAGTTCTGCCATTTCTAAAGTGACTCATAAATGAGTACATACAGATTGTGATTTTTGTGTCTGACTTCACTTAGCATAACACATTTTGAGAGTCATTTACATTGTTACATGTATCAGTGGCTGAGTTACTTTTATTTCTGAATAATATTCTGTTGGATGCATGGACTATGGTTTGTCTACTCAATTACAATTGAAAGATTGCCTGGATTTTGAGTAAAATTATCACCCTCATGAAAATGACTTTCCCTTATGTGTTCCTCTCCTTGATCATTCACCAACCTTTTGTTCTGCACCCAGTTCCCTGGGATCAATCATATGCAGATATTGTTACCTTGTTGTCTCCTACTTGTTGTTCCCTACAAAAAGTAGACGTTAACCTAGGGTAAATTTTAATATCTCACCTTAGACAATTAAATCAAAACATTAAAACAAACATTTCATATTTCAATATTTGATGGTATAATTACCACTGGCAATTATTCTACTTTATTCATTCAACCCATACTCTCTGTGTAGCTACTTATTTTCTGGAACTAACTTAAGTGCTCAGGAGAAATTGCTCAGGAAGTACCTGACATAATCCCTGCTCTTTCAGAGTTCATAGTGATGAAAAAGAAAACAAAATATCAATACTAAATAGACTAGGTTGGTTATGAAAACTTAAACTCTAGAAGTATGCTGAGGAAGTAAAGTTTGAGCAGAAATAAGACTACATTTGGGAGAGGAACATTCCAGGCAGAGAGAATAGCACACATCGCAGTATCAGGAGGGAGCATTGTATGAATGAGTTTTAGAAGTTCAGAGAGCAAAGGTGATGGAGATATCACAAGAGATTGGAGATTCAGGTAAGGGATACATTGTTTAGGGCCCATGGACCAGAGGAATTTTTTTTTTTTTTTTGACAGATTTTCACTCTTGTCACTCAGGCTGGAGTGAAATGGCGAGATCTCGGCTCACTGCAACCTCCACCTCCCTGGTTCGAGCGATTCTCCTGTCTCAACCTCCTGAGTAGCTGGGATTACAGGTGCCTGACACCATGCCCAGCTAATTTTTGTATTTTAATAGAGATCAGGTTTCACTATGTTGGCCAGCCTGGTCTCAAACTCCTGACCTCAGATGATCCACCCGCCTCGGCCTCCCAAAGTGCTGGGATTATAGCCATGAGCCATCATGCCTGGCCCAAGCTAAGGAATCCTACTACTATCCTGGAAGCATTTGGAAATCATTGGTTAGTTTTATGTAGAAGAGTCTGGTTAATCAGACTGAAGTTACAAAAACTGGTTCTACCTTGATGCAGTTGGAAATACTTTTTTGTTGTACTCCAGGCTGAAGTGGAGGAAGCCAGAGAGGATAGAAGTAGACTAGACTCATACAAATAGGTATTCGTGAAGGTATTGCAATAGTTCAAGCAAAAGATAAAGATAATTTGAACTAAAGTACTGGTAGGGTGGGATAGAGAGAAATGAATTAACACAACAACTATTTCAGAAGCAAGAGAACAGGACATTGAATCACGCTGGATTTAGTGCTGTTGGAGGTGGGTAGATGGAGAAAGAGGCATGAAGAATGATACCTGGGTTTCTGACTTTTGTGGATGGTTTGAGCTTGGTATAATTTACAGAGCTAGAAGTTTCTGGGGGAAATTATTGAGTTCAGTTTCAGACCTGTTAAGTTTGAGAAGTTTGAAACACTTACAAGGAGATTCAAGCATGCAGTTAGCTTTGTGAGTGTGAAATACAAAAGAGTGTTTTACTAAGGCTACTGACAGGACCCTGTGGTTCATCCTCATAGGTAGGGATTGAAGATGTGGCCAATGATTAGACTGGCAAAGGCAGAGATTCAGAGGAAAACAGGGAAAGTCTAGGATTAAGAATTGAAAATTGCAACATTAAATGGACAGGAAGGTGAAAATGAACAAGCAAGGGAGATACAAAAAGAACAGTCAGACATATAGACACAAAACAGGGTTGTGTAAGATTACGGAAAGTTGGAGAAGAGAATGCTTGAGGAAGAAGAGAATAGCCAACATAGCATAATCTCCCAAGAGGTTCCTCGTGGACTTTGGTGAGAGCAGTGCTCAGGAGATAATGGGAACAGAAGCGCTACAGAGTGGTTTGAAGAGCAAGTAGAAGCTAAAAAATATGGAGACCAAGTATACACAACCTTACGAAAATCATTGCTGTGAAGGGGCAGTGTCTGTGGTGAAAGATAGAGAGAAAGAAAAGGTGGCAGCCAAGGACAAGCAGGGTCCAGAGAAGACTTTCTTTCCTTCAGTTGTGAAGTTATGAACATGGCTAAAAACCCAAAGGATGGAATCCATCAAAATAGCACAGAAAAAGCTGGAAGTAATGAGCTCCAGAAAATAAGTGGTAAAATTTGCTTTATATCGTTACAGATTGAGAGAGAGAGAGAGAGAGAGAGAGAGAGAACTCCTTATGCTCAACAAGACAGAAAGGAATTTAATATGGGTTGGAGTTCTGTTTACTGTCAAGGAAGATAAAAAAAGTTGTCACCTCTGTTTCCTCTGTAAGGTAGAAAGTGAAGCCAAAACACTGAAAAGTTTTGCAGGGGAGAGGGTTGAAGCTTTGAGATGAGTAGAAAAGACAGAAAGTGGTCACTGTAGAGTGAGAGAATGAGTTAATCGAGAATGGCCATAGGCTTCACATATATTGATCCCTGATCAGATTTCACTCAAATCATCCTAAGATACATTAAATGCTTACTCTTATAATTTTTCCACATTATCTAATTATTAAGTGAAACAGGTGAAATCTCTACATACAATCCCCACTCCCAAACTGCTTCTCTTACAGATATTCACACTAAGCAAGCGTATCTAGAAACATGTGACTTTCCTGTTTTGCCTTTTCTTTTTGTGTTTTGATGAGGAGGATGTTTTAGTTTTCCTTTGGGTACTTCATTTTCTCTAGAATTACTGTGCCTTCTTTAAATATTTTCTCCTAAGTCCCTCTGCTAAGACAGGTAATAACACCAATCTATCAGTGGCATCCCCTCATCTCTTCAGAGCACGGTCTTCTTTACCCCTTCTCTCACAGTTACATTTGAATATATCATTAGCTTTGGAATTTCAGCATAAAATTGATTTAGTGTAATTGATTCAAAGTATGATTGTCAATGCAACATTGCTATACCTGCTATAGTACTATAACTGCTGAGGTACAATCCTTAGCAGTTAAGGCAGTGGATTTTCAAAATATGCGATTAATGTTTTCATAGTTTTTACATAGCACCTGAATCACCATCACCAAATTTTTCATAATTAGATATTGGTAGCTGCTTTTAAGTGGCACATATGTAGGCACTATGTGTGACACCGAGTTGACTGTAAATGTTGCATTGCACCTTTAATTTGAAGGGAAGTAAAGAAGGAAGGGAAGGAAGCATGAGCAGATACCATTTCCACTTAGCAAACACTATGTCTTGTTTTAGCTATAAATTACACTCAGGTTCTGTTCTTGCTTTTTATGCCAAGCTAAAGTGAATCACCCAGTGCGGCGATGCTAATACTTTAAATTATAGTTAGCCAAAAAACCTAGTTAGGAAGAAAAGCTAAATTAGTAGATGATAGCAATGTCTGGAATATTCAGAAAAAAAATATTTTAGAAGTTCATTAGTCAAGACATTTCATATAAATAAAATATGGGATAAAATTGTATAACTTAAGGCTGTCTAATGTCTTTTATTAAAGTTTTAGGGCAATTAAATGAAATGCTAGCAACCAACAGAATTCTAGTATATGACTGAATGAAGATATAATATCTAAAAACATGACAATCTGCATTTCTAATGTAGGATTATTTATCCTGTAGCCTGTAATTTGTGTCAGATGACACATATCTGCTCACACTTTCTATGTATGTTTCCTTATTTCTTTAAGTATATAATTTTGTGTTATAAAATGTATCTTGTAATGCAATATTCTTATTTGGTTTTCTTTAAACACGTAAGGGTCAAGTACAAATAAGATAGGTCTCTTAATAGGAATCTTGCAGTGGGGGGGTAAATATAATGGGAAAAGCCTCTCCATGTAAAAGCAAAAATGACCTCCTTTAGTGTATTTCCACTGTTTTTCAAGTGTAGCAAGAGTAATAAGCCTTGGCAGTTGGAACATGCCATTCACCTGAGGGCTGTCAATCATTCTAATTTTGAAAGACACAAAACGTATGGATTGTCAACACATCATTTAGGCGAGAAACCAGTGCTCATCAAGAGAAAAAATTAAAACAAATGCTCAAATAAATAGAAAATCAAAATGCTTCCTGGTCATTTTCTTCTAAGAGCTTAATACAGATAATCTACAGTTTATATGCTATAAAAATTGTAACATGTGAGATATTGACAAAAAACTGAATGGCTATTAGTTTTCCAGTGGAATATGGTCTAAAGATCAATTGCTCAAATTTTTCTCTTTATTCCATAAAAAGTAAATTATTTGTCATTGAACATCCCCCATAAATACAACTATCTAATACTGAAACTGCTGACAGTCTCATAGGCTATTTCAGTAGTGGAAGCCAGGACTAAACACACTGAACTACATTAGAGTCGGTCCCTGGAGGACAGAATTGAGCTTCATTGGCAAGGGCACTGTAAGAGTTCCATTTGACTCCTCGTTAAACCTCTCACAGGGATTCTAGCTGCTTCTCTGTGTCTGCTCTTGCTTTTCCATAGAAGAGATAGATGTGAACCACACAGGCAAAGACACATTTCTACATATTTAGGAAAAGATCTCTTTTCTTGGTAAAAACCAAGCCTCCTATAGATTTTAAAAAGATCTTCCAGTTTCACGATCATTAACCACCTTTTTATAATTTTCAAAGAAAGTAGAGAGCTTTATTTAAATTTGTGAGAATTTATTTTTCAATGATTGTTTTATGGCAGGTAAGAGATTTTATTATTTTTCTGTGTTTATTTATTCTCCAGGAAAAGTAGCATGAGGGGAAAATAGTTGGTGGTAACGATCTCAGCCTTCTTTACCTAACAGTGTGGTTGTCATAATGAAATCTGGACCAATATGTAGAAGCAATTGGTGAAACATAAATTACTATATGCACTGCGTGTTGCCACTGGCTGTTTTGTTGATTTGGAGTCTTGAGAATAGCATAATAAGATTTATCGTACTTTGAAAGTATTGTACTGAAAAATCAGTCAATAGTTCAAAGAAACACAAAACACGCTCTATGAATTAAAAACCCCACACTGCGGATGACACAGCATTCACATTCTTTATGAGAGTCTCTTCTAGGACAATTCAAAACGCTGTTATGGTTTAAGTGCAATAAAAACAAATGAAAGTATTTTATCCAGCAACAGCAATGTAAAATACTTTTCTCTAGAGAGGAAATTTTCTGTGATTATAAAATAATACTTTCAGTCTTCAGCCCATCTAACCACAATGTTACTAATAAAAGAACAACAATGCCAAGTACTAATGCTTTACTACTTACTGTTTACTGTTATTGTTCCTCCAAGGTGGTCCACATATACATATGCACAAAGACAGAAAGAGCTGAATGAATTGTGATATATGACTAAGAGAAAAACAGAAAGACACAGCAAAATATGATTATTTAAAAGTGTGCCTCATTATGAAAATTCTTTTAGCATTTACAAGATTAATTTATGATCAGAATTGCTTTCAAATGCCCCACACACATCAGGCAACATTATATCCATGTATAAACACACACATACACATACACACAAATGAATATCATCATACACGCATAATTCACAGACACATTTTAAAACTAAAGGCTACTCCAAAGAGAAATTACTGGCATCCTGTGAGTGTAATTGCTGCCCTTGGCCTATACATACCTTATGTTCTAGAGGTTAGATCACTTTACAGCCACTTCTGAGGGTTAGTGGGAATAAAATGCTGCTTCAGGAGCATCAAAATAAAAAGAAAACGTATTAAACCAAAGTTCCTATAAGTGCAATCCCAAGGATTAAATGTTCAGATAGCTCGTAAGTCTGACCCAGAGGGAGGGAGGAGCAGCTAACATTTTCTCAAAAGAAGAAAATGTGCAAACCAATGAAGAGTGGACATGAAGGGCCTGAAGAGAGCATGTGATGGGAAGAAGGCGAAAACAAAAGAAGCTTCTAAAAGAAGACACCAAGGACAATATTCTCACATAAATTCAGATCATCATTCTATATTTTCCTGCATATGAATTTTGGTACATTTATACGTATATATACATATACATATATTCACACTTATGTAAATATACTCAATCTAAAGCTTTCTTAAGACACATACATACAACAACCACATGATTAGTGTTTGGCCATTGCTCATGCAGCAAAAGCTGAGAAAGCACAGCCCTGGGTTGTTTTCTCAGGCCACCACTCCCTAGCAGTGTGACTGACAAAGTCTGTGCCTGAAAGCCTACGTTCATGACCAGGGTGGCCTTTCCTGTCTCCTGGTGCCCAGGCATGTCTGGGGTATAAATAAGTTCCAATACTGACAGGGCACAGCAAGGGTAATTTACATGACAATAAGAAATGATTTCTATCTGAATGGTGCATACCAGAGTTGATTTCGACAGATTTATCTTTAAAAAAATACACATAACAAAAAAGGAGACAGGTAGAAGATTGGGGACCACAGCTTGAAAGTCGTTGCTTGTGATTCTAAAACGTCCCAGTAAAATTATTCACAGATAATTGTTACAAAATATAACTGCGGTGGCTCACCCCTGTAATCCCAGCACTTGGGAGGGCGAGGTGGGCGGATCACGAGGTCAGGAGATGGAGACCATCTCTGCTAACACGGTGAAACCCCCTCTCTACTAAAAATACAAAAAAAAAAAAAAAAAAAAAAGGAAAAAAAAGAAAATAGCCGGCCGTGGTGGCAGGCGCCTGTAGTCCCAGCTACTCGGGAGGCTGAGGCAGGAGAATGGCGTGAACCCCGGAGGTGGAGCTTGCAGTGAGCTGAGACTGCGCCACTGCACTCCAGCCTGGGCGACAGAGCGAAACTGCGTCTCAATAAATAAATAAATAAATAAAATAAAAAAAACATATATATATATATATAAAAATCTGTACATACCGTTGACACTTGGACAGCACAGAGAATCATGCAGTTGAAAATCCACATATAACTTTGGATTTACCAAAAACTTAACTACTAATAGCCTACTCTTGACCAGAAGTCTTACTGATAACATAATAAACAGTTGATTAACACACATTATGTGTTGTATGTACTGTATCCTGTATTCTTACAATAAAGTACGCTAGAGAACAGAAAATGTTATTAAGAAAACCATAAGGAGGAGGAAATACATTTACATTCATTGAGTGGAAGTGAATTATCATAAAAGTCTTTAACGTCATCGTTTTCAGGTTGATCAGACTGAGTAGGAGGAGGAGGGTTTGGTCTTGATGTCTCAAGGCTAGCAGAGGTGGAAGAAAATCTGCATGTAACTGGACCCAACAGTTCAAACCCGTGTTGCTCAAGGGTCATACATGTAAAATATTGTGATTTTTTCCCGCTTCCATATTCAGCTTCAGTTGACCCGACACACTTTGGCATCAAAAGAGAATCTGAAATGTACAAGAACTGGATTTCGAATGGAAAACGTACAAAACTGTGCTATTTGTTCCTGGGTGAGTGAGGGACGGAGAGGGTGAGAGTGTTTAAATGGGATGGAGAGAATGGAAGCAGTGGGGAAGGAGACAAAATATCCTTCCTATCACACACACACTCACACTGCACACTCTATTCTAAAGTCACAACTACCCAAGTGTTATTGATCCTTTATAACTGCAACTGAGTACAGATGTAGCAAGACTGAGAGGGAACTGGGATCTGGCGCCTGGATTGCTCAAGAGGGGCCAGGGAAAACCCTCAGAACTCCTGAGACCCAGAGACTGTGGGAAGGGTTGAGGCGGAGTCTGCAGTGGGGGCTGTCCAGCAGTAGTAGGCAGCGGCCGACCCTGGTGGAGGGTTGGGAGGCTGCTGTCATCTTTTGGGTCGGCAGCCAGAGTGAGTGTCCCTGCTGCCAGAGGACCACAGCGGGCTAGGCGCGGGGCCTCCACCTCTCGCTCATCACGCGGACCCCGCGCCTCCTCCGGCAGCCGCGGTGGTGGCGGCGGCAGAGCCTCGCCCACTCCAATCCCCACCCTCTCCATCCTTAGTCATTAAAGAACAGCAGCGCCTGGCACGTTCTTGGAGGACCCCCGGCGCAGAGGAGGAAAGGGAGCAGGCGCAGGGGGACTGGAAAGGCAGCATGCGCCCGCCAGGAGCAACCTCGGCGCCCAGGGTCTGAGGCTGCCGCCCCAGTTCGCCATTGTGAGGAGCCGCCGCCGGAGGAGTCCGCTGGCGCAACCGTGCCCCCGAATCCCCGTCCGCGCAGCGATGGGGCACCTGTCCACGGGAATACACGGTGGCCGCCGCCTCCTGCCTCTGCTCTGGCTCTTTGTGCTGTTCAAGGTAGGGGAGCTCCGCCACCCCTCCTTCCCAGCGGTCCGGGCGGCATCCGCGCTCCGGCGCCCTCGCTCTGCCGTGGGGAGCGGCGCGCCCCAGGGCGCGATGGCCCAGCCGCGGGAAGCGGCTGCCGTGCAGCCTGGGCGCACGCTTTGTTGTCCTTGCGTGTGCGTGTTCCTGGTGGTCTTGAGAGGTGGGGGGCGGCAGGGGGAAGAATAAGGGAAGTTTGCTCCCTCCAGCTTTCACCCTTTGTGCTCTTTTATCGCCGCTGAAATCCACATCAAAGGTGGGCTTGTTGGATAGTGCTTTCTCAGGCAAAATGAGGTCACTTTCTTTTCTGGTTTCCACTGCACCCCAACGCTGCTTAACCTTTCCGCCCTCCCTCTCACACAATGTGTGGCTGCTTTGTCTTAATTTTCCTTACTGCTGGAATTATACACTGGGGAATGGAGGGGGACTGAGCTCCCTGGCCACACATGGACTGCCAGGGCTACGTTAGGGCAGACTTTTATTTGAATAAGGAGTGTCAGGTAGAGCTTGGGAAGGATTCCTCTCCCCAACTCCTATCAACATCTTTAGAATTCCTTTTAAAAGTCTCTCGACTTTCTCCACTGTATTTACAGATGATAGTACCCCTAGATTTAATGGTGGAAAATATATAATAATTAACTTTTTCCTATCTTCTTTGGAATGTGCTACCCTGAGGTTTTACTTTGAGAAAAAGGAAAAGGAGAGGAGTTGCTTTTGAAAAATCAGTTTGACAATTCTATTGTACATACATTTTTTTGAAGAAATGTCAGCTAGATGTTTTTCTTGGACGGCGATGTGAAGTTATGAAGTGATTGTCTATCACTCATGTCTTCGATGGATCTACGTTAGTTCTGTCATTCGTCCTTTCCCCTCTTCGCAAAGCAAACTCAAGAATGTCGACAGGTGACTTGGAGCTATCCTTTCAGGACCACAGTGATACTTACCCTAGAAATTTATGCCAGGTTAATGGATCCAGAGGTTTTCTTATTTTAGAGTCACTTCTTGCTTATATGCACCATTAATTATGAATGCCTGAAAAGAATATAGTGAAACAGGACCAATGGATTCAGAACAGCATTAATTTTAAATACTCCTTACTTTCATTTATCTTAATGAAAAATAGAAAAAAAATTTCAGGGCGAAACAGCAACAGAATGCCTAAGTGAGACTCTAAATTATATGTAATATGTTTTTACTTTTTTCTTAAGTTATCAATAATCATTAATTTTAAAAATATGGTAACTAATAAGCTCAGTTATATGTTTTTACTGTAGGAGCTTGTTCTTTTGTACACACCACAAATGCATTAGACTTATTAGGTTGTCTATTAGTCATTTTCTAAGTATTTATCAAACTGTCACAACTATTTTACCTATGCAATAATTGTCATGAACCAAAAATGAGAAACCAAGTCACTATGCATTTTACCCAACAACAGCTAAGAGTGATATGTATGACATCTGATCCAAACCTAACGTTTAGCACAACTGCAGTTTTTGCTTGAGTTCTTCATACTGAGATAATTCCAGAAATAAGAGAATGACTTGGTTGGGAGTGAGGGTAAGGTTTTGCAATTAAAATAAAATAAATGTGGCCATTGTTTGACTTAAAACTCGATATTGGAATGAGAAAATGCAGTTAGTGACGGCGTAATGAAAATGTTAGTGATTGTCATAGAGGTCCAGCCTACTTCACATAATAGATATATTCCTGAACATTGCAGGTAAATGTAAATTATGACGAACTGCTTCCATAGTAAATACATTGTCAAAGTTTGCCATTTAAATAATAATTATTGTAATGGGAGACACATTTTGTAAGAAAAATAATTGTCCTTTATTTTATGTGAATGTAATATTTTTGTCACCTGAATATAAAATATATCAAAGGAAAGAAGAAAAGACTGTATATATTAGATATCTTCTATGTGCCAGTTTTTTAAGGTATTTTAGATATGTTATTTCCTTTAATCCTATTTTGCTGCAGTTGACAAGAGTTGTTCAAAGTGGTAAATTGAGCACATAGTGTAATGTCTTACATTTAGGGGATAGTATATTACATGGTGCATTGGGCACATGGTATAATCTCTTTATAATTTGGAGATTTTTTTAAATTAAAGGTCCTGATTAAGTGCCAGTAAAATAGATCTACTCAAGCAGATGGTGGCTGGAAGATAAGAAAAGAATCCATTATTAAATACCGAACTGCTAACTGTATCTCAATAATAAAATCCAAAATGTTCCACGTGTGCCGAGTCAGAAATAAAACATTCTCTCAACTGTCCCTTGCCAAAAAAATTTCCATAGTTTTCACTATAGTTAATACATTTTTCATTACTCCATATGAGTATCTTTTATATGAGTGAAAATCCCGAAGGAACAGAAGACAGAGGAATTCAAGTATGAGGCTTAATTTATAGGTTTACATTTTCCACAACTCAAAACTAAGCAGCTGGATATCAGTGGTGGAAAAGTAGGAAAGTTTGAATGTGTATGAATGGCTATAACCAGTTCCATTGAGGGAGACTAAATGTGACTGGCCAGGAAAGTCTTTGTGCCATCATTCCTTATCCATGAAGCGGTGATGGGCACATATAATCGGGCATCTCAGACTGTCTAAATCATCCACTGCACATTATGAAGCTAATATCTGCATAATTTATCTTGCCTAAACACAATGCTGGTTATGAAAATTTTTATTTTTATATCAATATTGATGGTGTATATAAAATAGAAGCAAAAAATGGAACTCTATTATTAAATTGAAGGCTACTAATTTCAAAGTCTTCTATGGATGAATGCAAGTGAGATATTTATTTAACGAGCCTCACTGTTGTGCGTCTTCCCATAATTCCCAGTGAAAGAAATATAATTGTCCTATCTTTACTAAAGCCTTTCTAGAAAATGTCTTCCTGTATCAGTTTACTCAGTGTAAGTACTTTGTCTACTAAGGCGCAAATTGTGGAATATGACATCATAGGAATTTGAAGTAGGCCTTCCCTGAAATGTTGCTTTTTAGTAGTCAGCTGGAATACATTCCTAAACTCATGGGCTTGGCGTGTGTCCTTTTTAAACTCCTTCTCTTTATTTCTTTCTATTTCTGCTTATAGCAGAGATATCATCAAATAATATTAAATTTAAAAAGAGTCTTAATATTGTATTTTCTGAAACAAGTTTATATTTAATTCTATAATACATGAGTGTTATGATACTGGCCATTCTACTCTTATCCAGGGGAAATATCTGCTTTTCACGGTCTGTCTGCCTTTCTCCCCTTTCCTATGTCTCCCCTCCCAACCCCATACACGCACATAAAGAAGTTTCACTTTTCATGGTTGAGATTTCATCCATATATTGCACAGTGTTGGCAGGTGAACCATAATCCTTTCATTTTGCTAGAGTAGCTTAGATCCTTTCCATCACAATGAAGTTTGCTGCCCTAACTCCCATGTCATCTGACTCCTTTAATAAATCATATTGCCAACCTTTTGGAGAAAGCTTTTTACATGCGACATCTCCAGTAGGTTGGCAAAGGCTCCCTGGGCCACGCTTCTACAGATGATCGAGTAATAATCCTTCCCACTGTGAACATATGTTTGCTTTTGTTCTTTGTTTTGTGAGAGACTATTGTTGTATGAAGGAATGGAAAATTCACATTACACCTCTGCCTCATTTTGGCCCAAAAGAAAATACACATTTATATGGATAACTGATTAAAAACAATATGAGTTGTACTTCATTTTAAAATGTAACACTATTTCTACTATCTAAATATCCAACTTAAAGGTATTTAAATGTATAAGCAGATTTACTCCTGAACCTTATAATTATATTTTTAACTTGAGGCTTCAGGGGTTGTAAAAGAATGTTTGATGTCAGATACAGTTGATGCACCTAAATAAAACATTGTAACTGGTAGCAGTGTGGCACAATAGAAGGCTTAACAACAATGACCACAGATATCAAGTTCTCATTTTCTCCCTAATTTAATGCCTCTCCGTACACGGTTCCAGTGATGTTGCATTTTCAGAAACATAGCCCAGTGCAATGATGAGCTTTACTGTAAAGCACTTAATGTTTTCATTGAATTACTCCAAATATGTTGTAAATATTTTTGAAGTAAAGGAATGTCTACTGTAATATTTCTCTCTTCCATGGTGCTACTATGTGGTGTTAGGAATTTAATAGAAGGTTTCTGCATTATATAAAAGCTCTGACTGAGAATAATGAAATATTATAATAGTGACTTGTGAACACATCTTTAAAGAAAATATAGGAAAATTATCATTATGGGAGTTAAATAATCATGACTACAATGCACTCATTACATTAAAAGAGTAAAAATTTTACCAATCACTTATATTAGGATCTTATTAAAACCATAAATTAAAATATCAATGTGCTATTTTTTCCCCAAAATGTAATACTCTCAGTTGCTCATTTATTCGTTAATGTTGCCTCACCTCTCTTAAATATTATTAATTAAAAGGTAGCAAATGACATACTAGGGGAAATTGATTGTTTTAACCTCTATGGGTGACCCACAATTTCAGACAGTACCCAGATATACAGACAATATTTTTGCCTCCTCTTGCGCATCACCACTCCCCTATGACCACAACCAACCAGAACTGGCCAAGATTTCTGTGTTCCTAGTAGAAATCCTCCTAATGTTTTGTCAGACATCACCCTTAAGAGATGAAGTCTTTTCTCCACTCTGGTCTTGGTTATATCTATGGTGCTGTTTAATCCAAGGTCATCCAATTTCTTACAGAACTGTTCTATAGTCATCTTAAATACCCATTATATCAGCTCTTTTTGCTTCAATAAGTATGTAAGTTTCTTTTGTGTGGGTGCATTGTTGTCATTAATTTGAGGAACCCAAACAAGGCTAATGTGGCCCAAGTAAAGTGAGCAAGAGTGTGAATGGATCGGGATGAGTGTGAGTGGGTTCCTTCTCTCCTGGTGCTATTGACTCCAGCAGGTCCCATATGGTTTCTATCAGCCAATAAGGGGGGCTCACGCCTGTAATCCCAGCACTTTGGGAACCTGAAGCAGGTGGATCACCTGAGGTCAGGAGTTCGATACCAGCCTGGCCAACGTGGTGAAACCCCGTCTCTACTAAAAATACAAAAAATAGCTGGGCGTGGTGGCAGGCACCTGTAATCCCAGTTACTCCGGAGGCTGAGGCAGGAGAATCGCTTGAACCCGGAAGGTGGAGGTTGCAGTGAGCCAAGATCACACCATTGCACTCCAGCCTGGGCGACGAGAGTAAAACTCCATCTCAAAAAAAAAAAAAAAAAAGGGGGATATGTGAATAACCTCCTTAATTGAACACTTCTCATATAATCTGCTATCACAGATTACTCCTAATGTTTCCCTTTTCCAAGCTTGTTCTAGGTCTTCAGAACACCAATTCTTAGATTTTTTTTTTCTTCTACACATTGTGCCTTTGAATTTATTCCTATGAGTAGGATCACATCTTATCCTTGTGCCAGAAAAGCGTTCGCAACTCTTTCAGCATCTAATTCTCCAGTGAAAGATTTCTTCTTTCCTTAGACATTCTAGTTACTTAAAGGCCAGCTCCTTTTTCTTCTGAATATATTAAAACCACCGAACAAACAGAAGATGTTTGAAACAAGGTTGCAGGGATTTCTTGATAAAAGCCTTTTTTTTTTCTTTCCTTTTTTTCAGGAAATTGAGATGAAAGGGGAGAAAAGTGATATATGCTTGGAAAAATATTTCAGAAACAGAGAATCAGAAATGGAAATAGGACTTCAAGCTTGAGAGCGTTATTGCAAATTATGAGTATGAATGGTAATTTCTGCAAGAAAATGAATATAGGGAAAATTAGAGAATGAAATGAAGAACATTCGATGAAAACAAATACACTGCTATTCTATTTATATGCAAATACATGTATTTTCTTATCAAATACTCTTTATCTATTTGGTTTTCCACTCTTTATAAATAGGAATGCCGCGCAGTTCATTTTTCTAACGAAACTATTCCTATCTTAATGACAATTTAAACGAAATAAACCTGTTTTTTAATGTAGTTTTTGGTACATTTACTAGCAAAGTAAAAGAATAAGAATGCAATTTCTCTACAAGTAGTGGTCCAAGATCAGAATTTTATTAATAGTAATCTACACGAGATTTAAATGATGAATGTTTCTCTTTTTTGTGCTATTTCATTTTACTGTTTTCAGATAATTGAGACTTTTATTTTCCTCTTTCTGCTCACTAAGTTTTTAATATCAGTGATTTATGTAATGGGTGAGGAAGGGCATCATATGACTGTACCATGCCCTCAATACTGTTCCTTCGTTATTACCCGCCATTGACCAAATTAAGTTCAGAGGAATTTCTGACCCTGGTTCTCTCAACCTTTAACCCATATCAGAGACCAGCTATGAGCCTGCTGTGCTGATCCGTGTCTTGTGATTCTCCCTTGGTTCCACCCATAGGAATTTGTGATTGGCATGTACAAACCAGATGTCAGAGAATTCAAAAGAATATTCAGTGCCCTTTGTGTCTTGGGTCCTATCTGAAGTCTGATTCCGACCTCCCGTACTTACTTTCTGAATCAATATTCCATTTTGATAAACTCTAGTATTCCTGCTTTTGGATCCTGGCGTTAATTATAATGAACCTCTCCTTGTCTTTTAGTTTCCTTGAAAGAGCATCCTATAAACATTTTTTGGCTGACCAATCTTTTCCCAATGCCAAAATGGCAAGATTGAGAAGCTCCTTTTCTTCTTCAATACTGTCTTTTGTATTCCAGAATGAAGACTTACTGCCCAATTCCATTTAGTTAATCAAACATCCATTAAACATTTAATAGGTGCCAGGAATTTTACTAGATATTTTAGGTACAGAAGTGGATAATACTCAGTTGAATCCCTGCCAATGGCATAGTGGGAACATGGACACAGACGATGGTCATTAAAATATGGTGTTTTGTTTTAAGGAGGAAAATGTGGGCTGCTAGAGGAGTGACACTTAACTATTTAGTGGTTTGGGAAATGATTTCTTTTAAGATGATTCCTGAGCTGAGTCCTGAAACATGCGTATGAGTTAGGTTTAAAAATATACACACATTGGCAGAGAAAACTGCATGAGCAAAGGCCCAGTGTTGTGAAAAGCATGGCAGAGTTTAGGAAAATGCAGATATATATATCAAAGGCAATGAAGCAACAGGAACCAGATCAGGAGGACTTCTGTATGCTGAGCCAGAAAGTAGGATGTCCACATTCTCTAGGTGAAGAGGCCTTATTGAAGGGTTTAATCAAGGCATTAGTGAAGTAAGAGTTGCATTTCAGATAGAGCTCTTTACCTGCAAGAAAGGCTATCCCAAAGGTAGAGCAAGCATGGAAGAATTAAACTAGTAGTTATTGTAATTATCCAATTAAGAGATGACGAACACTGGCATTAGGGTGACAGACAGAAAAGAGTGGCAATGCTGAAAAATGGCTACATTGGCAAGACTGATTAGATGTGGAAAACTGGGGAGAGCAGGATGTAGGGTAATTTCTTGGTAACCAACCCTCTTGCCTGGAAGAATAGCGGTCTCAAGATAGCATGTGTGCTGGATAGTCTACTCTCGAGATCAACTCACCCCTCCACTGTGCCCAGAGCCAGGAAGCTTCCCTCTATAGACCATTTCTTCTTCTTCCCTTGCCCTTTGGCTCCTAGTGAGTTTGGCCAATAGAAGGCACTAGCCAAAGATTACTGCTAGAAGGAGGGAGAAATCAAGTCATTTATTCTCCTAGCCTCCATGCTGGCCAGCCCCCATTAGGCAGTGGCTTCATTCTCTCTTCCAATTCTATAGTAAGCCCCTCTTGCAAGGCTGATATTCTGGCCAAATTCCTGAAACAGTTCTCTGTCCTTATCCCTTGAGATCAATAGCTTCTCCCTGCTTCTAGACCCTAAGTATGTTTTCTCCCTGCTTAATACAGTATTTCTGCTCCACGCCTTGATCCCTTCGGCTAGTCCATCCCTTCATTTCATTCTCTTGGATTTTCTTTTTGAGTGTCCTGCTGAGACCCTGACTGATATAAGACATGGTGGTTTAGTGGTAGACTTTTGAGTTTGAAGCAGCTGAAAACAAAGACACAAACAAAAACAGGTGCTTGATTATGAGCCTGAAGGGTAGAGGAGATGGAAGGCCTGGAGATGTGAGTGGGATCCCCTAGCAGAGAGAAAGGGAAAGAAAGGCAGTGGGCCAGAAGGGGGTCTTGAGAATCACCAGTTGTTAATGTCAGGCAAATAAGGAATCTAAGAAGCTGAAGGCGCAGTCAGAGAGGTACAAAAGCAAAATTAAGGAAACCCAAGATCTAGGAAATTTCAAGTGGAGGACTTGGCAAACAGCATCTAATGCAACAGAGAGGTCCCATAAGCTAAGATCTGGAAAATATCTTTGTATTAGGAAATAGGTAGGCTATTGGACTCTATGGAGACTGGGAAGTACAAATGCTTCTGGGAATTGAAGAATCAAAAAGCACCCCCTTATCTGATAAGAGCCTAGGTGCCAGGTGAGATCAGAGAGACCTGAGGTCAATATCAATTCTCCACTGTGCTATTTACTGGCAGTAGGATGTTGGGAAAGTTATTTCACCTCTCTGGATTCCCTTTTGGTCATCTCTTATACATATGTCTTAGAATTATTGTCAGGAATTAATGGGAAAATGACCATAAAGTACTGGGAACAGTGCCTAGAATACAGTAAGCACTCAATTAGTGTTATGTACGACAATAAACTGAAGACAAAAATAGTAAAAACAGGCAAAGCAAAGTCAAAGAGGTAGGGCAATAAAAATGTGTACAGAGCAGCATTTCCCAAAATATGCTCCACAGTACATTGGAGAGGCTGGCAATACTCTTTTACTGAATGTTATTAAAAATGAATACCTTTGTGGTGACATGAATTTCGGAAATTATTAGTTTAACTGTGTTTAAACTAGTATTAACTTGTGTGTGTGCCAGAATTTATTAGAACTTTTAATATGTTAACACATATTGTGTCATCCACAGGAGAAATATAGTGTATAATATTTTCAAACTTGTTTGTTATAGTATCCTTTTCCTTTTTTTTTTTTTTTTTTTTTTTTTTTTTGAGACGGAGTCTTGCTCTGCCACCAAGGCTGGTATGCAGTGACATGATCTAGGCTCACCGCAACCTCTGCCTTCCAGGTTCAAGCGATTCTCCGGCCTCAGCCTCCCAAGTGGCTGGGATTACAGGCATGTACCAGCATGCTCAGCTAATTTTTGTATTTTTAGTAGAGTGGGAGTTTCAAGATGTTGGCCAGGATAGTCTTGAACTTCTGACCTCAGGAGCATAATGAATACGGTCTAAGAAACAATATTTATCCTTATACACTAGATGCTTTGTTTATCTTTCCTTTGCTTAAAAAATGATAAATGTAACCTTAAGGATAAAGAAAATATAGCAGCAAGATCAACTGTAACTTAAATCTCAGGATCAGGAGAATTTGCTTGGAAAGCAATCATCCCAACTTTCTTATAAAACAATGATGTTCAGGAAAATGCTTTTGGAGGAAAATATGTAGATATCCTCTTATTTTATGGATTGTACTAACTCTGGCTTCAGTAATTGTACATGTAAAATGTTTCTTTGAGTTTTGAATCAAAAAATGAAACATACATTTTAACATCATTTTCCAATGTGATTATCTTAATATATAACTTCACAGACCAATCAATTTTGTTCAGTATATGTCGTTGAATCATAAAGCCATATTTTTTCAAAGACCATCTAGTTCAAAATGTAAGCTGATACTTAGATATTGTCTCTAATATCACTGCCAATTAATCATAAATGGTGACATTACCAACAGCTGTAAAGTAGCTGTTCCACCTTTAGACAACAGTTTTGTTGCTTTGTTGTTGCTGTGTTTTGGTTTGATTTAGTTTGGTCTTGAGATTAACTATTTCTGGTTGTAGTATTCACATGCTACATGTTACTTCCATCTCTGCTTGACTTTAGTAGAGCACTATATAGTGACTGTTCTCGCTCTCATGCATGTTATGAATAACTGCTTTGCCAACAGACCTGATGGCTTATAAAGATAAAATGTGAGAAGCTTGTCATCTCACCATTCTGTCCTCATCCTCCATCATACCACTTTAAGCTTTTTACACCAGCCCAAATTTTCTGCCTATTGCCATTTTTTTCTTTTTTATAGTCACAATAACAAATTGAGTGGAAGACAGTTTTTATTCTTCCCAAGGGAGTTCCATGATGAACCATGGTAAGGAGTTGGGGATGCTAGTGTGAGAAAAATGCATGGCATGTAGTAAGCATTCTATATATGCAGATTTTATATTATTCCAATCTCTGCTCAAAAAACGTTTTTATTCAGCATGTCTTTCTGAACAGCCTATCTAAAATCATCCCTATCACTCTAACATTTTACCACTCTTACCTAAGCTTCTTTTTCTTCAGAGAATGTATCATTCAGTACATGACATTACATTGTATTTTTACAACTTAGCTCCTCTACTGGAATGTTTATAGGTTTCATGAGAGCAAGGACTTTGTCCATTGTGTTCATTATTGTATCCTCAGCACCTGGAAGAGTGCTGGCCAATGGTAATGTCTAGGGAACATTTGTTGAATGAGTGAACGAATGAGTGTTGAATAAATAAATGGAGTGAGGGAGGGCAAACGGGAGGTATGGGACAGACTCGATCCAGAGGAAGAGCAGGATGCAGGCATGCAAGCACAGGGAGTAGAGAAGCTGCACAGTGAGATGAGCTAGGAAGGAGGGTCTATCACGCAGGCACCGCTGAGTCAGGCTGGCGAGGCAGTGGCATCAGGGTGGAGGATGACCTGAAGATGCCATTTTGCTCTGGTGGAGGGAACAGAGGTTTTATTACCACAGGTGAAAATGAACTTGTTTAGACATTAAGATAATGTTCCTGACACTTTTTTCTTCTCTTTATTTTATCAGGTTAGAGTAAACCACTGAAGACAAATGATGGGTGCCCAAGTCGTAAATAGGTTCCCTTGTGTAATGAAGCAAAAACATAGCTTTTCTGATGATTTATTCTCCATCTTATTCATTGACTGTGCCTGTAATTTACTTACTTATAAAAAGAAGTTTTCTGAGTTTTTAAAATGTAAAAATTTGTTTTCGTTTTGGCTCTACAGTTTGAAAATATCAAATTGAAAATTAATGTGTAAATCTTTTTTTCTCTCTCCATGCATGTCAATATAACCAGATTGTCTCTAGACCTCAAAAGGCATTTCTGGAAACTCACACAACTAACTGAAGCTCAGATGATAAATTATTGTTTTTCTTCAAAACTTAAAACTTTTATGATTTCCTTTACTTTTGAAAATTTTATTTTTATTTTTTTAAATGCTTATAGATACCTCATGGAAATTTTAAAAATGACTTTTTCAAAATGATTGTCTTTTCTTGGATAAAATTCCATCGGGTAACTTCTTACAGAAACAACTGGTAATTTTTATACTCAGTTGAAATACTAGGTGATAAATATTTTATAATGCAACACAGACAGTGAGTTAAACATGCTGATTCATGAGTGCTACATACATTAAAGTGTTAGTATATATAGACCAAAAACCTAGATTGTCAAGATTTTCAAGTGACTAACATACAAAATATATGCTTAAGACAATTGCTATTACTTAAATAATTCAGTATTTCTCTGGTAAGTTGAAAGGTATTACATAATCTTGTAACGCACTGATCTATTCCATAGTCTATTAACTGTGCTGAAAAAGTACTGAAGTTTGGGTTAGCTGTATTTTTTATTCTACAACTTTAATTTTGTTTTCATTTGTTGGCAAATCAATATATATCTTTATAGAAGGAAAATTGTGATCAAATTATTTACACTCTCACATACATGATTGAAAGGAGTTTTTGCTCCTCCCTTTATAAATTTATGATCAGGAGACTCACTTCTGGAGAGTATAAAAATAACATTAGTAATTCTTTGATTAATGAATTGTTTTCCTTAAAATTAATAATCTTCTTTACTTAACATCAAATCAAAATTTCTGGAAACATTTGAGAACACATTCGCACAAGTCTTTTTCTGTCTCTGCAGTGGCTACACTAGAATTAGGCTAATTGTCACACATTACCCTGTCTTTGAGAGAAGCCAGGAATTTCCAATTTAAGTCAAGTTGGTGATCCATAAAATAGATATTCTAGTAAAATTACTATGAGCTTTCTACTTACTTTGATATTGTGCTGATAACTAAAGTGTAATTATAAAAATTGAAGTGTTGTTACTGCCAAATACCACAAAATATAAACATCACACTTATAATAATAAATACTGACACCATCACCTTAAGAAATATCTTCTCATTTGGATGTACTTAAAATTCTTAGATCTTTATCTAGGAAAAAAATTAGCTTCTAAAGTTCTTGAATGTTAAGTTGATTAACAAGATAAATAGTAACAGATCAAGGGAATGGTATATTGTCTGCATATATTATTAAACATTGAGTCATATGGTCATCTTTTAAAGGATTATAGGGAAAAAAAGGTTATTATGAAATGCATTGGTGTAATAGCCTTATTTACATATAAACATAGTGATGAGATGTGGCCAAGTGCATTCTGTATTGTCATGGGGGAATTTCCTCTGCAATTTCCCCTAACTAAATTATACTTTTTAATAAGTCTTTCAGAACTGATGATAGGCCTTATTCAAAGTGGTTAGATACTTGAGATTTTTAATATGGAAATTGTGGTATTGACAAAGCTTTGCTAAAATAATTGTAAGGACTTAGAACTAAATACTTTGGAATTCATTCTAAAAACTTAGTTTATGAAGTTTTGTTAATTTTTTTAATTAACAAAATTTGCTAAAACTGAGCCACCCTTACAATGTGTCTCAGATTGCTTCCTTGGATTTACATTTTGTTTATTTGCAACAAATAAAATACAGTTGCATCTTTAAACCCTTTTTCCATCTCTGTGCTATTACCTTGGTTCATTTCCACTGCTAGATTGATGCAACATCTTTCTTTTCTGAAGGATAATTGAGAAACTAATGAGAATCTTTCCATTGAAATTCTTGTTGCTACACTGAGGCCTTCAATTAGCCTCTTTACTATACAGCTGCTTATGGTTCTTAAGTAAGGCATTCTTAATTTGATATCTTTAAGCCTGAATCAGGTGTGCATCATCATGCATGACAATTCTATAATAACATACAAAGAACTGGAAAACTGATAGATGTTCACAGTGGAAGATGTATAAAATACAACAGGCAGAAAAAGAATATCATCATTCCCAAACACTGAATTCCAAAATAGCTACCATCTGGAGACATATATTTCCAAATCTTTTCCTATGTCTGTGCATTTGAGGGTGTATGTTTAAAAAAAGGTATAAAACTTCCCTACTATACATGCTTTCTTCTCTTAAAGGTGTTGTGATAATTTTTTCAAGACCTGAACATTTTCACTCTTCTGCAATTTAGGACATTAACCCATATGTCCTGGTCAAATTGCATACAATTCCCAAGTGTATTTGCATTGTTAAAGACGTAGATGATCATTGATACAGACTGTAACCATGAAGTGGGGAAAAGGAATTTGTTGAGCAAAGAGATTGTTGTCTATGTGTGTGCCCACCATTAGTGTTTAAGAGTTACTTAAGAATTACACACACAACAAAACTTCAGATGCTATATTGACAGGCATTTACTTTCTATTTTTTTCACAACTAAATACTGTGCATAAGAAACTTAAGTATAAAGGCATGCTGGTAAAAAATAAAAAAGATATAGGATTGAATTCTGGTTGTATTCTTTACTAACTATGGCATTTGGCAGTGTACTGATCTCTTCACAGAAGACAAATCACAGTGGCTGCCCAGATCACTAATCCTCTAGCAGCCCAGTCTGCCATCCCACCAGGTCAGCCGATGCCCAGCCTTGCTAATATCTTGCTAATCTTGGAGGAAAATTTCTTCTCCTCTTTTATCCACATTGTCTGAAGTGGGGATACCATTCTCCTACTTGACCTCACTGCTCTGGGCAGAGCAAACAGCAAAGAGGTGAACACCTGACCTAAGTCCATGTGGGGACTGCACCTCGCTGACCACTGTCTTTGGAATTGGCATGTGATCTAAGCCAGAACAATCAGAACCTAGTCCTACAATTGTTTTCAAACCAGCAATGGCAGGGGAGGTGAAAGAATATTTTCCTTTCCAGTTGTGGAGCTAAGGCATGAGCTTGGACAGTATCCTCAGCCATAAAACTGACTTAGGAAGAAACATTTTGTAGGAAGAAATATTTTGTAGCAGAAAAGAAGCCAGCAGGAACAGTAGAGAGACTCCAGCAAGACTATCATTCATTGCAGGAAGATGATCTCATTCCTCAGACTCCAGTGAGTCACTCCACAGGTACTTAGAAAAATTACAAATTTACTAAAATTCAATTCCATCATAACCAAGCAGGCCTAATAGTGATACTTGGGATCCTTATGTAAACTGAATCAGAGTGATTATGTAATTTATCATACCAACCAGAACGCTTCTGGGAGTGAAGGGATCCTTACGCCAGGACAGAAGACACAAATCAGCCTGTTCTGGGAAAACCATGATGGATGGTTACCTCTTCCTGAAAACACAAAAAAGCAACACGTTTTGTGCAGTATGCAGTCATTAGTTCCTCGCCCGTCTCACTCATCCATGAAAATCTCTGCTCTAAGTAAGATGAACTAACCATAGAAGAGAAATTGCAATTGTCTTAATCAAAAATTAAAACCTGTACACACATATTCCTAGAAACTTCATACTGGTCCCAAACTGAGAATAATCAAAATGTCCTTCAATAAGTAAAAGGTTTAAAAACTGTGGTGCATCCATGCCATAGAATATTACTCAGCAATGAAAAGCAATGAAACCACTTAAGTGGTTCACTGTGTATCAATGAACCATTGATACACAGAGCCACTTAAGTGAACTTCAGGAAAACTATGCTGAGTGGAAAAAGTCCATCTAAAAAGGTCTCATTCTGTATGATTTCATTATAGAACATTATGATGAAGGAAAGCTTCATGTTTGCCAAAGACTAGGGATTAGGGGAATGGGGAATAGCTGCATGTGGCTAAAAGGGGGTAACATGAGGAAGCCTTGAAATAATGAAACCGTTATATACCTTGATTGTGGTGGTAATTACATAAAGTTATGCATATGAAAATTGTAAGATCTAGACATACACTCACAAATGAGCACATATGTAACTGGTGAAATCTGTATATACTCTATGAGATGTACTAATGTCAATTTCACAGTTTGGATTTTTCTTGTTTTAATATGTAAGATATCAACATTGGGGGAGGCAGGATCAAGGGTACATGGAACTTTCCTGTATATTTCTTTGCAACTTCCTGTAAATCTGTAGTTATCTCCAAGAAAATGTTTTTTAAAACTTCATTAGGTTTTTCAAAGCTTGCTGCTTTGTTTTTTGTGTGTGGCACTCTGCTACATATTTTAATAGTGGATAGATACAGTCTTTGTCCTATAGGGACTGTCTCAGAAAAACAATAACTACAATTGCAGGGAAAATAAGTTATTGAAACAAATGTGAAGCAATTTAGGAACATACACAAAATACACAAGGACCTCAATAAAACACCATCAGCTTTAAACTCAAATTTATTATGAAGCAGGTTGTATATTGGACTGTATTCTTACAAAGTTTATCCAGAAAGTTCTTGAAGGGACCAAGTGTTAAGGTATTCCCTTTCATAATTCCCACAACATTGTTAAAGGCAACATTTTAAAGACTCTTCAGAGAATCAGATAAAAATGGAAATTATCATTGTAGGAGGTAAGGGCAAAATATTAATTGATGAAGTAATATTCTTCCATTCTTTTAGTAATTATTAAGTAGCATATCTGGAAATGGTATAAATAAGTTTGAACAAAATAGAAAGTATAAGATAAGTTTACAAGGTTTGAGTAAAATCGGAGCAGAGTAGAGGAAAAGGATGGATGAAGTATTAATGTGAAGATGAATAGATGTTCAGATATTTCCACCAGTCAATCATCAAACATACATTAACGTACACATGTGAGGAAGGCACTGTGTTCCTCATTTTTAAGAGTATAAAACGAAGTTATTTTCCTAAGAAATCTGTGATATAAATGTAATAACATAAACATGTAAGAAGCTAAAGGGCAATATATGAGTTAATACTATAATAGAAGCTTTGAAGTATTAACCTATTAATTTGTAAATGAATGGGAAAGAGAACTGTATTCAAATAACTGTCCTTGCATTCAGATAAAGGAAAAAGCTCTTGATCTGGAGGGGGAGCACTGATTTCATGAAGGAAGACAAAATGTAATATAAGTCCAATAGAGTTTAAATAGTTAGAGTACGTTAAGAAAAACATTTCACATTGGAGAAACAGAAGAACAGAAGTAGAAACACGAGAAAATGTAAGTTACATTTAGGAGGCTTGAATAAAACAGTGGGGATAGATTCAGGTCCTGAGGAGGATGAGTAGTTGGAAATGAGGTTGAAAAGGTGGTTTTGCCCAGCCATGAACTTCTATCCATAATAATCTACTCAATCATGCTACAAAGGGAAACATTAAAATGAGCTTTAGTTCAGCAGTGGTGTGCAGGAAAAAAATTGTCATACTTCATTTTAGCTTTAATTGCTTTTATAATTCTGAATTTGCCGTTAAATGCAAATGCTTAATTCTAAATACGTGTGCTCTGTCTTAATTAGATAAAATAATCCTCTGTTGCTTGGGTAGTTCAGCAAATTAGTCCCTAGACTTAAACTCCCCTGGATCATGTTGTTTATGCATTAATCGGTATGCACTCTTAGAGATAAATGAAAAATAAATGGATTTTTTCAGAGACAAGTTGTAACTGTCAACATACTTTCAAAATTTTATCCTCTGCATGTGACTAAAAATTTGCCATTGTTTACTATAGTAATTACAATTCATATATATATGCCCCCATACTTGTAGAATTTCTTCTACATGTTTATATTTTATTTAAAGCTACATGTTGCTAGCCCAAGCTAAGTAGAGAATCTAAACCTCACTATTATTTACATAACCATACCACCAACTCAACAATCGAGGTTCTATCTGTGCTTGTATATAAGATATGTCCCAAAGGAACTAATCAATACAGGTAACTCAAGCAGAAATTAAATGATTTAGTTCTTCCAAGCTTCACTGCCTTACTGATAATGATGGAGATGATACTGATGATCACTACCATCAATTGAGTGACTGCCGTTTATCGGGGACACTCCTAGGAGCTTTATGTACATTATCTCATCAAATCTTTACATACTCCTATATATTATAATCATTTCAGTAATGGGGAAACTGAGTTTCAGATAGAAACTAAAGGAGTTAGGAGTGAAACCTTGATCCATTTGACCACAGAACTCTACACACACTGTAACATACCATACTTCTTTTTTTTTTTTTTTTTTTTGAGACGGAGTCTCGCTCTGTCCTCCAGGCTGGAGTGCAGTGGTGCGATCTTGGCTCACTGCAAGCTCCGCCTCCCGGGTTCACACCATTCTCCTGCCTCAGCTTCCGAGTAGCTGGGACTACAGGCGCCCGCCACCATGCCCGGCTAATTTTTTGTATTTTTAGTAGAGATGGGGTTTCACCATGTTAGCCAGGATGGTCTCGATCTCCTGACCTCGTGATCCGCCCGCCTCAGCCTCCCAAAGTGCTGGGATTACAGGCGTGAGCCACCGCGCCCGGCCAACATACCGTACTTCTTTGTGTGAAAACTCTGACATGGCTTGTATTGCCCCATTTATTGGTTTACCACTTCTTCCTCTTCCTCTTACTATAGAAATATCTCAAGACACAGGTGAACTGAATCAGTCCTTGGTTGGGACTGCCTTTTGGACAGAAATGGGGTAGGGATTACTCCTGGAGACAGCTGATTCCTGCCCATCCAAAATCATTCTTGCAGTTTCTTTTTTCTGTCCGTCAATCTGTCAGGCACATGTTCCCAGAAAAAAACCCCTGCTATCAGGGGATTCCTATATATTCATAAATGTCAGATTTATTCTTTTGTTTTTTTATCTTCTTCAGTGTAATAGATTTGATGCTTCTGTACTTTGTAAGATAATTACACAGAGCTGAATGTAATGCTATGTGCTGATGGGGAGAACTGGTGTTTTAAATTCTTTTAAATCCGGAGCTTTTATGGTCAACTATAGAAGCACCATGGCAGACTCATGCCCTGGCTTTAGAAGCCTACATGAGATTTTGTGACTTGCTGGCTTTATGAGACTTTTACACCTCAGACTGGCCTTTCCCTCCAAGAAAGATACCACCAGACAACAACAATTTTAACACTAATGTCTTCCTTTTGATTACATTAGATTTGCAAATTAAACAGATTAATAGTAGTGTTCTGCGTTTCTCTCAGCTCTTCTGTTTAATACTCTTATCTGACAAAGTGTAAATAGAAGACATAATTAATTACTCATGACTTGCATGTCAAATTGCATAAAAAATTACAGCCCCAGGAGGCCCATTATTACATGTCTGAGTGTTCAGTGAAATTAGTTTTGCAAAGAAAAAGCATACCTTAAGATAAGGGTTTTGTTTGTTTTTCTTTTCTTTTTATTTAATTTATTCGAGTGTCTGCAAAAAAAAGTGGAAGAACAACATTAACTCTTAATACAAAATTAAGGAGCTTAATTCTTTTGCCCAAGGACATGTTATTTTTCCTTTTTTTATTTTTTAGTTTGTCCATGAGATATTAAACTTTGCATATGAAAGTTATAAGGTGGTGATGCTTCTACAAAAGGAAGACCCCAGAATTTGCCTATTTTCTCTTTAGTATATATCCCCACAGAGAAAGTTATTAGTCAAGCAGGCTATGCCATACCCCCTCCTCTGTAAATTGTCTCAACCTTGAGCTGGGAAATGTACTGCCATGACTGAAAGAAATGGAATAATTTTCTAGCCACTTCTTGTCTTATCTGTCTAGAGTTGATCTGAATGAAATGAGGTCTCTGCTTCAACCGGAGAGCTCAGCATTTCATATTTAGCTCTCAATCTGTTTCATGATAATTTTTGAAGGAACAGACCGCTTATGACAAAATGTGCTGTACTATTATTAAAGGCATACTGCCTTTACAGAGTTCCATCACTTGAAACAAAGTGTTGGCTGGGAAGAATGCTTGAATGTGCATATCTTCTGAGGTTTTTCTAACAGCTATTAAATAAAATATAGTATGTGCCTCAGGTAAGAGAAAACCAAGTACCTGATTTAAAAAAAAAAAAAAAAAAAAAAAAAAAAAAAAAAAAAAGGTCATAGCATTGTCAGTAGAGCAAAGCAGCATAAAGCAAAGATTACCTGCCTGCAATCATTAGTCACTTCACCTCTCTGGAAAAATGAGAATCATAATCACTTCTACCTCGCGGGATTACTGTGAGGTCTAAATGAGCTAATCTGTGAAAGCACTTTGTAAACTGTAAAGCACAATTTAAATACATATTATCTTATCAAACATGTCTGCATCGCCTGTTTCATTGACTCTGGGATTGAGCGCTTTTCTTCTCCACATTTTTGTGTATCTGTGCATGTGTGTAGTGTGTTTCATGGAAGCCTATAATTAACATGGTCGTACTTTCTTTTTCTTTCTATAAACTAAAGTTTGCCATACCCAAGTGCATTTTCTGTCACCTGAAGTCACAGCTTAATTATGTGTCTGGAATGACTTAATACATAAAAGTCATAAAATATTTCTGTCTAATGGCAAATACTTTTATGTTAGACCCGTCTTTTATATACTAACCAGATCATTCTCATTAAAAATTGTTGTTTATCTAATTTCACACCTATACCATCCAGCATTGTTTGTACAGTGTTTTATGTTTATGATCACCAATCATCTTTCATATGTTATATTGGAGCATAATTTATTCTTTCTATGAACAATTATAGAGCATCAATTGTATGCCAAATACTGTGCTAATCATTCACTGTCTCCTTGGATTTCACTTATCTGTAGGTGAAAATGGTTACACATTTATAATAATAACTCCAATTACAGTGCAGTTGGCTCAACCTGTACACACCCAGTATCAGCCTTTTTCCTATGAAAAGCCCTCACAGGTGTTGTTCAGTGCCCAGTGGGGCTTTGCTATGGAACCCTAGTTCTGTGTCCTTCCATCCTCGAAGGTTTCCTGTTAGACATCTGCCCTGCTCGACCAGGTGCTGCCAACCCCAGCACCTTCCTTAATGTACCCAAAATCTTCCCATCCCTTGAAAACTAAGCCTTTCTTAGTATGTCAAACTGTTGCCTTGGTTTTTCTGTTTGTTTGGTTTTCCCCTGGCAGTTTGTCAGCTGTGGGCCAATAGGTTTCTGGAATTTCAGTGCCACTAATTATTCAGGTATGGGTCCCAGCATAATTGTGTGTGAAGGCGTGTGAAGTCCATTTAGGCACAAGCTGGGATCTCCACTCCCGACCCCATCACATTAAGAATAGCAAAAATTACTTATCTCATTTTATCTTCCTCTCATTTGCCTTGTCCGTCTTCTGGCGGAGTTGAATAAACTAGTGGACTGTGAAATAATCAAATGCGGGATAGCATACAGGAAGATGAAAAACATAAATATAATCGAATTTTTAAAGCCTGTGTTACATTTATTATGTGTGTAAAAGTTTTGACATCTTAATTGAATGTGAAAATGGATACAAGGTAAAGGGTTTATTTTTGTTTGATACATGTCCTCCGTGTATGTATTTCTAATTTCCACAATGGATGAGATATTACAAATTATTGAAAGTCCTAATTATCTCAAACATATTTGCATTTTATGTTAAATGTCCTCAATAAGCAACCATTTAATATGAATTTAAAATTAAAATGCAAAGGCTGGACGCAGTGGTTCATGTCTATAATCTCAGCACTTTGGGAGGCCAAGGCAGGAGGATCACTTAAGTCCAGGAATTCCAGAATAATCTGGGCAATGTGGCGAGACCCCTATCTCTACAAAAAATTTCAGAATTACCTGGGCGTGGTGGCACGCACCTGTAGTTCCAGCTACTTGAGAGGCTGAGATGGGAGAATCGCTTGAGCAGGGGAAGTCGGTGTTGCAGTGAACGTGATTGTGCCAGTGCACTCCAGACAAGATGACAGAGCAAGACCCTGTCTCAAAAATAAATAATTTTTTTTCTTTTTTTTTCTTTTCTTTTTTTTGGGGGGACGGAGTCTCGCTCTGTTGCCCAGGCTGGAGTGCAGTGGCGCGATCTTGGCTCACTGCAAGCTCCGCCTCCTGGGTTCACGCCATTCTCCTGCCTCAGACCACAGGCACCTGCCACCACGCCCGGCTAAGTTTTAGTATTTTTTAGTAGAAACAGGATTTCACCGTGTGAGCCAAGTTGGTCTCGATCTCCTGACCTCATGATCTGCCCGCCTCGGCCTCCCAAAGTGCTGGGATTACAGGCGTGAGCCACCGCATCCAGCCATAAATAAATAACCTTTTTAAGAAAAGTTTCATTCTTTATAGAAACATATCCTACGTTGAAGGAGAGTTTTAATGTGAGTCTATATAATCATTGTCAGGTTCTAACTGAAAAGAAAGCAAATATAAAAACCAGGCTTTGTGACTTGAAGAACACAAGAAATAATAATGAGAACTATGCACCAGTTCACAATTCTCACACTTGAACATTGTTAATGTTGAAGCCCCAGGATTATGGAAACATTGGAAATATGCCACACTGTGATCACATTGATTCGTAGAATTAATAGTAGGTGTCATCCAAATGGTTCTAAAATACATTTTTTAAGTGTGAAATGTCTCTCACAAAGATGGTCACGACTTTTCAGAGCACTCTTTTGCAAATAAATAATTCTGGATAGCCAAATTCTACTAGACCTCCCCATACAGAAATCTCATAAAACTCAGATAAATGCAAATAAGTCAATGAAAAGAATACCTCTCTATCTTCCTCCTAACTCAGCCACTGAAGACTAACATTACCTCTATTAAAGCGATGAAAGCAGATGTGGTATACATTATTGATAATGCTCCACACTGAAAGTTAAAACTTTTATATATGTTCTCTCAGATTATATAAAACTCATATAAAATTTACTTAATGAAGTTTTCAAAAGAGTATATGGAAAAAAGGGTAAGTTTGTGATTTCATAGCTGTTTTCATATGCTGATCTCAATTCAATATCGTCTCTCTCTTTTCACAAACCATCTGGGAGATTGACAAGTTGCATCTCACCAGATGGCCTCGCATACCAACCTCACACTTCCGTGGCACCATCCCTCCATGATAAATCCTGAAATGCTTTAATACAATGTTCCTGCTCAGGAAAAACTCCACAGCTCATGTCTTAAGAACCAGCTCATCGTCGCCCACTTCATTTCCCAAGGTTGAAATGGGATGTGATTTCCACTGGGTGCCAAATTATTCTATGGCTCAGAGGAATTAAGTGATTCCAGCTGGATACACCACGGAGCTCCTATCCTCCTATCTTTCTACAATCTCTTTTCTTATTCTCTGTTTCCCTTACTACTCCCTGGCCTATTGTTTTACAACTTACACTTTACAGAGAGATTCCATTCTTTTTTCCTCTCCTTTTCCACATACATAAATCACTGGAATGTATACTTTAAAGCGTCAGAAAGCAACTACAGTTTTGAGCTGTGGTTCATGTCTTCCTGAACCTAGCATGCAGAGAGTTGATACTGTAAAATACAAAACTGAATTGTCTGTGTCTATTATTTTATAGTATAACTACATATTTAAAAGACACATGCACATATGTGTTTATTGTGGCACTGCTCACAATAGCAAAGACTTGGAACAAACCAAATGCCCATCAATGATAGACTGGATAAAGAAAATGTGGCACATATACACCATGGCATACTATGCAGCCATAAAAAAGGATAAGTTCATGTCCTTTGCAGGGACATGGATGAAGCTGGAAACCATCATTCTCAGCAAACTAACACAAGAACAGAAAACCAAACACCATTTGTTCTCACTCATAAATAGGAGTTGAACAATGAGAACACACGGACACAAGGAGAGGAACATCACACACCAGGGCCTGTCGGGGGGTGGGGGGTTAGCATTAGGAGAAATACCTAATGTAGATGATGGGCTAATGATGCAGCAAACCAACAAGGCACGTTTATACCTATGTAACACACCTCCACGTTCTGCACATGTATCCCAAAACTTAATGTATAATAATAATAATAAAAAGATACTGCCTGGGAAGAGATTCTTAAGACCCTTCCTTCTTCCTTTTGCCTTTACAAATATCAGGGAGGCACTAAAGAACTGTGAGGGAAAAAGACCTGAAAAAATATCTTTTTCCCCCCTAGCTTACAGATCAAATCTGACCTCAATATCTTCTCCCATTCCCTCCCCTGCTTTTCCCCTCTGAGCCTCTCTCATAAGTTTTATAAATTCTTCCAGTCATTTAGTGTTCAAGAAGAGAGTCCAAATCAGAAACTTTGATGAATATGATAGGTCTTATTTCTCTGGTGCCTTGATCATCTTTCTTTAAATACAGTGAATTTTAGCTTCCAAGTTACTTTTTCTTCTCTCTTTCTCGACTTTTAGACTTTACTGTGCCTGTATTCTCTGACAAACATATAAACTGCTTATATCTTCACCCTCATGTTTTGCATATCAAATCCAACTCTCTGCTAAATTTTTCTTTTCATTTAGCAGTAACTGACTACCATAAATGTACTATCACTGTAAGAACAAACCATGTCATAGAGAAGTTTGCCTCCAGGAACTTTATTTCAACTCTTTTTACTTAAGTTTTCAAAATGCTACTTTATATGTTATTTTATTTCTCCCGTTGCATCCCAGGTTGGGTCAGATGACAGTATACCCGCATCATCTTTATACATGGATATCAGCTTCCATTTCCTGTTCTCCCAGATGCAGAGCTGCAGGAAGTTGTCTGCAGCTTGCCAGGCACATAAAGATCTTTATGGAACAGTCTCTGCACAATCCAACATAATACTGACCTCAGAGAAGTTTGGTGCTTTCCTTGGGTGTGACTTTGTCGACTAGAAGATTAGCCCAGTGTTTCTCAAAAATACTGAATGGTCTATTTAGTGTAGATAAAAAGGGAAATTGTGATGATTAATGATAGAGGAATTTCTTGATATGGAAAGAATAAGATTAGTTCTGTCATGAGGATAGGGAGACCAACAGCTAATTCAGTTAGTTAAAGGATAATGGAATAGAGCAAGATGAAAATCTCTCATCTGACTTCCCTGCTTAAAACATACAAATAGTTTTCTATGGTTCTTCAGATAATGTCCACACTTCTTCAAGGGTTTAAAGTCTTTCATGATCTGATTTATTATCACGTTGTTAGTATCATCTCTTGTCAATTCCTCACTTTTTTATGCTGTAATCATTCTGAATTTTTCTCCATTCCTCAAACTTGATACTCATTCTCACCTTCCTCTAATCCTTTGCATATACCATTCTCTCTGCCTGGAAAATTCCTAACTCTACACTCTCCCCTTAACCCAACAAGTGGCTCCTCATCCTCCAGGTCTCAGCTAAGATGACACTCTATTCACAAATGCATTCCTGACCTCCTCTCCTTTAAAACTGGGAGAAGGACTTCAGTTTTTTCCTCCTCCCGAGAAACCTTCCCCACTCCATCCTCAATTGGCTATCTGGAAAAGTCCTGTTTATTTATCAAGACGCAACTTAAAACAATTTTCTATTCTTTGAAACCATCCCAGCCTCATTCAAGTGTAGTTGACTCTTTTCCTTCTTAATACATCACTATAACTTGAATATGTCTATTATTGATTAAATTATACTGCTATGACAAGATTTCCCTGTATATTTGTATTCCCAACCAGGCAACAATATAATCTCCTTAAAGAAAGAGATTGTCATATATTCACTATTATCATTTTACCCCCAAATATACTCTTTCCCCACCTGCTCGTCTTACAGATGTAATTAATGTTTAGTTACCTGTCTGTTACTCTGTAAGCCTTCTAAGGGAAGGACCATGTTTAATTCACCACTCTTTACCTACCACGTTTCACAAAGCTTGGCACATACAGACACTCAGATACTTTTAGAATGAATGTATGAGCTTGCATTAGTATACAGAAGATAAATTTTTCTGCAAGTATTAACAAAAAAGGGCTGGGCCAGAGACTCTTGGTAGTTTTCTGTAGCCTTTACTAATATTGATAATATATGATAAATTGGAGGTCATAGAAAATTCATCTGGTCTATTTAGTTATAATGTATTTGCATGGTCCCATGCATGGCAGAGATCTAGAAAAAATAACACTTGTGAAAAGTTATGACAAATAAATCAGATAAGAATACCAAATTATACAACTTACCTGTGACCCTAAAAATGGTCTAATATACTTAAAAGACATACTTAATATCCTCTACATACATTTATTTTTTTCAACAAGCATTGTTTAAAGATCATCTAAAATGTGCTAGGCTGTGTTGATAGGAAAAAACAATGCACCCCAAAAGATGTCCATACCCTAACCCTAACCCTAACTGTGGAAGCTGTAAATGTGTTTTCTTACATGACAAAAGAGATTTTGCTGATTGGATTAAGATTAAGGACCCCAGAAATAATCCCACACATCTACAACCACCTGATCTTTGACAAACCTGACAAAAACAAGAAATGGGGAAAGGATTCCCTATTTAATAAATGGTGCTGGGAAAACTGGCTAGCCATATGTAGAAAGCTGAAACTGGATCTCTTCCTTACACCTTATACAAAAATTAATTCAAGATGGATTAAAGACTTAAATGTTAGACCTAAAACCATAAGATCCCTAGAATAAAACCTAGGCAATACCATTCAGGTCATAGGCATGGACAAGGACTTCACGACTAAAACACCAAAAGCAATGGCAACAAAAACCAAAATTGACAAATGGTATCTAATTAAACTAAAGAGCTTAGAGCTTCTGCACAGCAAAAGAAACTACCATCAGAGTGAACAGGCAACCTACAGAATGGGAGAAAATTTTTACAATCTATCCATCTGACAAAGGGCTACTATTCAGAATCTACAAAGGATTTAAACAAATTTACAAGAAAAAATCAAACAACATCCATCAAAAATATGAGCAGACACTTCTCAAAAGAAGACATTTATGCAGCCAACAGACACATGAAAAAATGCTCATCATCACTGGTCATCAGAGAAATGCAAATCAAAACTACAATGAGGTATCATCTCACACCAGTTAAAATGGCGATCACTAAAAAGTCAGGAAACAACAGGTGCTGGAGAGGATGTAGAGAAATAGGAACGCTTTTACACTGTTGGTGGGACTGTAAACTAGTTCAACCACTGTGGAAGACAGTGTGGCAATTCCTCAAGGATCTGGAACTAGAAATACCATTTGACCCAGCCATCCCATTACTGGGGATATACCCAAAGGATTATAAATCATGCTGCTGTAAAGACACATGCACACGTATGTTTATTGCGGCACTATTCACAATAGCAAAGACTTGGAACTAACCCAAATGTCCATCAATAATAGACTGGATTAAGAAAATATGGCACATATACACCATGGAATACTATGCAGCCATAAAAAATGGTTAGTTCATGTCCTTTGTAGGGATGTGGATGAAGCTAGAAACAATCATTCTGAGCAAACAAGCTAGAAACAATCATTCTGAGCAAACTATCACAAGGACAGAAAACCAAACACCACATGTTCTCACTCATAGGTGGAAATTGAACAATGAGAACACTTGGACACAGGGTGGGGAACATCACACACAGGGGCCTGTCATGGGGTGGGGGGAGGAGGGAGGGATAGCATTAGGAGATATACCTAATATAAATGACAAGTTAACGGGTGCAGCACACCAACATGGCACATGTATACATATGCAACAAACCTGCATGTTATGCACATGTACCCTAGAACTTAAAGTATAATGAAAAAAAAAAAAAAAAACAACATGATTAAGGACCTTACAACAGCAAGATTATCTGGAATTTCTAGCTGGGCTCTCCAATCACATAAGTCCTTAAAACTAGAAGAGGAAGGTAAAAGACTAGGTCAGGGAACTGGCCACAGAGAGACTCCACCTGCCATTGCTGACTTTGAAGATGCAGGAGGAAGGTTATAAGCCAAGGTATGCAGGCAGTCTCTAGAATCTGGGAATAGTCCTCAAGGAAATGGTGACCTCAATCCTTATAACAGGAAGAAACTAAATTCTGCGAACAACAGTGAATGAGTTTAAAAAAAAAAAAATTATAGCGCCCCTAGAAAGGAACACAACTCTTCTTCTGATACCTTGATTTTAGCCCAGTGAGACCCATGCCAGACTTCTGACCTGTAGAACTATAGGATAATACATCTGTTTTCAGTCATTATGTTTATATAAATTTGTTGGGCCGCAATAGAAAACTAATGTAGCACTGGGCTAAATGCTTGGGAGAGAACAATAGATACTCTTAATTACTGTCTCTTTTTTATGGCATTTTTAAAGACCATTGAATAATCTGGCCTGCAAAACACATTTATGGAACAAGTAATACTAATACAGTATAATAAAACTTATAGTAGATGTATATAAGTTTTATACTTCAAGAAATAGTGATGGAATTAAGGAAGGTGTCAAATCTATTCGGAGTGGGATCAGGGAAAATTTCAGAGAACAAACCATTTTAAGATGGGTCTTCAAGTAATAAATACTAGTTTCCCAATTGTATAGCTGGGGGATACAATTTAGTACAATGTTAAGCTAAGAAGGAGTGCAACTGGAGATGCATGAGTGATCGATGAATGAGTGACATGAGGACTTGTTTGTCACACAAAATATATTTGGATGTATAATGTGGAATAATTTGCATCTAGAAAGTTTGCTCCAGCTGCAATATGTGGAGAATGGAAGAGGGGCAACAGTGTATACAGAGGCTGCTACCATAGGCTAAGTAAGAAAGGATGAGGTCTCTGTTTCATAATAGCCACCATTTATTGGAACTTGGCTATGTGTCAGCAACTGTAACAACACTTTACATATATAATTCCATTTAGTCTCTATTAGTTAACTCTGCAAAGCGGATATCGTTTCTATCTCACAGATTAAGAAACCAAAGTTTAGACAGATGTGACCTTAAAAAAGAAATACCCCCACAAAAAGCTAATAAAAGTAGGATTCAAACCCAGTTGTTAATCACATTAAAGCCTGTGCTTTAATTCACTCTACCACGGCAGGAATACAGAATCAATATAAGAAGATGGAAAGAGAGAGACTTAATAGGTAAAATTAGCTAAGCTTATTGTTGATTACACATAGGACAAGGAAAAGAGAGGAATTGGGGCCTACTGACAGTTTTTGGATTTGAGTTATAGGGGAAAGGAATTGCAGCTAAGATAGGAACCAAAGTAGAAGACATCTTCTGAGTCAGGAATAAAAGTTAAGCTCTGGATGAATTTAAGGTGTGTATTGGGTAGCCAGGTAGAGATGCCCAGAAGCCAGTCTGGAATTTGGAACTGGGACATGGACTGAACAGAAAGATTTGAAAACCATCTACCTGTAGGTAACTTTCATGGTCTGGAACGCTTCATGTAAAAATGTTGGAGAAATCTCCTGTTTTTAATGAATAGTGAAAGAATCTATCCTTATCTGTGCTCTGAAAGAAACTTTCATCTGAGACTCCCTGAGAAGATGGCTCAGCCTAACACCAACGCTGACTTCTAGACTGGGGGTGCTGGCAAAATGGCAAACTGAGAGTGCCAAGGGCTTTGCCTGTGTCCTGCTTGGTGAGGTCAGAACCTTGTTCCCGTGGAAGACCTACTATGCCATACGGCTCTGCTGCATCAACAGCCAGTCTGAACATAAATACTTTGCTTTAGACACTGTTTTTAATCTCTTAATGAGCATACTGACTTCCCACCCTACCCCCCAATTAGCTGCATATCAATCAGTCAATTAGCAGATTGACAGCTCAGCCAAGGAACAGTGAAGGCTGGTGTTGCAACTGATTGTTAAATTTGTCTTGAATTTGCTACTGGAAAATGAGAGAAGTTTAGGGCAAATACTGCTCCCTGTACTCCTGACTGAAATCTTTTAGACAAAATAATTGCTATCAAATATTCTGATATAGGAATTCTTGAAACTGCCTGGTTACTTTACTAGAGAGGGAAGCAGCCACTAACTGCAAAAGACTACCTCTGTTGTACCAGACGCACAAGAAGAGATTTTCACCATTGCAGAGCTATTTATACACAGCCAACTTCTGTCCTCAGTTCACATATACACACAACTCCCATTGATATCAATGGAAGCTGCGGACATGTGGCTGAGAACAGAATTTGGCCCACTGAGCTGCAAGGCTTGGCATTCTTTTGCTCACTATGACAACTTCAGAACTGGATCTCTTAGCACATGTGCATTTAGAAGAAGAGTTCTTGATTTATTTTCTTTTTTTTTCTCCCCTCTTTATCTTGGCCTTGAAAAACAAAACGGAAACTTGAGAAACTACTGGCAGCAATGGGTTTCTTGCATAGAATGAACTGTGTGGGGGACTTGGAGAAACAGAGACCATACAAGTTTTTGGATTCAAAAACTTGACAAAATAGTTTTATGTAAGCGTGCTGCCACTCGCAGGATGCTGACTAACAGCTTGGTTTCACAGTCATCCTTGAAATAAAAGCAAAAGATGCCATGAAACAACTTTTACACACATAAAATTATCAAGTCCAATATTTAATTTGCAGATGACATATTCCAGAGAATATTTGAAACCTGTCATTAATATGTACTTTCATTCTTCTTATAGGAATTGCCCTTTCTCTAGTCCAAGTGATTTTAGTAGGGCTGTCAGGAAGACTCCTGCCTCATTGTAAGTGTACATGTCAGGCTAGGCAATCAGTGTATCCAGTCCTCTTGGAAACAAAAAGCCTATTAACCAAGGAGAGACAACCAGCATATGATATTCCAAAGATTATATGGAACAGGGAAACAGGCTCTCCTCTGAGGTCAGGAGCTTAAAGGATACAAAGTCTTTTAGCTTTGGGGGGCCAGTTTTGTACCACTTGGAGAAAAACGGCAGGTAATGAAGCCAACAGGGAGGAAAGTAAAGAAGGAAGAGGAGAAAACATTTTTATAATATTTAAATCCCCGGATCTAGCCATGCCTTACTGAATTTTCCCACTATGAGCAAAAAAATTAATCCCTTTATTCTTAAACTGGTTGGAGCTGAATCTCTAATAACTTGTAACCTATAGGGATTTAACAAAAAACATTGCTCCTTCATTCACTCTAGAGATTTTCTCTGCCAAAATATATTTTCTTATTGTGTTCAAACACTCAGATTTCACCATCTTTGTATATACTAAAACTTTCCTAAATAAATAACCTCAGGAAAAAACATGTGATTTGCAATGACTGTGGATGCTCTGCCCACTAAGAAGATAAACAGGAAGATTATACTAGAGAATGCAGAGCACACAATGTCTCCATGTCTCCGCTCTGTTGGGAAACAGGAAGCCAGTGGAGGACGCTCTTTGTGGATGCACTTGGAGGAAGCACCTCATTATCTGGACTCTTGGCTGTTGCCCATTGTGGTGCCCTGATGGAGTCTGAGCCCAGCATGTAGCTCTGGTAATGGATCCAGTGACAGGTAGACTGTGCTACAAGGTGCATTCCACTTGACCAGCCATCATTACATCGGTTCTCCCCAAATTATTTGATTGACATTTTTAGAGAAAGTCAGGAACTGTTCATGATTGGTAGCCAGGAAGCCACTATTTTCAAATAAGTGAACACCAAGAATGAAGGTGCAAAGGAAGAGGCTTAAAGAAATGGGAAGGATCTAGGGAAATGGGTCTTCTGCCATTGTGAAATTTGGATTTCACATTTTAGGATGTGTGGGCCTAATCCTAAAATTAGGAGAATGTGATTCAGCCTTGATACACATGAATTGGAAGAATAGCTTATATAAGCAGCCTTAGTTATGTCTATTTGGCATAGCAATGAATCTATGCAAAACCTTAATAGTTTATTGTGCAGTAGATTCCCATCAGTTACCCAGAAAATATATGTCTTATATGTCAATATATCATGCAGTAGATTCTCATTAATCATCCAGAAAATATGTCTTAGGAATAAGTTATCTACTGCCTGAGGAATTTAATTTAGTTGTTGAAGAAACTGTTTGCCTTCAGCATGGACTGATTTGTTGCATCATTATCAGTGAGTGTTGCCTCACATATAATAACTGATTTTCCAGACATTCACCTTATTACTCCTATTTATGTGCAGGCTACAATATCCATTAGACATAGAAGTCCCCCTTACCACACATGAAAACACATACACCCACCTACCCACTCATCTACCCCGCCCTACCCATCACACACACATAGAGGACTTCAAAAAGTTCAAGGACAAATGGAATTAAAAGATAAAAACTAAAAAGATGAACTTGCTTTTCAACATGTCATCAAGTTCAAGACACTTATTATAAGTTATTATACCAGCCATTTAGTCCGTCCCTAAAGAATTGAGGCTCCTAAGAATTTAACCATGTTGTCGCAGTCTTTTTTACATTATTAAGTGAGGAAAGATAGGTACTCTTTACAGACTTTTTTTTTAACATTAAGAAACAAAAAGAAGTCAGAATGAGCCAAGTCAGGACTATAAGTTGGATATCTAATGAATTCCCATCAATATTCTCACAATATTGCCCTCGTTTGATGAGAAGCATGAGCAGAAGCATTGTTGTGGTGGAGAAGCATTGTCATGATGAAGCTTTCCTGGGCATTTTTCCTCAAAGGCTTTGGTTAACTCTCAGAACACTCATAATAGGCAGATGCTATTGTTCTTTGGCCATCCGGTATGTCAACAAGCAAAAAGGTCTAAGCATTCCAAAAAACTGTTGCCATGACCATTGCCTTTGACTAGTCCACTTTTGCTTTGATTGTACCATTTCCACCTCTTGGAGCCATTACTTTGATTCTGCTTTGTTTTCAGGATCATACTAGTAAAGCCATATTTCACCTTCAGTTACAGTTCTTCAAATGAATGCTTTAGAGTCTTCATACCACTCGTTTCCATAAAAGCTCTGCTCTTGTCTGCAGCTGATCTGGGCACATTGGTTTTGGCACCCATCAAGTGAAAACTTTGCTCATTTTTTTTTCAATCAAAGCTGTGTAAGCTGAACAAACTAAGATGTCTATGGTGTTGGCCATTGTTTGTGCCATTAACTGCTGGTCCTCCTCAAACAGGGCAATGAATTTAAAAAATAAAACAAAACAAACAAGTAGGGCACTAACAAGATTACATTTTTCCACACGAATTGATGTAGATGGTCTGCCACTGTGGGCTGCATCTTCAACATTGTTTCATTCCTTCTTTTTTTTTTTGTCTCCCAGACTGGAGTGCAGTGGCGCGATCTCGGCTCACTGCAAGCTCCGCCTCCCGGGTTCACGCCATTCTCCTGCCTCAGCCTCCCGAGTAGCTGGGACTACAGGTGTCCACCACCTCGTCTGGCTAAATTTTTTTTTTTTTTTTTTTAGTAGAGACAGGGTTTCATCGTGTTAGCCAGGATGGTCTCCATGTCCTAAACTCGTGATCCGCCCGCCTCAGCCTCCCAAAGTGCTGGAATTACAGGCGTGAAACACCGCGCCTAGCCTGTTTCATTCCTTCTTAAAATGAGACATCCATTTGTAAACTGATTTCTTTGTGGCATTGTCCCCACAAACTTCTTATAAAACATCAATGATTTCACCATTCTTCCACTCAAGCTTCACCATAAATGTGATGTTTGTTCTTGCCTTAATTTTAACAGAATTAATGTTGTTTTCACAGGGTGTCTTTTCGAACGGATGCCTTGTCTTTCTTCCGGCTTCAAACTAGATTGTATTTATACACATTATAACAAGTTAGTAAGAGTTTATTTTGTTGCAAAAATTTTTTGAAATCCATCTATAGTTTTTTTGTAAATGCATTTTCCATGAACTTTTCAAAGACCTCTTTTCCATCATAGATTTAAAAAATGTTAAGATTTAACTAGCTTCACTCATCTAAGAGAATCACTAAGCATTTATTTGACTGCTTATTTTTCTTCTACTTCACGGTGTGCATTTGTTTCTTACTGCATATAATAAAAGGAACCATATAAAAAAAGTTTTTTATATGGTGTAATAAGCACCTTATATACATTGTCTTTCTGGATACTCACAACAGCCTGTGAGACAAAGACAACCCCATTTTACAAATGGCAAAAACAAGGCTTAGGGATATGAAATAACCAAGCAAATGAGTTTGATTCCGAAGCTCATTCTAATAACCACTAAGTAAAGGTCAGTGCATTGTTGTTTATTTTTACCAAATTTTATAAAAGGTCTCTAAAGACCCAAATCCTCTGTGCGTTTAGTTACAATCACCCTTCTACATTTCCCACCAATACATTTTCCCCTGGTCTATACTTATCTTCTTTGTTCTATTATTTTTGAAATTTTGAGTAGTAAAGGAATTTGGGAGAGGGAGAATGAAGAGAGAGAGAAAGGAAGACAGAATCACACCGATTAAAATGAATTTACAAAGTAAGACAACTATGGCTCACATTGGCGGCATTTCCGTATGTCTTCGCAATGCTCTTACCTGAGATGGGCCTTTTAAAGGTTGGGTTGAACATCTGTTCCTCAGTTATTGCTCCTTCACTCCCCAAAATCTTCCCCTACAAAGGACTGAAAATAATCATCAGAAATGACCTTTCCTTCCTTAGTCCCAGGTTTGTTTGGGATTTCATGTAATAAACTAGAGTATGGGCGCCTTCTTCCACTGATTGCCATGTTCATTTCATGGCCTTAGTCAAGTGCCTTGGCTGCGAATTTTCCCTCTCGGCACTGAAAACCCAGTTTTGCTGGGCAATTTTAGTTCCCAATATGAAGAAAACCCTTCCAGCATGTAAATGTAATGCTTGGTGAGGCCTTTCCTGAAAAGCAGTGTTGCCTTCCCATACAAGATGAGACATGTGGAGATTAACTTTAATGTCTAATCTGTTGCAAAGGTGAAACTAAATTCTATTTCTATCTTTCTCCTCATCTGAAATGAAAAGGAAATGCTTGAAATTTTGCTCCCCAAAATAGAGCACTTTGATTAAACCATTTTTATGTGATATTCCTATGTCCTCATTAAGTTTCCAGACAGTTTTAATGTTTATTGAACTAAATTGATAGGGTTAAACCTCTTTGTAAGTATAAACTAAAGTTTTTATGCCTATTTCTATTATTGTATAAAAGAAAAATAACAAAAAAGTATCTATTCGTTTGAGGAGGTAGCTGGTATTTGCTAGCAAAGGAGAACAGCCGTATAATTAACTGTGTCAAAATGTTTTCTTTGTTCACAGTTAATCTAACTGCAGCTGCTAGGAGGCAGAATGCATAAATATGACTGTGTACTTTTAATTACAGAAAATGACAGGCGTAAGTTGTGACTGGAGCGTTGCCTGAGATTGTTATGGGCAAAAATGTTGCTCAGAGACTCATTGAATTAATAAGTAGCCCTTTGTTTTTGGTGTCCAAATCGTATAGATGTTACTAGCAACTAAAATAAAATTAAAGTTCAGAATTTTAATCAGCCAAAGAAAATGTAAATATAATCTTGTAACATATTTAGAGAAATCACGGCACATAATAACCATTTGATACTGAGCATTATATACAATAATACTTCATACATGTGATTTTGTCTTGGAGCAAGAAATGCTCTACATAAGTGAATTTTCTAGAGGTACCTTTAAGAATTAAATTCTTTCTCCCAAGTTTCCTCTCCATTCTATGCAAATAAGTCACTCTCAATTCTAATTTTTTTCCCTAGGTGCTCTAATAATAATGAAGACAAAATATCTCATATTTGTTGATTTTTCTGTTTTGATAATACATAGTAATGCCTGTAAATGGAGGGGTGGGTAGCTCTGGGCCCTGGAGTTCATTCTCCTCTAAGTGTTGATACTTATGAGATAGTATGAAAGAGAAATGAAGCAGCATTTCATTATTTGGGACATTGTTCTCTTCCTCTTTCCCTTTGCTCTTCTACCTTTATTGGCTGAATAGTATAGCAAAATGTTCACTGGGCTTTACATCAAACATATTTTATATTCATTGTAACTCTGAGCAAAGAACATCTCTGAAAATCAGTTCATTTCTTTATATGGATGAAACAGGATAATCAATGTTTAAATTTTAAATATAACGATTGCTCAGAAATGCTATTCCTTTTCTTTTTTGTTTTTCTCCTCTATAATTATTTTTTAATCACCTTTTTATTATACATCTTTTCTCCTTTCTGTGCTGTGGTAGACAGGTAGGGGGTGTGGTGGTATTGGCTAGGGAGGCTTAAGGGGTCACGGTCAATGCTGTAGATAATTGCTGTTTTCAGCTGTCTTGTTGCCTTCATTCTATTGTTTATCCCTGCACGTAGCCACTGTGGGGGTGGCTGTCACCTTGGTGACAGCAGTTTTGTGCTGTGCATGTGGTGTGAACACTGGCTTAAAGCAGAGTATAAGCAGGTCCTGCTGCCTCAAGTAATTCGGTGTAAGCAGACAGACTCTTGCCTTTGTTCTCTTAGCAGCTCTGCTGCTGAAATACACTAATAATAGAACATGTTAGTTGAAATTATGCCTCTCCATCTCTAATTACTGCATGCCAAACTATTCTGACTGCTACTGTCATTTCCCAGCAACTGATGGCTGCAGGTGATTGTTTCCGATTGTGCTCAAGGGACTTCTTCCACTCATTCTCCCTTTGCCCCACTACGTCATGTGTTCAATAACTTGACTGATTAATTTCAGTATGCTGAATGGTTTGAATGAAATAGAAATGAACATTAAGAAAATATTTTAAAATCAGTAGATGCTCATCGTGGGTTTTCTCTGTGTGAAGGGAAGTGGAACAGTCATAGACATTGTTTAGTTAAGATGATCTATGCATTCTTGAACCCAATTTTCCTGATTTTGGCAAAGACAACTATTCAATTCCATCCCTACTCCTAACTAACTCCCCCACGTCTCCATGCATTTCAGACAGACCTTCAGCCATGACCTGATATTCTTTCTGCTGCAGACAGCCAGCTCTGTTCGGTTAGGCTTTGGATCCTGGAGACTCTCTAATCTAGTTTCTAAGTTTTACAGATGAAGAAATTCTGTGTTACATGAACTGTCTAAGATCTCACAACAGTTTAAGCAAAGTTAGAAGACAAACCCAGCATTCCCAACGGTTGATATCGTATGCTCTGTGCCTCATTTCATTGTATCATTTACCTGTTATTTAATCTAACAGATGTTGCTGAACAGAAGTTGTTAGTGGCAGGTACAAATCCCAGGCCAACATCGAAAGTTTGTCACTGTCAGAACTTCTGTTCAGTTTTAGTTACATCTGCTAAGGATTCTAAGCACAGTGTACATGAACCTTCCAAAAGATCCTTAGCATTTTTACATCACTTTTGTTTCCTCCTGCTTTTTACATTTTATTGAATGAGGTCAAAATGATCAAGGCAGGTACAGTTTACATAATTGTGCACTCAAACTTGAATTTTACATGCATCCAGAATTGGGTCTAATTCTGTAAAATAAAACCTCAGTTGGAACTGGGCTATGCTGAAAAGCAAGTTTGATATAAATGACACTCAAGATCACCATGTATTTTCCAGATGATCAGACCTGCTGTTTCTAAAAGAGTACATCACTTTGTAGACCACTAAATGCAAATTGTATTTTAAACTATAGATTTAGGGGAGGAGGGGTAATTAAGAGTTACAATAATATTGATTCTTACCCATGTATGAGTACAGATGATATTTCCATTTATTCAGGCATTCTTTTATATCTTTCATTATTGTTTTGCTCATTTTTAATGCCCTTATTAGATTCATTCTCAGATATTATAAAGGTTTGCTCACTCTTGTGAATTGATCTACTTTTCTTTTTCTTTCTATTTTCTTTTTCTTTCTCTCTTTCTTTTTTTTTTTTTTTTTTTTTTTTTTTTTTTTTTTTTTTTTGAGATGGAGTCTCACTCTGTCGGCCAGGCTGGGGTGCAGTGGCATGATCTCTTGAGATCGAGTGATTCTCCTGCCTTGGCCTCCTGAGTAGCTGGCACTACAGGCACCCACCACCATGCCCAGCTACTTTTATTTATTTATTTATTTTGTATTTTTAGTGGAGACGGAGTTTCACCATATTGGCCAGGCTGGTCTGGTCTTGAACCAACTCTTGTGTGTGGATCAAGTGATCCGCCTGCCTGGGCCTCTCAAAGTGCTGAAATTACAGGCATGAGCCACCGCACTGGGCCATTGGATCTACTTTTCTGTCATGGTTTTCAAGTTTGTTTTGGCTGACTTACTAAAGAAAATTTGATTTTTTGATACTGATTCTTTGTTCAGCATCTTTCTAGGACTTTCTTCTCAGTTCATGTGGTTTGTCTTTTTCTATCTTTCTAATCTTATCTTGAACAGTCTCCTTGGCTTTGTTCCAACGACAGGGACCTTCAAATACTTCCTAAATTCCCCAAGCGTTTTCCTCACCCAGAGCCTTTGCTGTTCCTATGTCTGAAATGTTCTTCAGCCCAAGCGGTTAGCTCCATTTTCTTTATCTTTCAAGCCTCCACTTAAAAATCAACTTATTGCAGAGATTATTCCTAATTTTACCATCAAATGTGGGCCCTTCCCTCTATTGTGCTTTCTCAAAATCCCCAGCATCACGTTTTTACCCTTCTTAAAATGTATCAAATGCTGGAATTGTTTTAGTTACATGCATTTTTACATTAAAATATGCGTTTCATCAGGAAAGGAGCTTGTCGGTGTGGCTTACTATTATCTTCTTAGCACCTAAAGCTGTGTCTGACAAATTGTAGGTGATCAGAAAATATAAGAATACAAGAAGAGTGACCTGAGACTAATGATTTAACATCTCTAATTATAAGTAGAAAATACTTTTTCAGAGCATATAGTGATATACTCTGTCTCCTTTGTAAAAGAATAAAAATAAGATATAATCGTAATGAATATCCATGACAATGAAACATTGTGAAATTTTCTGGTACAAGTCCTGTCCCCAAGTGCCATGCAGGAACAACAACAAAAAGTCAAGAATAATGCATAGGGACTCAGAACCCTAGTACTGTATGAGCCACCTGAATTTAAACAGTTTGTGATTGATTTAGTAGCTCTCTTTCTCTCTCTCTCTCTATATATATGTGTGTGTATATATATACACACACACGTGTATATATATATACACACACACATTGTGTGTGTGTGTTTTAACATATAAACATATAGGTATATGTTTAAACATACAAATACAAGAGAAAATTTGTATATGTTGAAACATAAACCAATATAAGAGAAATTATGGTAAATATTTAATAAATAGTTCAAGAATCACTTGCTGCAGAAATTCAGAACATGGGCTGGGTGTGGTGGCCCACACCTGTAATCCCAGCACTTTGGGAGGCCGAGGCGGGCAGATTACAAGGTCAGGAGATCAAGACCAGCTTGGCCAACATGGTGAAAACCCATCTCTACTGAAAATACAACAAAAATTAACCTGGCGTAGTGGTGCATGCCTATAATCCCGACTACTCAGGAGGCTGAGGCAGGAGAATTGCTTGAACCTGGGAAGCAAAGGTTGCAGTGAGCCAAGATTGCACTACTGCACTCCAGCCTGGCGACAGAGCGAGACTCAGTCTCAAAAAAAAAAAGCAATTCAGAACATGTATCCAACACCCAGTGTATCAATAGAAGAATAGGGCTTATTTGACCAAGGGTCATTAACAGTGTTCTCTTAATGAACCTTGAATTGGCCCCAGAAAACAATATTCTGATCTGTCAAAGAAATGTTACCAAGTGCTTACTACATTCAGCAGTGTATTTAGTTTGTTGAAGAGCAGAATGACTAAATGAATGAATGAATTTTAAAATTGAGTTAGTTATGTGGATGTTTGGCAAATGTACAAAAAGAATCAGCAAAATTTTATTACTATGCAAATGTTATGCTGCATTTTAATTTCTATTTAGCCTCTAATATGCAACATTAAATCAAACTATTGTGTACAAGAACCTTAAAGTTCATTTAATGTGATTTTAATTCATGTTATAAATTAAATGATTTACAATGTAAATGGAGAAATGTCTTATATCTTAGTTTAGACTCATCGGCTTTCCAGGCTAATTTTGTGCACGGTAATACTAACTGTAGACAGACAGTGTACGTGAACTACAGTGTCCAATCAGAGATCAAACCTACAATAAACTTCTGTGTGGAGAAGAATACATTGCCCTTCTTCTCTCCATTTTCATATCAAGCTCCTCTGGTACTGCATTGCTGGTTGGCACAAACTCTCCCATAAACAGCATTTAAGGGGATGCTGCTATTGATGAAGCACACACTGCTATTGCATCCCATTCTTCAAGCTTCTGATGCATCACTGAAAGTCATTCAGGACTCTGGATTCACCAGGAACTATAAAAGCCACCAGCAACCACTGAGAAGGCAATGCAATTGAAGTGTAACCCTGGTTGGAAAGTAAATAGGGAATTGGGTGTTGAGTCCCTGTGTATTATTCTTGGCCAAATACATCAGAGCTAACATGTCAGGTTTTGTCCGAAAGTGTTGTATTTGCTTTTATTTTCACAAGTTCAATATAATTCCATTATTACAAGTTCATCTATTTCTTAATGTTTTAAATACATTTTATCTAAGTATTGTTTTGTATTAGATTTACTCTGAATATGTTGGGCCTTTATAGAGAAACAGTAAATAGGAAATATGATACAATATTTACAGAAAATATTCTCCAGTTAATGTATCTTATTATTATATGCTCTTCCTTATGTGGTAGAGTTTATAAAGTTATTGAGTTCATTAGAAAGTGAATTAAGAACATGAAATAGGTCCAGTAAAATATGAACCCATACATCAAAAAAAAATCTCATCTCCAAGTGGCTTGAAGTTTAGTATAAATCCAGTATCGCTCCAAAACAAAGAAAAGAAAAGGATATTATAGTATGCATATTCAAATGTATTAATAAAATTGTGTGAAACCTTTTTTAAAGAAATGTAAATCTGAGTTAAGTGTTCTGGCTGTTACAGACTAATAGATACACAACTTTCTAATTTCAAATTTGAAAAGCTAAACTTGTGCACCAAAATATTTTCAGCTAAAATATTTTTAAACATTATGTTTTTTCTATTATTACTTGAGCTTTTTAAACTTAGTAATTTAAACTAATCTTGGAACACTTGCAAAGTGTGGTGGAAATGAAGAAGAAATAAGCTGTAAATTCAATATGGCTGAAGTTTAATTTCTGTGCCATCCTTGAGTATGTCTAGGGAGGAAAATTGGCACTCTCTTAACAAAACAAACCAGAGCTTAGTTTCTACATAGAACAAGGTTTGAAATGAATATGGAATGAAAGTAAATATTTAGAAGATTAATTCCTTGAGCTTCCTCAATACCTTAGTTTTGCAAGACTTTGAAACCATCTTCTCCAGGGACAAAAGAAAGTAATTACCTCTCCTCCACATGATGTTTAATCATGCTCTATTTTTCGAAGAACAGCTGTGCAACACTGGCTGGGCTACAAATTAAACACACCTCCTTCAACTTGCTTAGATTTAAAAGATAATGAATATGTTGGGTGACAGAATCTGAATTCAAAAAGACTTTAATAGACCAGAGCTATAAGCTGAAAACAAGATCAAAGTAATCAAGGATAAATGTAAGGTCCTATACTTGAGTCCAAGAAACCAAGTGAGTAAATACAGGGTGGGGAAGATATGACTTAATGGCAACAGAATGAATTAAGCACCACAGAATTTAGAAGCTATATTTTATAAGAAGCTAAATATGAGTTCATGGTTTCATTTGATTAAAAAAAATTGAATGCGGCACATGGTACATAAGTAAAAGCATTCATCTTTGAAGACCTAACCTAGTTTGATACAACATAACATAAATTTGAGGGACTTACAGCTCTTTGCAAACAAATGCTATCACTGTTGTTTTAATATTTGTTCGAGCAGAGATCAAAGGATCTATGCTGACACAATCTTCCTTTTACTAGTTGTACTAAAACTCCGACAGTTTCTGTTATGATAGAATTTGTAAATGCTTAGAATGGCATCAGAATATTACGTATATTAAAAATTAGCATATATACCACACATGAATGAATGAAACAAGGTGTAGCCTAATGAAATTATGTTGTAGAACTATTCATTTAACTTATGTCACATTTGTTAAATCTAGATTACTTTCATGGTTCTGGCAAAGACTAACAAGTGACCACTGTGTCATAGAGAAAGAAAATAGAACCTATGTAAAAATCACAGAGGGTCTAGAAATATGATGTATAAAATATTTTGAGGCTTCAGTCTAGGAATATGATATATGAGACATTTTGAGGCTTCAGTTCAAAGCATAAAGAGTGAAACATGATACATTTACCAGAAAATTAACTAAACTTCTAAACATAAGTAAAAGAGAGAAGTTATTATTATCTTTGTGAATATTCATTATTACAGAATTGGTAAATTTCCCAGGTAGAAGAAGTGTTTTCTGGGCTTCTCTCTCTACAAATAAATCACTGTAGTAAAAACTCTCACGGGACTGTCGGGTGGGTTTTCTAGAAATATTTACCACAATTGATTTTTGTGGGTTCCTAAATGCTGTAATCCAAAACCTCATTTATCAACTTTCTGTCTGCTTTATTGTAATTGCAGAGTTTTCTATTACTATATCATGACAGGTCAGAGCAGTGCTGTGACAAGGAGCCTCTGTATTAGGAAAGATACACATTCCACACACCAGCTCAGCAATCCAGATTGTTGACTGTAATTAAACTCACAGGGGAATTAAACTTGTTTGACAAGAAAGGGGGTGGGATGATTTGTAGGATTTAATAAGTCATAGCAACAATGACACATGCCTGCCCCAAAATTTTCTCTGAATTTTTGCAGGGCCTGTACGCATTTAGAAAAGATCAAATAATTTTGTTCTGCAAGAAAGTAGTACATATTTATAAAGCACTGAATCCTGTAATCACTGGTCCCATGAATTGAACAACGGAAGCATGTTTCTTGAAGAAATTCATATACCAAATTTTGTTATTCCAATATCCATTCATTGCAGTCAGACTTCTGGCCTGGATTCAGAAACAATGCCATTTTTAATGGATTGATTGCTAAATCTCTTGCTTTCTGTAGTTTAACTCATTTTTTTTAATCATTTCTTCTTCTGATTTTGACTCATTTTTCTTTCCACAATTATGCTTTGTCCTCCTTCTGCATCACTTCTCCAGCTTTGACCATTTTCTTCTAATTTTTGCCAAGAATTCAGAATCTAGTTTTGATGACATTGATTTTGCTATGCTGGACATATCCCCCGACCATTCAATGGAGGTCCTTAGGAACCCTACATTCTGGGTGTCCTGATCTCTTCCCACTTCTTCCACCTATCTTGCTGCCTCTTTCTCCCATATTTGGCCAGTCCACATGATCGTCCAATGTATGTAAGTGAGACTCAAACAAAAGCATAGAAAACTTTCTTTTCAAAAAGTAAAAACCATTCACTCTTTTGAATATTACAGTTTGAAATGTGTTTAGGTCCTTTGGGGGAATGGCTATATATGTATATATATGTATGTATGTATCTCCACAGTGGTAGCAAACAAAATCAATAAAGTGTATTTTTGATGACTCCCTTTTATTACAGGATAAGACCAATAAACATTAGAATCATTTAAACCTACAGCACAGAGATTGAAATACTTGTTTTATGTAGGTCCAGTCTCTATTCTCTGAATTTTTCATCAGCTATAGAAACTTTACTGGATACTGGATACAGTTGAAAAAAAAAAAAGAGGGAAGAAGATTTCAGAACAATGTGAGCAAAATTTCAGATGCAGCAAAATAGAATGTAGAGAAGAATAAATAAAGCAAATTAGCTAGTAGAGTCATAGACTTTAGCTAAGGCTAAAGTGGGACCACAGTGAGGGTAATGTCTATTTTTTCAGACTCCTAAATTAGTATCTTCAGCCTGAGCCTCCCATGGAACTCCAGATTCACATACACAACTGTATACTTATGTTCTCTGCTTAAATGTATAATAGATGTCTCAAACGTAACAGACCTGAAACTGGGCTTCTCAAATTCTCTCGCCAAACCTGTTCTCCTGTAGTTTTCCCCATCTCAGTTAGTAACAACTCCACCCTCCCAGTTGGTCAGGTCAAAAAGTGTGAATCATCTTTGACATCTCTCTTCACACCCCACAATGCCCACCCCAAATGAAATGAAGTGGACAGAATGCTCCATGGACCTGACGGGCTGCTGTTGGGGTAACCACCATGCTCATAACCTTAATCCTGCACCGAGCCTGACCTGGAGTGAAGTCCACTCTGCCCTGGACAGTAGTGCCTTCTCTTCGTGCCTTTTTGGGTCTCAAGATAACTAAAGAGGCCATAAAGACTGCTTACTTTACTCATTTAATCAATTCATGGATCAATCATCTAAACATTTCTCAATAAAACCGTTTAGTAGCTTCACTTTCCATTCAGAGGAAAAGTCATTACAATAAGCTGCAAAACTCGCCAGGGTCTGGACTCCTCCGTGTTCTCCTACTTGACACCTGGTTCACTCCATTCCTGCCAAACCTTTAGCTGTTCCCCCAATGTGCCAGGCTTGCTCTGGCCCATGGCTTTGCCTTGGCTCTTCCCTCTATTTGGTACTCCCACCCTCACCACCACCACACCATGCCCGGTATTATTTCCTTACCATATTCGGTGACTGACGCAAATTCAATCTTCGGGAGCCTTGTCTAGCCACTTTATATAAAGGTGTAATTAAACCATCTCCATATCACCTGCAGCACCTTCTAGCACCATTCCTTTATTTATTTTCCTTGTTAGCACTTTTGCCACTGAATCACTGCATGATTGATTGATTGATTGATTTTTATTGATTGTCTTCCTTTCTACAATGTAGGCAAGGGTTTTTTCTGTTCCCAGGATAGCTACATCCACAGCAGTCAGAACACGCACAGTCCCGAGTAAAACTCAAAAAACAGAGTTGAATGAATGTGGCATTTGAAAGGAATGAATACATGTTAAGAATGTAGATAAATATGAAGTTTATTCATAAGCCCTGGATTTATGCTCTGGATAATTTTCTCCAAAGTGTTTATTCTCTGCCCATCTTATTTGTTTCTTTTAAAATATATCTCCTGAATTGTTATATTAGATTGCACATTGAGAATGTTATATCACGTAATTCCTGTTGACTGCTGAACCTTTAATTGTTGGAAGTGCTTAAGTGGACCTGTTATATTTTTAAGATGACATAGAGGGTTGTCTCTTAGTTGAAAATAAAGGATGTTTGCTCCAGGGGCTGGAAAGCATACAGAGGTAACAACCTCTCATTCTATGAGCAACTCCCGTGGGGGCTGTGAAATCTTAGGGCGGAGAATCACTGAGGTGGCAAATCCTCCTCTCACTAAGGAAGCCTGTTAGATGGATGGCCCTTAGCTTGCCGATGTGCTGCTTCATTAATCCTCTAACCACTGTGAGGGTGTGAGGGAGACTGCTGAATGTTTTGAAAGGAGTTTTAATTGGGCCTTCAGTCAATACAGTTTTCTAAAACTAAAATTAAAAAAACTTTCCCCAGTGGATAGGGTCAGTGACACATATCTGGAACAAGAAGGAATGATTTCCTTGAGTTGGTGTGTTTTAGGGGAACAAATCCTATGATTAAAAGCAATTCTCAGCTTAAAAGATGAGGCAGGAAAGGAAAGCAGCCAGTTTTTTTCTCTCGACCTTAGGGTCTTCAACCAGTTTTTCATTCACCTGCTCTTGCAGATGTATCAACAATCAGAGGTACAGAGCTCAGTCTGAACCTAGCAGGTAAGATGCGAAACCCTCTCAGTCATATCCTCATGGTTTATTTAAGCTAAACAATCCATTCAATTTTACCTTCTTTGTAAGCCTGCCTACATTCAAAATAAATGATGGACCATTAAATAAAATATGCAATTGGCATTACTAGATTCTCAGTGTGATACCTAACATAAACTATAAGCTTTGTCATTGCATTAACTCGTATCTCTTTCCTCATATCCCCAAGCTTTTTATGAAACTAAAAATGATTTTCAGCCTCTAAAGTCTCCCTTCATATATATTGATTATATATCTTAGAATATGGAAAATTCTTACAAATGAAAACTGAGGCATATCAATCAACAACAAAAAACATATTTCCGGCTGGACATGGTGGCCCATGCCTATAATCCCAACACTTTGAGAGGCCAAGGCGGTTGGATCACCTAAGGTCAGGAGTTCAAGACCAGCCTGACCAACCGGGTGAAACCATGTCTCTACTAAAAATACAAAACTTAGCCGGGTGTGGTGGCGGGCACCTGTAGTCCCAGCTACTCAGGAGGCTGAGACAGGAGAATTGCTTGAACCTGGGAAGTGGAGCCGAGATCGCCCCACTCCGCTCCAGCCTGGGTGACAGAGCAAGACTCCGCCTCAAAAAAAAATTTTTTTTAATGTATTTCCTCCTCAAGGAAGTATATGTTATCTCAATTATATGACACATATTTTAACAGAAGATTTTTGAGTAAATTTCTTGCAGACAGTCTTTGTATGAATTCTAGATATTCACAGAAACTAGTATGAGCCTTTAGAATATTTTAAAGAAAAAATTATAATGCTTTCCTCCCTGTTGCTCTACATTCTTAAAATCCCAGCCTCCTTTATGTCTAAATTCATCAGTGAAATATACAAAAAAAGGTAGTAAATACAGCTCTTAATACCAACTTAACATCTGTCATAACTAATTCAGTGAAAACAAATCTGTAACCCCCAAATAAATTCCAAAGTGATTAAAGTCATAATTGCAAATTAGAACTGTAAAATAATTAAAAGGAACTATGTGTGAATATTAATTTAATTATAGCATATAGAAAACTTCTCAAAGCATGAGTCTAAAAGCATAGAATTTTAATCTCCTGTATGTCAAATTTCATTATAAATATGTAGGAAGGCCGAAACAATTCAGGCAAGAGGACAATGGTAAGATATGCATGAGAGGTGTCATATTTTTTGTGTTGTTAATATTCTTAATCCTTAAAGCATTTTTGCAAATCAATATAGAAGAGGAATATTTCAATTAAAAAAACACAAAAAAATTGTTAAAAGTCAAAAGCCATGAAAATATGCGTATATTTAATCTAATAAATCCATTTAGGAATCTAACCTGAAGAAATAATCAAAGATAATACAAAGCTTTTGTTAGAAACAAATGCAATTTTACCTATGAAAAATGTTCATTGAAACACTACTTAGAATATCAAAGAACTAAAACAGCTTGAATTTCCAACAATCAGAGATTGTAAGTTGTGGCATATTCATACTCTGCAAACCAGAACAGTAATGCTGCATAAAATATCCAACAACATGGATAATGTACGTAATGTATTGCTAAACAAAAAAAAATGGATTACATAATGCTATAATGCAAGTTATAATCTGGATCTTCAGCAAACTATTCACGTCAGCTTTTTCTAGTTTGTGAGATAATGATTTTCCAAATTTTCCACAATAAGTAAGTATTGTATTTGCAATTAGAAAAGATGATATATTGTAAAAGTTGTAGTACTTTATAACCAGCAAATATTCTTCTAATGTTAAATAAAGAACATAACCTCAAGCTCACTTTTTTTTTTTTTTTTTTTTTTTTTAAGACCGAGTCTCACTCTGTTGCCCAGGCTAGAGTGCAGTGGTGCAATCTCGGCTCATTGCAACCTCCACCTCCTGGGTTCAAGAAATTCTCTGCCTAGCCTTCTGAGTAGCTGAGATTACAGGCACCCACCACCATGCCTGCCTAATATTTTGTATTTTTAGTAGCAACAGGGTTTCACCATCTTGGCCAGGTTGGTCTTGAACTCCTGATCTCAGGTAATCCACCCGCCGCTGTCTCCCAAAATGCTGGGATTACAGGCGTGAGCCACCGTGCCTGGCAAGCTCACCTTGTTATTTTAAGCACTGATTACAATAAAATGATCAGCCCTACGCATTCACTAAGGCTGACATAATATTGTATATGTGTGTGTGTGTTTGTGATTTTATTACGTAAATGTACAATCTTTTTTATTTCTTATTAATATAATTAGGCTTTGTTCCCCACTCAAATCTCATCTTAAACTGTAATCCCCATATCCCATGTGTTACGAGAGAGACCAGGTGGAGGTAATTTAATCATGGGGATGGTTTCCCCCATGCTGTTCTCCTGATAGTGAGTTCTCACGAGATCTGATGGTTTTACAAGGGGCTCTTTCTTCCACCTTCAGTCGGCACTTCTCCTCCTGGCCGCCTTGTGAAGAAGGTGCCTTCTTTCTGCTTCACCTTCTGCTGTGATTGTAAGTTTCCTGAGGCCTCTCCAGTCATGCTGAACTGTGAGTCACCTACACCTCTTTCTTTGATAAATTGCCCAGTCTCAGGCAGTTATTTCTAGCAGTATGAAACCAAACGAATACACTTATATTTTGCAAACTGAAATTGTCTTTGAAGGCAATTTTACTTTGCAAAATTCTTTAAATTGTGAACTCCTCTAAAAGAAAATTGTGTTCACTAAATGTGGGTCAAGAATTATTATATGTGCCAAGTGTCTGCGGCATTTTAGTGATTGTATATACCCCTAATGAATCATTTATATATCCTGAAAATATTTTCTGCCCTCTTAGCATGTAGTGGTACAGTTCAAAACTTGAGATATTTGATTACCATGAATCTTGGTGCCTGAGGAGAATAAGCTAGGAAGAGCTTTCCTCTTTACTGTCTATGGCAGGAACCACTTATATAGTATATCTCTCTAATTCCATAAATCCTTTCATCAAAAAGACCCCTAAAGTCTATTATGAAGCTAATTAGAAGACTCATTTATTTTTAAAACCCTGCCCCTCTTGTTTACCCACAGCTACTATGTGGCAGCGAAAATGCAATTTGATAGTTTCTTGTTTCAGAAAGGAGTGAAAGAATAACCTCTCTAATTAAAACCACTATGATTTTGTGGGATTTTATTTTTCTTTAAGTGGGAGGACAGTGTAATTACACAGATTGGAATGCAGCCAAAACAGTAAAGTTAACTGCCTAAAAGTGAAATACCAGGCAAGACATTGCCTATATTAGTAAATTGTTGTGGATGGAGTGGAGGTACATGAGGATACACAGGATACTCTCTAGTGGCCTGTGAATTGAACCTACCACTAAAAATAAACTAAATAATTATTATTATGAAATGTGATAATCACACTCAGTTTTCCTCTATAGTAGACTGAGAATAAATAGACTGTCTTAGTCGGTGTCCATAATTTATATAGACAATGCTGCAGAGGATATTATTTTGTGCTGGATTCGGACTAAAACTAGTCTAGGCAAGTGGACCATCTATTTTTGTCAGTTGATTAATTGGAAGTTGGTTCTGAGTCAGTTAATGGCATGACTGTCACAAGGGCAAATTGGAGTATAAGTTTACAGGACAGGCAGCAATTAGTGTTTCCAGATGTTTTACGTGGAATCAAGTGAAAATACATGGAAATATTAAAGTAGAAGTAATTACAGTACCAATGAGATGCTGTTACCATATTCAGATCCATAACTAAAATACTAGGTAAAGTGGTATAGGGGCTTTACAGAAACAAACATAAATACGAGATCATGAAGTTAAATGTAGGCTTTGCTGCTCTGTACCATTAATGCTAGCATGGTGACAGCAAATTGTCTCATGAGCAGCATACTATAGGACAGGAAAACAAAGCAATTTGGGTGCTGAGATTGGCATCACAACTGAAGGCCCTGAGAACAAATCTTCATCAGTTGTTTTACGTAGTTTCATACTGAAGGATTTTTTTAAGAAGCAGATCTTAGGTGTGGTGGAAATGGAGAGATTTCTTAAGTTTCCAAAAGTCTATTTGAATCTATTATTAATGTCACCAGTACTTTTTCATCTTTCCTCCCCACCCACTCTGCTGTTTCTTGAATGTAAGATATTATCAAGTTATTCTAGTTTTTTGTGGAGGGAAATGTTTAACTGGCAAAAGCTGAGGAAACAGGAAAGCTGAAGGAATATATTTTGAGTGGTATTTATTCAAAATATAATTATTAAACACCTACTATGTGCAAATCATTTTACATAACATAGAAATTGACAATCAACACTCAATAAATATTGACTTCATCCTTCTTGTTTACTAGCAAGGATACATTTTCTCAGATACAAAGGTGGTAGAATATAGAAGAACAAAGATTATCAAAAAGTGTAATACAAAATTCTAAGACAGGATTCATAATCTGTGTTCCAGAGGCTTGTTTGGGATTTGGGCCTATGACCCTATTTTAAAATGGGTCATTTTGTACTCACAAATGTATATTTTGGGGGGGTATGGGTCTCTGTCTTGGAGGTAAGTTCATCGTATTTTTTCAAGACTCAGTCACCTCAAAAATTCAAGGACAATTAGTTGAAGAAAAGGAATAAGCATGCCTAATAAGTAGAGAACATGCTGATTAGTACAGACGTTTGCTAATAACGGCTTTGAAAATGTTTAAACACAATATATTTATTACCTAGTTTTAGAATGGTGCAGAAAAATTTCAAGGCAAGAGTAATATCCATAGGAAGCACATAACTTCTCTGAAATGGAAACTGGGTCACTGAAATACTGGGAAGGAAGGAAGGTAAAAATAACAGTTAAGATTCAGTCAAGGGGCTTGAAACTTCTGAGACTTCAGAGTGAGGATTTCCATAAATCCACTTCTTCATGAAAACACTGAAAAAAATTTCCTTCAGAACTCTGAAAATTAGTCAAATACATGTAACCATTTGAGGAGTGTTTTATTATTAAAAAACTGCTGAACTTGAGTAAGAACAAGAAAGTTTATGGCTTTTTAACTTGACCTAAACCCTTGCCCCTCTCCCCAGTTTTGAGTAGCCTTAAAAACCAACAGTCTTGGAGCACTGGAGGAAGCAGTGCAATTTTGGAACTCCTCAAATAGTAACATCCCCAGAGTATCACCACTTTTTAATCTGTCTTGAAGCTCTCTGGAAAAGCTGTATTCACAGGGCATTGTCATTATTTGACCTGATTCAGAAACCAAAAGCCCTATCTGCAGGGCATTGTTGAAAACAATTACCACAGCAATTGTTTAACATCACAGATGACACAATACCAGCTGGGGTGAACAAGAGCCTGAACAAAAACATAAAAGGAAGACCTGCCAATGAGATATCCATAGGGGTCTTTGTAAAACCCTGACATATTGTGAGGGATTTAGAAGCCACATGTATAAGTAGGGCTGTGTGCATGCTGAGGAAAGACTAAAGAGTGCCCCAGTCTCTCAACTCTGACTGATGTTGAGCCCCTGTACCAGGAGGAAGTGAAGGCAAAGGCAGAATTTAAAACTGTCTGAGCATTGCTGAAGTGCCCCAACACACACAAAGCGCCTTGGCAAAGGGTTGACTTACTAGTTCACGGTACTCTGAAAAATATCTAAGCAATCACTAGCTGACCACTTAGCTAATCAGAGACTTCAGTGGTTGCCCAGTAGAGTAAATACAGACTTTACAGAATTAGCCCTAGAAAATCTCTAAATAACAAACAGCAACAAGAAGAAAAATCAACAACAAACCCTGGGGAAAACACCTGACTTTCAGGTTTGCCACATTTTATGATTTGCAATGTCCAATTTTTAAGAGGAAAATTGTGGTGCATACACAGGGGAAAAAAATTTGTCAGTAGAAAATCTGCTCCCTGAGGGGACCCAGATTTTAGACTTACTAGACAAACTTTAATTAAGCTATTACAAATGTGTTTAAAGAACTAACAGGAATCCTTTTCAAAGAATTAAAAGACAGTATGATAATTCACTCAATAAAGATTATCAGTAAAGAAACAGAAATTAGGCCAGGTGCTACGACTCACGCCTGTAATCCCAGCACTTTGGGAGGCCAAGGTGGGTGGATCACGAGGTCAGGAGTTCGCGACCAGCCTGGCCAAGATGGTGAAACCCCATCTTTACTAAAAATACAAAAATTAGCCAGGCGCAGTGGCAGGTGCCTGTAATCCCAGCTACTCAGGAGGCTGAGGTAGGAGAATCACCTGAACCTAGGAGGCAGAGGTTGCAGTGAGCTGAGACCATGTCACTGCACTACAGCCTGGGCAACAGAGCAAGACTCTGTCCCCCACCAAAAAAAAAGGAAACAAATTATTTTAAAATCACAAACAGATATTCTGGAGCTTTAAAGCATAATAACTAAAACAGCATATTTGAGTTGACTCAACAGTATATTTGAGTTGGCAAAAGAAAGATCAAAAGACAGAAAGATTAGTGAACTTTAAGACAGGTCAATTGAGATTACCCAGTCAGAAGAACAGAAAGAAAAATGTTTGAAGACAAATGAATAGAGTTTCAGAGACCTGTGGGACACCATCAAGCATATCAACATACACATTATGTGAGCTCCAGAAATAGAAAAGGGAGTGAATGGGGCAGAAAAAATATTTGAAGAAAATCATAACCATAAACTCCCCAAATTTGATGAAAAGCATGAGATAAAGTCAAGGAGACCCACACCTAGTCAGACTGTCAAAAGACAAAGGAAAAATGTTGTAATCAACAAGAGAAAAAAAAGACTCATCCTGTAAAAAATATTTAATGAGATTAATGGCTGATTTCTCATCGGAAATCAGGGAGGCCAAAAGACAGTGGAACTAACATTCAATATGTTGAAAGAACAATACTGTCAACCAATAATTCTATATTCAGCAAAACTATCTTTCAAAAATGAAGGAGAGATTGAGATATTTTCAGGTAAATAGAAACTGAGAGAATTTGTTACTAACGAATTTTCCCTACAAGACTTACTAAAGGGAGAATTTCAAACTGAAATGAAAATACACTAGCCAGTAACTCAAATTCACGTGATGAAATACAGAGCCTCCATAAAGATAACTATACAGAAGTCTTAATTCATTCAGTATGCTACAGTAAAAATACCACAAACTTGGTGACCTAAACAACAAATACTTATTTCTCACAGTTCTGGAGTCTGGGAAATCCAAGATCAAGGTGCCAACAGGTTCAGCATCTGGCAGGGTCCCACTTACTAGTTTACAGACAGCTGTATTCTTCCTGTGTCCTTGCATGACAGAATGAGGTCAGAGAGTTATCTAGGGTTCTTTTAAATAAAGGCATTAATACCATTAATGTGGGCTCCACTCTCATAACCTAATCACCTCCCAAAAGTCCCACACCCTAATTCTATCACATTGGGGGTTAGTACTTCAATATATAAATGTTAAGAGGACACAAACATTTAGTCCAGTGTAATAGGTAAATAGAAAAAGTTTAAATGTAATTTTATGTAACTCTTTTCTTCTTTCTTATGATTTAAAAGACAGTTGCAGCAATTGTTAAACTGTGTTGATGGGTTTATAATGTACAAAGATGTAATTTCTATGAAAATAATAATACAAAGAGATGGGGAGAGTAGAGCTATATTGGAGTAAAGTCTCAGTATATTATTAACTTAGTGTTAATATGAACTAGGTTATTTTAAATTAAGTTGTTAAGTATAATTCCAGAGCAACCACTAAGAAAATAACTAAAAAACTACAGTAAAAGAAACAACAAAATAATTAAAATAGTACACTAGAAAATATCTACTGAATACAAAAGAGAGTAGTTTTGGAAGCATATATAAACAAAGACATAAAAACTGTAAAGAAGAACTACTATAATAAATAAATCCCACATTAAACTCTCTAATAAAAAGGCGAATGATTTCAGAAAAGATTTTAAAAGTGAGTCAACTATACACTGTCTACAAGAGACATATTTTAGATTCTAAGAAATACATAGGTTGAACGTAAAAAAGTGAAAAATATGCTATACAAACAGTAACCAAAATTAAAAACTGAGAGAATTAAAGGAAAATATAAACAATTTAAAAATTATAGTTGGAAAATTCAATATCTCACTATCAAAAATAGAACAGCTGAGCAAAAGGTCAACAAGGAACTAGAAGACTTGAACAACACTATACACCAACTAGCCTTAAACATCTGTAAGATACTCCATTCAATGACAGCAGAATACACATTTTTCTCAAGTATACACAGACTATTTTACAAGATAGACAATACACTAAGTCATTAGACAAGCCTCAGTAAACTTAAAAGAATTTAAGTCATACAAAATATGTTCTCTGACCACAAGAAAATAAAATCAGAAACCAATAACAGAGGGAAATTTGGGGAATTCACAAATATATGAAAATTAAACAACACACTTCTAAATAACCAATGGGTCAAAGGATAAATAACAAGTGAAATTTTAAAATACTTTGAAATGAATGAAAATGAGAATGTAACATACTAAAACTTATGAGATATAGCTAAAATAGTGCTTAGAGAGAAATTTACATCTGTGAACGTCTATATTACAAAACATAAAAGATCTTAAATCAATAGCCTAATGTTCCACCTTAAGAACCTAGAAAAAGGAGAGCAAACTAAACCTAAAGCAAGCAAAAAGAAGTAAATAATTTCAAAAGCCAGAGTAAATGTAAATGAAATGGAGAATTAAAAAAAAAAAAAAAAAAAACAGAGAAAAATCAAAGAAACCAAAGTTGGTTTTTTGAAAAGATCAACAAAATGTATAAACTGTAGCTATACTGAACAAAAATAGAGCATACTCAGATTACTGAAATCAGGAATGAAAAAGGAGACAGCCCTATTGTCCTTATAAAAGCCAGGATAAGAAAATACACTATTATAGTGTATATTCTTATAAGAAAATACACTATTATATTCTAATAAGAAAATACACTATTAACAACCCCATACCAACAAAGTGGATAACTTAGGTGAAACCGATAAATTTCTAGAAAAACACAAAATACCAAAGGTAACTAAACAATAATGGAAACCAACCAAAGATGAATGGAGAGGATCAGGTGTGCCAGCTCATTCCTGTAATCCCAGCACTTTGGAGGTGGGGATGGATGGATCACCTTAGGTCAGGAGTTCAAGACCAGCCTTGCCAACATGGTAAAACACCTGTCTCTACTAAAAATACAAAAAAAAAAAAAAAAAAAAAAAAAAAAGATTAGCCAGGCGTAGTGGCACACACCTGTAATTCCGGCTACTAGGGAAGCTGAAGCAGGAAAATGGCTTGAACACGGGAGGTGGAGGTTGCAGTGAGCCCAGATCGTGCCATTGCACTCCAGCCTGGGTGACAGATAACAACTCTATATCAAAAAGAAAAAAAAAAAAGAAAAAAAGGTGAATGGAGAGACAAATATAATTTGGTATAAATAATAGAATATAATTTGGCAATAAAAAAGAATGAATTACTGATACATACTCAACATGTATCAACCTTGAAAATATAATGTGTCAAGGATGCTGATCACAAAAGTACACATATTATATGATTCAATTTATATGAAATAGGCAAATTTATACAGACCAAAAATAAATTAATAGTTGCCTAGATCTGAGAGGCTGAAAGAAATGGGGGATGACTGATAATGTAGGTAAGGTTTCTTTTTGGGGTGGTGAAAATATTCTAAAATTAGGTTTTAGTGATGGTTGCACAACCCAGGTAATATACTAAAAACCACTTTAGTATATCATTTAAAGTGATTGTGCACTTTAAATGAATAAATTTAATGTAATGTGAATTATATCTCAAAACAACTGGTTTTTATTTTTTTTAAACCAATGAAGAAATGAAGTGCTAGTTTTTATGTTTATTGTTTCCGTGAGAATATTTTCATCTAGAATAACACGTAATGTATTGAGTATCAAACTCCAGCATATCACCTAATAATCACTTGGCCTTAAGCAAGTTACTTGAATGTTCTCAGATCCTTGTATTTCCACTTAAAAATGGAGGAAATAATACATCACAGGGATATTGAGTGACCATAATAAGTAACTTTAGATCCCTAATGAATATTAGTTGCCTTCCTTCCTTCCATCAGGGGCCATAGGCTCAAGACAAAAATAATAGTCATGGACAATTCTTAAATTACAAATAGGGAATTCAATAAATCCAAGAAACCAAAGGTTATATGTAAATTTTGTGTTTTTGTCAATGGACGGGAAGGATAACTAAATGTGGCAAGGAGAGGAAGAAAAGGTGGATAGAGAAACTTGCATGAAAAGGGAGAGAGAAGTCGAATGAACAAGCACAATGAAATAGACTCAAAGAGTAGCAACTTATGGATATTTTTAAAGACATATTGGGCCAAATTAAATGGGATTTGGATCATTCTAATTAAAATTAAAACCATGCTGCATTTGCTTGTTCAGAAAAATTCATCTAAAGGTAAAATTTTGCTAGTGGCCCACAGGGCTTTATATCTCAATTTGGTTTGGAATCTGATGAAGTGATGAAGTAGAAAAATCACAGAAACATAAATTTCACCAATAGAACTAAGCAAATAAGTAACCTCTACTGCGCCGTCAAATTTTTTCTTGCACTAAAAATTTAAAGGTTTTTTAAATTAACTTTTCAATTGTATTAATTGTATGCTAAAGAAACTTAGACCAAAATATACTTTCATTTGAGTGAGTTTCAATCACTGGTCTTAGAAAGAACATTCAATAATATTTGATAGGATTTTACTTCTGTGAATGGATTTTTTAAAGGAGGAGACATACTATATAGAATAGCAGTATAAAAGAATATAATCACTGAAAGACTAATTTGTAGTTTTGAAGATATAGCATAATAAAGTTCTTACAATATAATAGCCTAGTACATCATAGGCTGATACCACACTAGACAGTACATTATAGGCTGAATACTGTTCTTTCATGAGATTTATCTTTGAAAATAAAAGTCATCTAGTTTCTACAATTAATTAATGGTGTATCCTTACAGTTTATATTAATTAA